>NW_022103942.1:11555595-11615916 GCF_000313985.2 Echinops telfairi
AACTCACTGACAAAGAACAAAACAAAAAACACAAGAAAAAAAAGCTTGTAGTTAGTTCAAGGATCATTTGTACACCTAGTTATAGAAATGGCAAGTCCAAATCTAAGCAGGTTCCAAGTTTGCAACACACATTAGGCTGAAGTTTTCTCCTGACTTTCACAGCTGTAGGGGCTAATGGATCTAAGACGGGCAGAAATATCACAGGTTGGTGACTGAAGAAAATGAATCTAAGTCTGCTGCTCAGGTTTGTGGCTACAAAGGTGAACGAATCCAACATAATTTGGTCATTGACAACTACCAGGATTGTAAGGCAATATGGAAGGCTGTTGGCTCAAGTTCAAAGAAATGAAGGTCCATGAGCCAGATATAGGTAACATACCCAGCAAAAAGCAAGCAAACTTTCCCACTGTGCCTCCTTATATTGAAAGCAGGTCACAGCCCCTAGGAAACTAACTTCCTTTTAACTGATTGCATCAGAAGAGTAACTGCATAAGGGTGTTGCATAGCACACTAATCATCTTATAGCTGATCGGCTAAATGCATTGTATTAGGTAAGGTCATAGGAGATTAATAGGTATTAACTGCCCAATCACTGAGAATCCTGATCTACTAAAATTGACACAAAACCTAGGCATCACAGTGAAAAAATGAGATTCCTACTAGTTATGCAGGATGTTTCAACATTAGAAAAACAATCAATATAACCCACTACATAAATAAAGCAAAGGAAAATAATCATATGATAATATAAATTGATGCAGAAAATGCATTTAACAAAATTCAACATCCATTCTTTATATATAAAAAAGTTCAACAAAATAGAAATAAAAGAAAAATTAATCAACATAATAAAGGACCTAGATACAACACCAACAATTAAGATTACGCTGAACAAAAATAAATTTAAAATATTTACTTTGTGAATTAACAGGAAACACACATGGATGCATTTTACTACCACTCCTATTCAATATTGTGCTGGAAGTCTTAGGCAGAGGTATAAGGCAAAAAAGGGGAAAATAATGGAACTCAAACGTTCAAAGAAGTACAGCATTCTAGTTAATCCAACAATTATTAAAATTTTCTATACCATCCACTAAAGCTAATGAAGAGTACATGGAGGAATTTACCAACTTTTTTAGTCTGAAATTGATCAATTATGCAGTTAAGATGTATTAATAATTATTGGTGATTTGGAATATGAACGTTGGAAACAAAGAGTAAGAGCAGTATTGGGGAAGTATGGCCTTGGTGAAATAGATGAAACTGGAGACTGTATGATAGAATTTTGAAATGATTTCTTCATTGCAAATACCCTTTTTTCAAGAACATCAATAGCTATTGATGTTGGAATACACAGACATAAAATTGACCATATCTGTGGGAAAAGAGGAGAACTGGTGATGTAGTGGTTACACAGGTGGTGATTGCACTAGGCAGTGATCTACAAGACCAGCCATTTGAAACCACCTGCTGCTCCAAGGGAGAAAGATGGTGCTTTCTACTCTCGTAAAGGGTTACCATTTCAGAAACTCACAGGGGCAGTTGTACCCTGTCCTATAAGGTCCCTATAAGTTGGCATTGGCTCAATGTCAATGAGATGAGAAGGTGAAGTGGGAAAAGAGACAACGGAATAATTCAGTGATAGCAGCCAAAATGAGGACAGAGGCTGACTGTGGAGTAGACCATCAGTTGCTCTTATGTAAGTACAAGTTGAAGTTGAAGAAAATTGACACAAGTCGATGAGAGCCAATATGTGACCTTGTGTATAGCCCACCTTGATTTTGAGAACATCTCAGAAATGCTGGACGATATGAAGAAAAACTTGGCATCAGGATTGCAGTAAGGCTTTTTTTTTTTTTTAGTAAGGCTTATTAACAACCTGTGATTTCAGTAAGCCTTGCTTACTGGAAAGGTGGAAAATTTTAAATCGTAGTTGATGGAGATCAAGATCACAGCCTTTAATATGGATTGCAACTTAATGTAAGGAAAACCAAAATACTCACAGGTGGAGCAAGAGACATCACGATAAAGGAAGAAAAGATTGTTGTTAAGGATTTTGTCTTGATTTGATCAACAATCAAAGCTCATGGAAGCAACAGTCAAGGGATCAAAAGTTGAGTTGCATTAGGTAAATGCACTGCATAATACCTCTGTAAAGTGCTGAATAGCAAGGATGTCACTTTGAGGACTGATCCATGCCATGGTATTTTCTGTTCCCTTATATGCATCTGAAAGTTGGACATTGAATAAGAAAGACTGAAGAAGAATTTGTGCATTTGAATTATGGTGCTGGCAAAGAACACTGAAAGTACAATGGATTAAATAAAGAGCAAACAAATCTGTCTTGGAAGAAGCACAATCAGAGTGCCCCTAAGAAGTGAGGATGACAAGACTTTATCTCATGTATTTTGGGCACGTTATCAGGAGAGACCAGTGCTTGGAGAAGGGCATCATGCTTTGTAAATGAAGGGCAGTGAAAAAAAGGAAGACCCCTGACAAGATGGACTGAGACAGTGGATGCAAACATGGGCACCAACCTAGAAGTTGTGAGAATGCCACACGACCTTGCAGTAGTTCATGCTATTATACATAGAATTGCTATGCATTGGGACCAACTCAATAACACCTAACAAATATATTTGTGTGTATATTATGCAAAACACACACACATATATAATATCTATATTTCATGCTTTTGATTTAGAGAAAATGTTTCTTAACAGTTAGTGCATTTCTGAACTTTGGAAGTGTGATAACATTTGAAAATACGATACCATAGCCTGCCTGAAGGACAAAACTGTCTTAGGGGAAGTACGGCCAGAATACGCATTCAAAGGGAGGATGGAGAAACTTCATATCATGTACTTTGGACATGTTATCAGAAGGCCTGGTGAAGGACATCATACATAGTAGACATCACACTTTGTAGAGAGTCAGTGAGAAAGAGAAAGACCTTGAATAAGACGGATTGACACAGTGGGTAAAACAATGGGCTCCAACATAAAAACACTTGGGAAGATATTTCTGAACCAGGCAACAATTATTAATCCTAGATGTACTCTCCAAAGTACAATTTCTGCTATGAATTTTTGTTTAAAGAAATTTTTATACTATGTAATTCTCCAGTCTGGGAGTGTCTAGAACAGAATCATTTTAGAGGGGTTTCTATAGTTCGATAGACTTTATGTATTTGTGCTATTTATTGGTTTTGCTTTTGGTTTGCTTTTGTCTGTTTTTTCCCCTGTACATCAGAATACTCAAGGTTAAAAACCTGCAAATTTAAACCAAGGAAAATTTGCATAGAATATCTCATGTGAGAACCATTATTTATTTATGCTTGGTGTGAATATGTACATATACAGTTCAATGTTAAGTCAACATTTTCACTACCTTTATATCGTTTAATGTTCATTTACTTAGATTCATTGATCCATATACTACTCATCTATGCTTTACAGGTTCTGTTGTCAATTTGATCTGATAATGAATCTGTAAAAGAATACAATGCTCAAGGAAAACTTTTTTTTTCCACCAATGCAGCTAAATTAATATATATATTTAGTTTTAAGATGTCTTTGAGGGATATTTGGGTTCAAGGTTAAAATTTCTCAAGGCACCAGGTTTGAGGGTTCCTCCAGCCACAATAGGTCCATTAAGTCTGGATTCTATAAAAATTTTTGAATTTATATTTCAGAGTTGTCTTTTTTTAATCAGGATTCTTTTTTGAGTACCTGTACAAGATAGATAATACTGCTACATTTAATCAAATTTGTTGTAATAATGGTAACCATTTCTTATTTCCTTGTGCTTCTTATTTCCTTTCCCAAGGTTTTGAGTTGTTTCTATCACCATGGCTCTATTCTTAGCAATGCTTTTGCCCTTTTTTCAACACCTATGATTTTGTCACAACATTTTTTTGAAATTCACTTTCTCAGCACTGTCAGAATTAAGTCTTGCCATCAAAGACAAAAAGAAAATGTGATTTGCATAGCAGAGGGTATAAAGCAGTTTAGAAACTACGATGGAATTCTGAATGTCTGACTTGCTGCTTTTCTACTTGGATTAAGATGCCCGGAATGGCAAAAGCAAGTTGCCTTAAATTATCTTGACATAGGGATATTTGGAAAATATTAACTATATCTAAGAATACATTGCATATTCACTGACATTTCAGTCAATCTAATTCTCTGTCTCTCACACATACATACACACATACGCACACACACTTGTTAATCTTAAAAGATTAACTTCCATTTCCCACTAAAATAGCCCTATCAATTTAATAAAAAATTTAAGCTTTAATCTATTATCTAAATTTGTTTTTTAATAATCTCCTTTTCTTAGAAAGCAGGTGTGATTTTATGTCCTTGTTTTGAGTTTAGAAAATTTCAACAAAGTCAGGTTACATAATTTTTCAAAGGTTAAACCTAAAATAAAAATTTCAATCTTGTGGATAAGCCCACAAGCAAACTTTTACATTATCTACTTTTTGCATATAAGCATTTATTGACTTTCCCCTTTTTCCCTTAATAAAGAAATATATATATAGTACATTAGAATATAATAAAAGTGATTATGTGTATGGCAAAGAAGATATACAATTAGGTTAAAGTTGGACAGATAAATGGTTTTAAGTTAAAGCAGCTACATAAAATAACTCATTTAAATGCAACTAACTAATTTAATAGAAGCAAAAATAATTTCAGGATATTAATGGTGGGCAAGGTAAAACATACAAAGCAAAATAGAAGGAACATTTTCTGAAAACAAAATTAGGTCACTCTAATAACTAACTAGTCAAATATGACTACTAACTTATTACAACTAAGAATAGAGCATAAGTAGTTTATCATCATAATGTTAATTTTAGTTAAGTTGTATTCAGAAATATGCATAATTAGAGAGCTAAGGAGTAAGACAAAGGGAGAAAGAGAGGAAGAGAGAGTGTGTTTTATTGGCTACAAGGGCATGGAAAACAGGAGAAACAAGGTCAGGAAGTAGAGATTGTGCCAGAGGTGTAAAGGTAAGTCAGTGAGCCATATCAGATTATTTACAAAACGATATGGCAAAACAATCAGATTCTGTAACAGCACCCAGCAGATCTCATTGGTGATTTTGAAAGGAATTAGATATTAATCATCACCTCCTGTCTACTTCCTACATAACACAGTCTGTAGGATACAATCTGCATAACATATGGTATTTGTGTCTTAAGCAAAATATAAAATAAAATATATTTATGATGGAAAGTTAAACTCATTCATATAGAAAGGCTTTCAGAGTCTGACTCTCATTATCATAATGACTTGAGAAAGCTACCACAAACACCTCTATCTGTTGATTGCAGAATGACTTAACAATATATCATATGCTTTAATTTAAGAAAGCTAGAGCATATAAAGCCGTTACACATGAATTTCATCTTAAAAAATAAATAATGTAAACAGATAGATTTTAGCAAAAATGCAGGGCAGTTTCCTGGGATATTGATGTTTCCAATGACGCGCTGCAAATGGTTTGTAGTTTTGATCCAGTCTGTAAATTTGAGAAATATTTCACTTCTTATCAGATATCTATGGCTGCAACAAACATAATCCCCACTCCACAGTGGGCTGCCTAGTTGCACAGGCTTCTTACCATGCAGGATTTATTTTCAGCACAGGAAAGACAGAACCAACAACAGAGGCTGTCAGAAAAAACAGCAGGGGATGTGCCATGATGGAAACATGTTTAAAATAATAAACACCCCCTGCTCACTATACATTTGACAATAAACTGTCCCCTGCAGGGAACAAAATTATTTGAAGTAGTCTTAAAAAGTGTAGAGATCATTTCCAGTTGAATTTCTAGTATTCTAAAATTGATTGCAGCTGCTAGTTATTGGGCAGAGGTTGAATTTGGCAGTTGCATCCAGAGTTACCAAACATCATATAAAATATTAAATAAGAAAATGTGTTGTGTATTTAAGAGTGAGAACAAGGGGAGTGGAAAAGAAAGGATGTAGAGGAGTAGGGGAAGGAAAGCGAGAGAGAGAAAGAGAGAAGGAGGAAGAGGAAGAGGAAGAAGAAGAAGAAGAAGAAGAAGAAGAAGAAGAAGAAGAAGAAGAAGAAGACAGCAAGGGTTGTATGAGGTCCTTTTCAATTTGTTTGGTAAGGACAGTCTATTCAAAGATGGTAAAAAGAAGAGTGAGATAGTTAAGGTTTATTGTGCCTACCTGGCCGATAAAAACATGTGAGATCAATAGAAGGGCGGAGCGATAAATGGCTCAGTGAGCCTTTCCTTGCTAGCTCTCAGGTTTCTTGCTTTCTGAGGGTCGGACCAGGGTACAACTGCTTTACTCAGTTCCCTGCTTCAGCTGGCAAAACTCACTTCCTGAAAGGCAATCCCTGAGGAGAAGCCACATGGACCTACCCTGATGCAGCCCTGGGTGCTGGAGCAGCCATGTGGAGACCCCTACCAGCGCTGAAATGCTTACATCATCACTGATTTGGCTTTCCTCCTGCAGTCAGCATCATTAAATGTGTTTTGTGAGATTGAGGAGGACTTTGTAGATTGGTTTGGACATATGGCCTAATGTTGGACTTGTGGGCTTGGGCAGCACTGGGTTGGGATGCTTTCTTAATGTACACTTACCCTTTTAATATAACTCTCTCTTATACATATGAGTTTCTGTGGATTTGTTTCCCTAGTTTACCCAAACTAACACAAAGAGGAATTAAGACCTAAAAATAGTAAACACGTATTCAATTACCTCAATATATCATCTACATCAATTGTGCATTACCTCCACATTTAACGAATACATTAACAGTAAAGATTCAGGGATAGAAGAGAAATTGCTGAATGAAGCATCTATTTCTCTGCCTTTCTCCAAGTGGATACTATGATAATAAGAAGGAAATGCTTAGCAAGCTACTGAATAATGTAAGTCATATGAAGTAGAGTGAAGTCTATATATTCTTGGAAAATTGGGTTTCAGGGTATAAGTAAAGGAAGTATTTGAATAACATACTGATCTCAAGTCTCAGAGGAGCAAGAACTAAATAACCCAAGAGACTGGAGTGGAATGTTAGGAGGCCACTCTAGAGGCAATGCAATGGAAAAAACATGTTTTTAGTTATTATTAGAATGTGTGGTAGATATATAATCCTTTGTCAATTTGAGGATTATGAATATGGGTGGGTGGAGTCTAGCTTGTCAATCAGAGCATAGCCAATGAGGCCTTGGTGTGGGCATGGCCTTCTCGTGAGAATTCTGGAAAATCCAGTACTTCTTCCTTGGAGGTGGGAGACACTTCTCTCTCTGTGCCACACCCTGGGAGACATAGCAGCTGACAAGACACATGGACCCACCCTGATGAAGAGACCCCTGCCAGTGCTGAGATGACACTGGATCCAAAGACTTTCTACCCACTGGTTTGTGATCTTCTACATTCGGCATCATTTCATGTGTTTTGTGATTCTGAAGAGGACTTTATAGATTGGTATCAGAAATATGGGCTAATATTGGACTTATGGACTTGATCTGGACTGGGCTGGGATGTTTTCTCAATGTTCAGTTGCTCTTGTATATAAATCTCTTTCTTATACACATGTGTGTCCATGGATTTGTTTCTCTAGTCTACCCACACTAATACACCATGTTGTTCAAAAGGCCAGAAATCTGGCTGTTAGCTAAGAGATCTTGCCAACTTCATATAGTAACTATAAACATAAAGTGATTACACATGATTTTAAATCAACTCCTTAAAATAACCTTATATAAGAATTATCACAAAGTCGAAAGAGCGGGAATGGAAGACTGTCTGGTATACTATAATAGATAGTCTCAGAGATACCCTATGTAAGATAAAATGAATTATTAATAAATTTTTTCTATAAGAAAGTTCTAGGGTGAAAACAAACTGGATAAATATTTACAACATATATTACAGATAATGCATTGATATTCATACTCTATAACAAGCAATTAAACTTCAGTAAGAAAAGTAAGTGCTTCCTTTGCCATGAGACCAGAACTAGATGGTGTCATGTTACTATTAGTGAATATTTCGCTCAAATATTCCTTTGAAGAATGTAGATTAAAAGAGAGAAAACACAATAGAATTTCAAATTCTGATGGAACCAACTCTTTATGTAGCCAAGGGGGCCTAATGAAACCCTGAAACTGTGACCTATGATCATCTTTAAACTTTAAACCAAATATGTTCCCTGAGATCTTCTTTAAACCTAACAATATAGGCATACCTTGGAGCTATTGCAGATTTAGTTCCAAACAACTACCCTAAATTGAATATAGCAATAAAATGAATCACAGAAGTTCAATGTTGTTTCCTGGTGTGTATAAAAGTTCAGTTTACACTGTACTGTAGCCTATTAAGTATGCAATACCAAAAACCACGCTCACTTGCCTTGAGGTCAACTCAAACTAGCATTATAAAAATGCTTGAAATATTATAATAATTACTAACATGTGACATAATGACATGAAGTGAGCACTTGCTGTTGGATAAAGGATGCCAACAGACTTACTTGAGACAGGGACAGCAATAAATCTTTAATTGGTTTTATAAAATCATTAGCTGCAAAGTCCAATAAAGTATGGTGGAATAAAACAAAGTATATTTATAATTTTGCATAACTAGTAAAGTATGTTTCCCTTTCATTATCCTCTTTTAAGAACTATATGATATCAGAATGGCAATAGGAAACTAAAAAGATTTAGTAGAAAACTTAGGAGGCAGTGTGTTTATGATAATGAAGAAAAAAAATCTGGAAAAAGAGAATAAGAATGGTTGCATGCTTAATTAAATCACTATCACTTAAATAAATTGTGGATGTTATTTATATACCATATATACTCATGTATAAGCCAAGTTTTTCAGCACATTTTTTTTGCAGTTTTTGTGGTAAAATTAGGTGCCTCAGTTGATATTCAGGTCGACTTATACACAAGTATATATGATATGTTCTGCTGTGTATTTCTTTTACCACCAGCAAACAAATCAATAAAATAAAATGTAAAACATTAGGACCCTGCATATTTTTAAAAATCAATAAAAAAGGTGAGAATACTAATAATAAATGAAGGACATTTGGTTGAAAATTTTAAGTATAGGGATTCAATCCATGCAGGTGTGCCTTGGAAGAAAGTGTAAGGCAGATTTGGCGATGGAAAGTAAGAAGGCAAAGGCAGAAAACAGTTTCAAAGGTTTATTTCAAAACTCCTGGGTGAGGTTCATGGGTCCCCAGATGGGGCCCACAAAGTTGCGCTGTCCAGGTGAGTGGTGGAGAGTTTTATAGCTCAGGTTTGAGGGGAGGGATTAGCTGGGGAGTTTTCCATTGTGACTCTGTTTTCTGCAGATCTGGGGCTAAGCAACAATGTTAAAAGTTATCTGTAATAGTCAGCCTTCTGCACCTGGGCTGGAAGGCCACCAAAGGGGAGGGGGAGGCCTGGCCTCTTGCAGCTTCCTTTAAGTGTTTTCACCAGCTCCGGGTATCTCTTCACCCACCTGCCCTGCTTACTCTTGCTTGTGCCTGACATTCTGACGTTTTGTTGATAAGGATTGTTGTAATCTGTCTGGCTGCCTCCTGCTGGGGCGCTGTGGGTTTGACACTGGAACAGGCACAAGGGGTGCTCGTTGGCAAATGGGTATATGGGTGGAGGAGAAGCTGGTTTACTGTTACCCTGGACAGTTCTTGTATGTGCTGCTGGATAATCTGAGAAAACATGGACCTAAGAGAAAAAATAAAGATTAGTGGCCCGTAGGGGCAACAACCAGGTGACTAAGGGAGATTGCAACCAACCTAATGGGGAGTAATTTGCCTTTCCATGACCGTGAAGATCTTCACTTAGGTGGGCCAGTGTTTCTATGTCTTATTCTACCAGCCCTGATTCATTAATGGAATAACAGCACTCTTCCCTGAGGAAGAGGCAGGTGCCCTCCTTTAAAGCAGTGAAAAGATCTGAGGCCCGTCTGTTTTGTAGGGCAACGTGGGCCAGAGAGGTGAGCTGGCACTGCAACAAGGCTAAGGAGGCTATGGTGGACTCCAAAGCGGTCTGCGATCAGTCTTCCAATTCTTGTGTTGAGAAGATGGAGTGGCCGAGTGCGCCTCCAGCCACTCCAGATGCTGCGATTGAAGAGCCCAGGCTTATATCTACCGTTATAGGAAGGAATGCCACTCTCTTTGATCTTTGGACAAGAATAACCATGCCAACTCAGACTGACCGTACAGGGTGACCTGAGCAATATGATAACTGGAAAACAAGGTCCTGCTGTGGAATAATTTACACATTTAGTTAAAGTTCCATTAAACCAGAAGAATTTTCAGGGTTTGGAGAGAATTTTAATATTTACGGTTATATTATGACTGCAAACTCCATACAGAGAAAAGCCATAACCATTGGGTTTTCCTCCTGGCAAAATTGGGGTGTTACAGGGGGAATGGACAGGAATAAGGAGGTTATTGGCGGGGAGGCAATTTATGATGGGTGTTAGGCCTTTGCAAAGGGTTAATGAGATGGGGAAATGAGGTCAGGATGGAAAGACAGTAGGGTCCGTTAAGCATGTGAGAACTGGGCAGTGGTGGGTAGCAATAATTGGAGTGGTAGTGTCCCATACTACTGGGGTGACTAAGGATGGAGGTGATGGGGTGTCTGCAATGGCTGATACAGGAAGGACGGAGACTATAAAGATTGTAGAAGGGTAGTGGTCCCAATGTAAAGTGGCTCCCAGCTTGGTGAAAAAAAATCATGGATAAGCAGCAGGGTGGGGCACAAGGGCATGACTTAAAAGGAATGTGTAACTGGCTTGTTATCCACCAGACATGTAAGGGGCCCAGTGGACAGTGGGTGAGAGGGACGGCTAACAATGTCCATGACAGAGACCTGGGATAGGGGTAAAGGACCAGAGAAGGAAGGCAAAACAGAGAAGTTAGCCCCTGTGTAGACCAGGAAGGAAAAAATTTTACCAGCTACCTTGATTATTACCCTGGACATGGTGAGGGTGATTGGGGTTGTTGAGTCCAGGCTCCACCAGTCCTCTGCAGCCAAGCCCAGTAGCGTCAATGACAGGTTAGGGCTTGGTGGGACTGGCCTTCCACGGCTGGGCGCTGAAGGACAGTCACTTTTCCAGTGGCCCCATTGACTGCACAGGAACAAAGCTTGTTGAGCAGACGAGATTGTGGGCAGCAATAGTCCCAGTGACCTTACTGCCCACACTTGAAGCAGGCTCCTGGAGGTGGTCTGAAACTGCTGTTCCCAGGGCCTGGGAAGGATGCAGACATCTTCTTGGTTTGCCAAGGGCCTCAGCGCTTCAATCAGTGCTCAGGCTTGTAAGTTTGCCTTTGGGCATTTTCAGGATTCCCTGTCTGCCTCTGCCTGCTCCTCTCTGGTATTGAAGACTTTAAAAGCCATATTTACCAGGTCCCAGACAGGAGTCTGAGGGCCACCCTCAGCCTTTTAAAACGTTTTTCTAATATCTGGAGCCAATTGAGTAATGAAACACATGGCAAGAACAGTGGCCCCTGCTGCTGCGGTTGGGTCTAAGCGGGTGTATTGGCTGAGAGTTTTAGGCAGGTGTATTGGATGAGAGTTTCAGTCAGGTGATTTTAAAATGCTGCTGGATTTTCATCTGGCCTTTGAGTGATCTCCCTGAGCTTGTCAAAGTTGACTGCTTTGTGAGAGATTGCCTGGAGGCCAGCTAAGACAAACTGGAGCATTTTATCTCGGTGGGCCCGGCCTCTCTACCTGCCTGGGTATCAGTCTGGTAACTCCAGCCTGGCTCATATCTCAGGACTGCCTCATTACCCACAGGTATATTAGGGTCAGATAGATGGACCTTGTTTGCATGCTGCTGGGCAGCGGTAAAAACACGCTCTCTCTCATCTGAGGTGAAAGTGGATGAAAGGACTACAAAAATATCATGCCATGATAGATTATAAGCTTGAGGTAAATAGCGAAACTCTTTGATGTAGGTGGTGGTATCATTGGAAAGGGAACTTAAGCGCTTTTCAATTTGGGATAAATCAGTGAGAGAAAAGGGAATGTGAACGTGGATGAGACTTTCGGTGCTCGCCAACTTCCTGTAGGGGGCAGAGGAGGGGTTGGTGCAAATGGGTCTGATGACTGACAGGGGCAGACAAAGGAGAGCGCTTAGGATCTGGAGTGGGGGGATGGATCAGAAGAGGGGTGGTTGGGAGTTGAGTGGGTTGCGGAGGGAGGTGATAGTGAGGGGTGTCCAGAATATGGAGGAGGCCTTACTGGGGGCACGGACAGGAGTCAGGGGGGTTGGAGAAAGACGAGGGGAGAGTATTGTCTGGGACCTGATTGGGGAGCATTGAGTGTCCTGTCTGAGCTGGTGAGTGTTTCTGGTTAGGAGGGTATTGGGCTAAAAGAACTTGAGATGGTTGACAGGTAGTACAGAGAGAGGGACAGGAGTCTTGGACGTACAGGCCATTTGCCAGCTCGCTGGCAAAAGTTACTGAGATCAGTCAAAATGTTGAAATCCAAAGTACTGTCTTCTGGCCATTGAGACCTATTGTTTAGTTTATATTGGCGCCAAACCATAATGCAGTAAAAAAACAAGGCGATTGGGTCTGAGGTCTGGTGTTTAGTAGGGGATTGAGAGGTTATCTAGGAGCCACCCCAGAGGTGTGGAAGAGTACGGCTTGAAAATTTTGTTTCCCATGCTGTGGGGTTCTTGGAAAAGGAACAGAGACCCAGGCATCCCTGAGTGCCTCTGACCTTCAGATGAAGGGAGGGGGTGATTAACAGCCGCCCAGTTCCCTTGGAAAAGAAGCAGAGACTCAGCCATCCCTGAGTGTCTGCCCTTTGGATGGAGAGGCTCTGACCTGGGACCACCGTTCAGCAGAAAGTAATGGACAGAGCCTCTTGTAGATGAACCCAGAAGTAAGGGACAGTGGTCAAAATAGCAGAGATAAAATTTTAGTCAGGTATTCACTCATAGATGCAGCAGATGGCAGCTGAGAGGTCCCAGTCTGAGGGAAGGAAGGATGGAGGAGAGAGGGTTGCAGCAATCACCTAAGGCCAAGCAGGGGTGCGTTAGAATGCCTCTACTCCTCCCGGATTTTGTGCACAAAATGTAAGGCAGATTTGGCAACTGAAAGAAAGAAGGCAA
The DNA here is from genome assembly GCF_000313985.2 of Echinops telfairi. Taxonomy (NCBI): domain Eukaryota; kingdom Metazoa; phylum Chordata; class Mammalia; order Afrosoricida; family Tenrecidae; genus Echinops; species Echinops telfairi. The sequence continues at coordinate 11,568,737 of NW_022103942.1, forward strand.
AGGTAGAAAACAGTTTCAAAGGTTTATTTCAGAGCTCCTGGGCGAGGTTCACAGGTCCCCAGCTGGGGAACCTTGAAGTTGGGCTGTCCAGGAAAGAGGTGGAGAGTGTTATGGCCTGGGTGTTAGGGGAGAGATTAGCTGGGGAATTTTCCATTGTGACTCTGTTTTCTGCAGATCTGGGGCTAAACAACAATGTTCAAAGTTATCTGTAATGGTCAGCCTTCTGCACCTCAGCTGGAAGGCGACCAAAGGAGAGGGGAGGCTTGGCTCCTCACAGCATCCTTGAAGTGTTTTCACCAGCTCCGGGTATCTCTTCACCTGCCTGCCCTGCTAACTCCCACTTCAGCCTGCCAGAAGGGTCTGGTGATCTGCTTCTGAAAAATAATAATTGAAAACCGCCAAGAAAACTCCTATTTTATCAGGGAATAACAATCAAAGAAAAAAGCAGATAAAGTTGAAATATTCTATTATCTTTTAATTCCCTTTGTCCATGGTATTTTGAAGCGCCTTTGTATTTTTTTTTAAGTATGTTCCTTGTTTATCCAAGTCTCCTTTAGCATTCAATAAATATTTATTGCACTTCAAATGTGTGATCAGGCACTCAGGATACAACTGAGAGGTAATGGTACTTATAGTCAAGGGATAAAGATAGAGAAGTAGATGGCAACATTCCAAAACCCAAGGCATCGTTGAAATGCATATAAAATGATTCACTTTGATCACAAAGCCACTTCAAAACCTTATTATTTGAATAGATTTTTGTTTCAGCTATATTCTGTGGATATAGATTATTCTTTTAAGAAGAAATATTTTGTACCTAAAATCTAAATTGTTCATTGAAATAGCCATTAGATAATAAAATTATTTACAAATTTTCATTGCCTCCCATGTAAGACTCATGCATCCCCCATGCACCCTTTGTAACTCACAATGCTTATTTGTAAGTGAAACATATTGTTACATTTAAATGCATTTAGCCACATGACTTGAATTGGTCAATGGATTAAATATGGATAGACATGGTACACACCATAACTTAGAAGAGGATTTAAATGTCATTATGTGTTTGGGTTTTCCACAAGATGAGCATCTATGTCTATCTAGACCAGATAGGCGGGAAAACAATTTGGAGAAGAAAACAACAGGACTGACATTTCTGGGGGGATACAGGAGAAGGGGAGGTGGAGAAAGGAACGGGGGTGTCAACCCAGGGACAAGGGAACAATATGTGAACTAAAATTGATGGAGAGAAGGGTGTAGGATGCCTAGTGGGGCTTAATCAAAGGCAATGTAATAACGAGGAATTACTGAAACCCAAATGAAGGCCAAATATGATAGTGGAACAAGAGGAAAATAAAAGGAAATAGAGGAACGAACTAGGAGGCAAAGGATATTTATAGAAGTCTAAGTACAGGCATGGACATAAATAAATATATTTATATATAAAGATAATGAAATAGAGCTATGTACTTATATTTATATGTTAAGTATTAAGGTAGCAGATGGACATTGGGCCTCGACTCAAGTACTCCCTCAACACAAAAACACTTTGTTCTAATAATTCAGCATTCTGTGATCACTTTCCCGACATGATCTCTGAAGACAAAATGGGTGTATAAGCAAATGCGGTGAAGAAAACTGATGGTGCATACCTATTAAAAGATATAGCATCTGGGGTGTTAAAGGCTTGAAGATAAACAAGTGGCCATCTAGCTGAGAAGAAACAAAGCCCACAAGGAAGACGCACACCAGCCTGTGGGATCATGAGGTGTCCATGGGATCAAGTATCAGGCATCAAAGACCCAGAACAAAATATCATATTGATGTGAATGAGGGGGAGTATAGAGTGGAGACCCAATACCTGTTTGTAGACAATTAGACATCCCCGTACAGAAGGGTCACAAGAAGAGATAAGCCAGTCAGTGTACCGCATAGCACCAATGAAACATACAACTTTCCTCTAGTTCTTTAATGTGCACTCCCTCCCACTATCATGACCTCAATTCTACCTTACAAATCTGACTAGACCAGAACATGTACATTGGTACAGATAAGAGCTGTCGACAAAAGGAATCCAAGACAGATACCTGCCCCCACCCCCTGCACCAACAATGTGAATAGAGATACCAGGAGGGGAAGGGGAAGGTGGGGAGAGAAAGGATTGATATATAACCCCCTCCCAGGGGGCCAAACTACAGAAAAGTGGTTGAAGGGAGACAGCAGATGATGTAAGATATGAAAATAAGAATTTATAACTTATCAAGGGTTCATGAGGGAGAGAGGGAGGGGGGAAATGAGGAGTTGATATAAAGGGCTCAAGTAGAAAGAAAATGCTTTGAAAATGATGATGGCAACATATGTACAAATATGCTTGACACAATGGATGAATTTATGGGTTGTGATAAGAGTTGCAAGAGCGCCAATAAAGGTATTTAATATAAAAAGAAAAAAAACAAAAAGACTAGTATCAATCAGAAAGAAGCTGCTCTTCTTTACAGAGAATGAAAATCATACAAATTAGGGTGAAGTAGCGCTGCATGTGGGAGCAGAGCCTCAGCTGACCTACACCCACCAGAGTATATAAACAAGAAATAAATGTTTTTTTTCTGTAAACCAGGGATTTTGAGGCTGTTTATTACTACAGACAATCCGCATAATATCTGGCATTTTCTTGACATGAAACACAGTATTTCCATAGGCCAACAAACCAAGGTGGAGTTGGATAAGGGAGATGGTTTAATTCTCTTTCCAAAGGGACCAGAAGGCCATGAAATTTTAATTTAGTATGGCTTTTTGAACCATACTAATCAAGTACTGTGAATAAGATCCTGGATAAGAATAAATAGGTGCTTAATGAATTCTAAGATTTCTAAATTATGCGTGTCTTTTTTTCTTTAAGTTTGATGCATAGGAATTTTGTCTTATGGTATAGGATCTGCTTTTAACGTTTAGTTTTACTCATTTAAGATTAAAATAGCTATTTAAAAGGAACATATCTTTGATACTTGTTATAGAGCACACATAGAGAAATCTCTTACAGCAATGTTTCTTAATATAAGGCCTAGAGACTACCTACCTAAGAATTGTCTGAAGTACTTATTCATCATGTAATTTCCTTGATTTATTGAATCAGAATATGGCAATGAGTGGGCAGAAAGCTACATTTTTCACATGTTCTCTAGGGTCTTTTATACAAACTATAGGTTGAAATTCTAATGCCCCATGTTGTTTTTAAGATGAATATTAAGGAGTCTATCCCTTACATCAACCTAAGTGACGATTTAGTCGATTTGTCTAGTATACTTCTGGAATGTTAAAACCACAAACCTATAATTGTAAAGCTGTTTACAGGTAGAAATTGGGAGCTGGGGATCATTGCCAATAATGGTGAGAAATGTTGTCACCAGATACCGTCTCATTCCTCTTGGTAACTGGTGGGTCCATATAAACCCTTCCACTTGGACCATACCCCAATAGGTCTCCAGTGGGAGAACTGGGGCTGGCTGCCTTACCCAATGGGTAACCATAAGTGTTTACTAAGGAACGCTCCAGAGATCCAATCTGTACCCACTTTATTGAGAGCGAGGCATTATTAGTAGATTTGGCAAAATTGGGCACCCAAGTCTCAGAAGATAAAATGGGCCTGTGCGAATAACAGATGTCTCACAAGCATTCTACATATTCTCTAGTTCGAGTGTCCCTCCGCTGGTTCCTCGTTGGCTGAGTACTATGTGGTTAAAAATCTTCCCCAGTTTTCACCTACTTGCTTAATTTAAAATTTCTACCTCCAGGGCATATTCTCTTCTACCCGCCCCTCTTGATTAATCCAATTCACATGATACTGTTCCCCAGGTGCTCATGTTCTAGTGGTGATCATAGCAGCTATCAGCTTGTGCTCTGGCTACTTAGTAACTTCTTGGTCTTCCCCCCTTAATTGCTGAAATGGACCCGTTTGGGATTTATTTCTCATGTAATCAACCGGGGGTAGAGAAAATGAAGAGTTCTTAACAGCTCATGAAGAGGAGAGACATGCAAGTCTCTGAATGGTTTGTGAAAAAGTGGAACCATTCGATTGCTTAGATGTGCACATAAAGTCTTAGCCCTGCTAAATTAAGTCATCATTCTTTGAGAGTGCTTTCTTGTTGATTTGTGAGAAATTCAGCTATTTTTTAATGATCTAAAATAATTCATTCTTTAAATGCATTGCCCTCCTAAATTATAATTTAGGATTTAGGCTTGCAGTAATTTTTAAATTAGAACAGACCTTAGAGATCATCTGGTTCAATGACCACATCAAATAGATGAATAAACAGATTTGTAGAAACTAGATGAGAGCTAAACTAGAAGATAGCCACCACGTTATTTACCACATTTTAAATAATGCTGGTCATATTTTTATGGCAAAATACTAGAAATAGAAGTCTGGGATTTCTAGACTACACAATTTTAAAACACATATTCCCCGTGGAATATTTTAGGAATTCTAAATTCACTCAACAAATAAGTAGTGAACTTCCTTCCATTCAGTACCAGGCACATTATTTTACTCTAGGAACACATAGATGAATACAATACAATCTCTGTTCTCCAGGAACTCAAAGTTGGTTAAAGAATAATATTTAATACTTGAGTAGTGCCTTCTATGTGTCAGATGCTATTGTAAACCTTTTTGTGAATGAAGCTATACAATATCAGTTACAACTTTGAGACTCTCTCAACTTGGTTCAGACTTTTAGCAGCAACTCTACATACAACAGCTCAATAATGGCTGGTTCTGTGCCCTTCTCACAATTGCTGTTATTCTAAAGCCAACTGCACTATGACAAGTTAAGTATCTTCCTCTCTTCTTTTGTCCCCTTCCAGGAGATGGTCTCTCCTGAAAATGTCCAAATTACATGAGACAAAGTCTTGTCATCCTCACATCTTAAGAGCATTCTTGCTATACTTCTCCAAAACAGATTTCTCCTTGCCTTCTCATCTTTGTTTTAAAGTAATTGTCCACCTTCTCAAGGAACTCTTTTGAGTAGCTAGGTTCTAATACTTCATAATTGAAGTCGTGACATTCTATTCTTTTAAAAAATTTATTTATCTATTTATTTATTTTAAAAATCATTTCACTGGGAACTCGTACAACGCTTATCACAATCCATAAATACATCCATTGTGTCAAGCACATTTGTGCATTTGTTGCCTTCACCATTCTCAAAACATCTGCTTTCCACTTAAGCCCCGGGCATCAGCTTCTCATTTTCCCCTCCCTCCCTGTTCTCCCCTCCCTCATGAACCCTTGATAATTTAAAACTCATTATTATTTTGTCATGTCTTACACTCTCCAACGTCTCCCTTCACCCACTTTTCTGTTGACTGACCTCCAGAGAGGAGGTTATATGTAGATCCTTGTAATCGGTTACCCCTTTGGATCCCACCTTCCCTCCACCCGCTTGGTATCACAACTCTCACCACTGGACCTGAAGGGATCATCTGTCCTGTATTCCCTGTGTTTCCAGTTCCCATCTCTACCAGTGTACATCCTCCAGTCCAGCTGTATTTTTAAGGTAGAATTGGGATCATGATAGTTGGGGGTTGGAAATATTTAAGAACTAGAGGAAAATTGTATGTTTCACCATTGCTACAATGCCCCCTGACCAACTCATCTTCTCCCCGAGATCCTTCTGTAAGGGGATGTCCCGTTGCCCACAAATGGCCTTTGGGTCCCCACTCTGCACTCCCCCTCATTCACAATGATGTGATTTTTGTTCCTTGATGCTTGATACCTGATCACTTAGACACCTGTGAACACACAGGTTGGTGTGCTTCTTCCATGTGGGCTTTGATGCTTCTGTGCTAGATGGCCGCTTGTTTACCCTCAAGCCTTTAAGACTCCAGAAACTATATCTTTTGATAGCCGGGCACCATCAGCTTTCTTCACCACACTTGCTTATGCCACCATTTGTCCTCAGCGATCATATTGGGAAGGCGAGCACACAATGATATGATTTTTCCTTCTTTGAGATACAATTTTTCTTTAGTCTTCCTTATTCAATGTCCAAATTTCACATGCATATGAAACAAATGAAAATATAGCTTGGGTCAGGGGCACCTTTAACCTCACAGTGACATCCTTGCTCTTCAACACTTTAAAGAGATCTTGTGCAGCAGATTTACCCCATGCAATGTATCATTTGATAAATTGACTGTTGCTTCCATGAGCATTGATTGGGGGTCTAAGTAACATGAAACACTTGACAAATTCAATCTTTTATCCCTTTGTCATGATATTGTCTCTTATTCCAGTTGTGAGGAATTAGATCTTTTTTACATTGAGTAAAAAAAATCCATACTGAAAGCTACAAGATTTGATTTCATCAGTGAGTGTGTAAAATATCCTAGCTCTCAATAAGCAAGAAGGTCATGTCATCCTGATGCTAAGTTTCTTCATATATACTGGATTCTCTGATTATCTGGTCAGCATACCGATTGAATAAGTATGGTGAGAGGATACAACCTGACACACATTATTGCCTTCTGTTGAACACGACTGCCTCTTGATCCTTTTACACATTCCACAAGAGTACATTGAAGTGTTCTAGCATTCTCATTCTTCTCAAAGCTTTCCATAGTTAGTTGTGATTCGCACAGTCCAATGCTTATGCATAGTCAATAAAACATAAATAAACATCTTTATGGTATTCCCTGCTTTCAACCAAGAATCCAGCTGACATCTTCACATCCTCTTTTAATCTGGCCTGAATTTCTAGCAGCTCCTTATTGATGTATTGCTTCAACCATTATTGTATGATGGTCAGGGAAATTGTATTTGCATGTTATATTAATTAATTGTGTTGTTCTATAATTTCCACTTTCTATTGAGTCACCATTATTAAGAATGGGCATAAATATAGATCTCTTCCAATTGGTTAGCCAAGTAGCTGTCTGTTACAGTTCTTGGTGTAGGTAAGTGTTTTCAATGATTCATCAGCTTGTGGAAATATTTTAATTGGTATTCCATCAAATCCAGGAGTCGTGCTTTTTTGTCTAATGACTACAGAACAGCTTAGACTTCTTCCTTCAGTAACATTGATTCTTGCGTATATGCTACCTCTTAAAATGATTGAATGTCAACTAGTCTGTTTTTTGTTTCATTTGGTACAGTGACACTGTATCCTTTCTATCTTCTTATCATGTTTTCTGAATCCTTCAATATTTTCACCATAGATATTTTAATATGATAACTTTATGCTTGACTTTTTTCTTCAGTTCTTTTAGTTTATGCTATGCAGAGAATTTTCTTCCTTTTTAGATTTCCAACTCGAGGACTTAGCACATTTCATTATACTTTACTTTATCTTCTGGAACAGTCCTTTAATATGTTCTGTTTAGCTCTTTTACTCATCATTTCTTCAATTATCTTTGGCTACTCTGTGATAAAAAGGAAGTTTCAGTGTATTTTCTGAAAACCATTTGATTATTCACTTCTTTCCTGTCTTGTTTATTTTCTTTTACTTTCTTCCTCTATGATGTTCTTGATGCGATCTCAAAGCTCATCAGGTTTTCTTTCATTAGTGTTCATTGCTTCAAATCTATTCTTGAAATGGTCTCAAAATTAAAGTGAGATATACTTGAATATATTTTGACTCTTATGGACTTGTTTCAATTTCTTCAACTTCAAGTTGGGCTTACATAAGAGAATTGATGATGTTGAGATTCTCCATTGTCTGTTTTCTCACAAACATTGTCACACTGATTTCTGTGTATTCCAATTGGAGAAATCCATGAGTATAGTCAAAGTTTATTTGTTCATTTTTTAAGGCATTTGCAATGAAGAAGTCATTGTTCTTGCAGAATTCTATCAAGAGATCTCCAGCTTAGTTTCTATCACCAAGGCCATATTTCTCAACTTTTTGTTCCTTCTTTTTTGTTTCCAACTTTCACATTCCAATTGTCAATAATTATAAATGCATTTTGATTGCATATTTGATAAATTTCAGACAGAAGCAACTGACAAAATTATTCTATGTGTTTATCAATGGTTGGTATGTAAATTTGAACAATAGTTGCATTAATAAAACGTCCTTGCATTTTTATAGATATTTTCCTATCAGACAATATTGTACTTCAAGACAGAACTTGAAGTTTACTTTTATATGATGAATGTGATATCATTCCTCTTAAATATTTCATTCCAGGCATAGTAAACCATATAATTGTCTGATTCAAAATGTCGAATACCAATTCATTTCAGCTCATTAATGTCTAGGGTCTTTATGTGTTCCATTTAATTTTTGATGACTTCCAATTTTCTCAGACTCAAATTGTGTACCCAAAACTAAAATCGAAACTCACAATCATTGAGTCAATTCTGATTCATGATGATTATATTGGACAGGACACAACTGTCCTTGTGGGTTTCCAAGACTAACTGTTCACAGGAAGAAAAGGCCAGAACTTTCTGCAGTTTAGCTGGTGGATTCAAACTGATAACCTGGTTAGCATCCCAATATGCAATTAGTCATAGATATTTGCAGCTGTTTTTTCCCCTTATTTTGAGTCATACCTCTCCAGCAAATGAAGGTTCCGAAAGCTTTATTCCATCCACATCATTATGGTTAATTCTACTTTGAGAGGGTAGCTCTTCCTCAAACGTATTTTGAGTGCCTTTCAACCTGAAGGGCCATAAAATCTGCCATAAAATCGAACAATATCCTGTTGGTATTCATGATGTTGTCAGTATCGATAAATGTTCAGATAGTCTTGATAAGGTTTTAAATGAATAATTCCTCAGAAGTGGACAGTCTATCCCTTTTTTGTAGCCTTCTTTTAGTTTGATAACTTTGCTAAAATTTGCTCACCTTGGATGACCCTGCTGGTATTTGAAATATCTGTGACATAATTACCAACATAACAGCAATACACAAGCCACCACAGTACAGCAACCTGACAGATAAGGCTGAACTTTATGAGGCACTGACTATTATTATCTCTTTTTTACAGATAATGAAGCTAAAGTACAGAAAGGGTACACAACCTTCCTGACATTATATAGCTATTAAGGGATAAAAACTGCATTTGATTTCGAACAATCTGGTTTGAAGGCTGCACATTTAACCACAATGCTAGGTGTGTTCTATAATAAAAATGATAAGAACTTTGTGAGCACAAAAAAGGAACTATTAATTTAATCTGGCAGGGAGTAGGTGATTAGTGAATGTTTTTCAAAGAGGTAGGGATAAGGTGAATTTTGAATTAAGAGTTTGAGTTCACTTGCCAGAAAGAACTTCATAAGCAAAGGCACAAATTTAAGAAGATATTTGGAATGCCATTCTACCAACCTTCAGCATACAGTTTCAATAGCCTATCAATTGATCTCTTTGTTTCTATCCTTGCTCCCCACAGTCAATTCTCTGTCAGAAGCCAAATTGATCTTTTTATACAAAGGCAAACAAATCTCATCACTTCTCTGCTCTCAACACTCCAATTGCCTCCCATCACATTTAGAATAATCGAGAGTTTTTAGTAAACCTCAGGCCCTGCTTGCTATGACTTCTACCTATCTTTCAAACCTCGTTTTTTTATGATTCTCATCTTGACCTCTTATGGCATGGTCACACTGTCCCTTTCCTTTATGGTCCCCATTTTAGAACATATTTCTCCCCAAATTTCTCATTGTTAACTCCTTTTTATCATTCAGTATTCAACTCAGATGACATCTTAGAAAGCCTTCTCTGTTAATTCAATACAATTAGTCTCTTATTGCCTATCATTTTTTGTACATCTGTGTGTGTGTGCATGTGTATCCATTCAAAACACTTGGCAGTCTAGGAAATCATTGTGGACTTGTTTACTTGTTTATTCCTTGGCATTCTCCTGTCATGCACATAGTAAACAATTATTAAATAAATTCCCCTTTAAAAAAGCTTTTGTGATGGAGTGATAAGAGAGGAAGCCACAATGGAGTGTTTGTTAATCGAGGTTGTGTATAGAAATAAAACCAATGACATTCATATATGGAGGGGAAAAACTTTATATAATGAAGTGATGTATTATCAAGAAGGCACCTCAGCCAAGTCCAACTCAAGTTCACAGGTGTGACGCTAGCCAGAGCCCTTCTCGGTCTCATGTAGCCAAAGGATAATGACACAAAAAGATGATGCAGAATTAAAGGAGATCACAGGCCAGTGGGTAGAGTGTTGCATGGACCCAAGGTTAATAGGAACATGGCAAGGAGTAATCACTTTCCAGGTCAGTGAAACACACGGGGCAACTCCAGGAGGCAGACACAAAGTCCCTGGAAGCAGGGACACCAAGGGTCAGAGATAGGAAGATAATGTCTCACTGTCTTTCTTATGGAAAAAGCCCTACCCTCATGGAGGCGTCATGAGGCTGTGCTCTGATTGATAGATGGGACTCCATCCCTACCATTTCACACAGGGTCATGCTGACATAAAATGGAACTGCCACAAAAACAAACAAAAAAACCCAAACTCACTTCCATCGAGTCCGTTCTGATGCATAGCCATCCTGTGGGGCAGGGTAGAGCTGTCACAGTGCGGTTCCTGAGACTGCAATTCTTTACATAAGAAGAAAGTCTTATCTTTCCCTGAGGAGGGTCTGGTGGTTTTGAATGCTAATCTTAAGGTTAGTATCCCAATGAGTAACCACTACACCCCGAGGGCTCCTCAACTGCTGCAAAAGGGTATTAAAAAAGTTTGTGGCATAATTTTATTATCTTTTACTTCCATTTTTCCACACATTTTTGAAATCCCATCATACCATATGATGAGAAGCAAATGGGGGGTAAGGAAGTAGTTAGTGAGTGCTTGCTACTTTTCCAACTAATGTTGGAAGTAGAGAAATTGGATTATGTTGAAGTAGAGAAATTGGATAAAAATGCATTAATTTTTCAATGAACTTATAATTATCACGGTGCATGAATATCTTTAAAGACTCTTTGGGATAAATGAAGAGAGGGAGAGAGAGAGAACAGCCACATGTGAGAAAGGATAATCCTGGTGGAAATGGGAGGATAAAGAGTGCATGGTTGGGTGGATTATCTTGGGAAGCAAATAGGGGCACACCTTACTCTGAGACCAAATTGAAAGATGCAAAACCCATTTCAAACACACTCACTGCCATTAAGTCAATGCCTGCTCATAGGAGGGGAAGGTACATGAAATATAGACACGTGGAGACTAGAAAAGATGTCTGCCAGTTAACAAATATGTTAAGATCTCTTTAGCAACGTCCAGAGAAAGTCCACTAGGAGGCATATTCTGCACTACCTGGCAGGGATAAACTCAACATAAAGATAAATAGACCTAAGTATCATGAAGTATCTTGAAGGGGGAGCGTGTAAAGCCTACTGGCAGACTCCCCTTTACTGGTAGCACAAGCCACGTCTATAGGCTCCACTACTCCTGGGCACAGCCAATTTTTCTGTCCCTGAGGCAACCCAAGCAGCCAATCTTCTTATCTCACTTGCCTCAGTTTTTTTTTTGTGTGTATATTTTTGCCGCAATTAAAAAAATTAAAATATATGAATAACAATGAGTACAAGGAAGAAGAAAATGTTCTAGAATGGATTGTGGTAATGATTGTACAACTCTTCTTGATATGATTGAATTATTGAATGGTATGACATGTGGATGAAGTGCCAATAAAACTTTTGTTTTTTTAAAAAGAAGAAAGACTTTATATCAAGAAGTAGTTGTATATCAAGAAAGCATCCCAGCCCAGTCCAACTTGAGTCCAATTGTCCGCTATTAGTCCATAAGCCCCTCTTTAGACTCATGTAGTCACATGCAGTGATGCAGAATGCAGGAAGATCCCAGGCCAGTGGGTGCAGAGTCCTGTAGGTCCAAGGTTGGTGGAAACATGGCAGGGCTCCAACAGCTTCAGGGTGGGCACTAAGCAGGAAAGCAAAGGGGGTGGGGAGGGTGGGGAGAGAAAGAGACTCAAAGAGACAGCATCAGATTGTGAACTGATTGACAGGTTTGACTCCACCCCTAACCAGGAGTATCTAGTTGATATAAAATAATCTAATTACCACAGCATTGTTCTGCTGAGCACATAGCCCAAAGAAATAAGAGGCAGAACACAATCATAAGTGATGCTCCATGGGGAGGATTCATAATTTTCTCTAACATAAAGTGATTGTGATGTTTCTAAAATGAATCAGGGACATAAACAAACCATAAATGCATGAATGGATTTGGGACCTGTACATAATTCTAGCCCCAAGCTAAGAAAAATTAGTTCTTATGGCATAGTCTGGCTTGATACTTGACCTCATGAAGAGATCCCTGATGATATGGGTGCTATAATGTAGTGTGGTGAAGAAACTATATGGTGCCTGGGTATCAGAAAGAATTGCATGTCGGCAATGAATGTACAAATGCGCTTTACACAATTGATGTATGTATGGATTGTGATAAAAGTTGTATGAGCCCCTAATAAAATGATTAAAAATAATAATAATTGCATGTGAGGTTTCAAAGGCTTGTCTTCAAATAAGCAGACATCTAAGTGAGACATAAGCTAAGTCCACAAGAAAGAAGCACACCAGCCTGTATGATCCAAAGATTGTACACAATATAATCCAAATTTAAAAACAGAATGGTATCAGAGCTTAAATTGTGACCACGTGGTTTGCAGAAGGCTCTGGATGACAGTGGAAGCTCAAATCCATTTACAGAGTCCACATGGTTATTAAGCCTGCAGAGAATCCCCTCTGATCATAGTTAAGGGATATGCACAGGCTTGTTATCAGACAGAGAGAATTGTAAAGTTGATTATGGGAGACGTATTTAGGTCAAAAGGTAATATCATTTGATCTTCTGTTTGAACCATTTTAACACTGTTTTCATTTATTGCTTTTGGGGTTTTTTTAAAAGTGAATCCCCTCTGATCATAGACCAGGGATGTGAGTAGCCTTGATAACATGCAGAATGATTGGAAAGTGGATTGTTGCAGATGCTGTTAGGTTAAAATTCAGCACTCTAGTATTTAATCTCCCTTATAATTCATTTAAATTTGTTCTAGTTTTTAATATTTTCTGCTTTCTTCTCAATTGAAGTGTTTACCTGTTTTACTGTAATTCTTGTTACTTTTTGTTTATTTATTTGATTTGTTTAAAGATATTTTTCTGTATATGACATCCAGGATAGATGAATTTATGGAGACAGTAACTCTATTAATGGTTCCTGGGGGTTATGACAGGGGAAATTGGGGGTATATAGGGAGCTAATAACAATGAGTACAAGAATGAAGAAAATGTCCTAAAACTGATGGTAGTTGTGATTGTACAATTCTTATTGATGTGTTTGAATTATTGAATTGCATGGTATGTGAATTACATGCCATTAAAACTGTTGAAAAAAATAAACTTGTGACTACTGAGAAACACTAACTTGAATGACATCAATAAAGTAGAATACTAAACCCTCTGCTGAAAGACAGCCAGAAAAGACAGGGAGCTTAGTGAGATTGGTAAAGGTTTAGAACAACTGCTGCGGGGTTTCAAAAGGAAATCAATTTAGCGGAGCAAAAGAATTGTTCAGCTGTGGTGACAGCTGAACTTGGAGATTCATAAATTTGTAATGGATCCAGTCTAAAAGTATATTCATATTTTCACCAGCAGATTTCTACAGGCCTGCAGCTGAAGTGGAAAAACTTTGAATGTCCCAGGGTTGGTGATTGACAGGGCAAGTTCAGCACATTAAGTCTTCCGTAAATAATACAGTTGAAGTGTTTAACCATTTTAACTAGTTAGTGAAGGAGGAGAGCTAGTAGGAAACTAACACTCATGAAAACTGTGACTGATATGCTGGAAGAAAGAAATTGGTAAAGACAGCATGTTGTGGTCAGAGAGTAGAAGTTCAAATTTTAGAAAAGAAAACAAATGTGAGCTGAGGGAAGGAGAGATTGAATGCACAGGGCAGGAGGAATTTTAGAGTGTGTTATAAATGATCTCTACCTTGATTTTCACTTGTGGTTTTATGGCTATGTTAAACTATCCGAAGTCATCAAAGTGTACATTTTAAATAGATGCAATTTGTTGTATTCCACCAAAGTTATTGTAAATAGTAAATATTCTGGGCTATTAGCCAAAGGGTTAGAAGTTCAAATCCACCCAGAGGCACCTCAGAAGAGAAGCTTAGCAACATTCTTCCAAAAATGCAACCATTGGAAACCCAATGGAACATAGTTCCATGCTGACACACACAGAGCAATCATGAATTGGAATTCACTCAATGACAACTGACTAGTTTGTTGTATGTAAGTTATTCCTAAATACAGGTGATTTTGAAAGGTTTGCTGTTTCGGTTTTTAAGTAGGAAGAGTGCTGATAAATAGGATCATATGGGCTAAAGCCATATTTTAAAAATTAGGGTCTATATGAATAAAAAGCAAACTATACTTCCAACAAGTTTATTCTAACACATAGCAACCCTATCATTTTTGTGTTTCCAAGGATGCAAATATTTTGATAATTTTTATTAACATATAATTAATGTACCTTGTATTTCAGCGGTTTGAATATATTAAAATATTTGTGCAGTGATTGCCAAAATTGTAGAACATTTTTTCATTTTATGCTCATTATTATTAACCCCCTTTCCCCACACTTTCCCCTGACATAACACTAAGAAGCTATTAATCTAGTTACTGTCTGTATAAATTTACCTATCCTACATTTGATATAAAGAAAATCATACCAAAGTATCCTGACAATCATAACAAAATAAAACACACTAAAAAACTCAATCCAAAAGAAAACAGATCATAATAAAAACTAGAACAAATTAAGAATGGGTCAAAAGGGGAAACAAAGGATAAGATGCTAAATTATAGCCTAATTCTGCATTAATTCACTTTTTGATGTACTCTGCAGGAAAGGTTTTTGACATTCCTCATAATGGTCAGGGGATTTTCCAAAGACCCACTGGGTCTCTGCAAATAGATTTGGGGCTTTCACTGTCTTCCATAGCCTTCTGTAAATTGAGTACTCAAAATGCAAGCTGTACTTCATTTCACTCCTCTCATCTTGGATTTTATTATTTACAACATTTGGAAGTACAAACTGATACCCTTATTCTATGTGGCTTAGCTGACACTTCACTTAAGTAGTTGCTTGTTTCAACACAAGCTTTTAAAACCGCAGACACTATTCTTTATGATAATTGGGTACCATCGTATTTCTTCACCATACTTTGCTATAAGACCAATATCTTCAGTGATCCCTTCATGCAGGTAATTTATGAGCAGGGTCACATCTATCTTAGGTATATGTATATTCCTGTTCCACCCTAGTGGTAGTATTATCAAATTTATAAAAAGTTTTATTGGCATGTAATTCACATATCATACAATTTAATAGTTCAGTCATATTAAGAAGAGTTGTGCACTTATCACCACAATCAATTTAAAAACATTTTCTTTCTTATCCTACTCATTGCTGCTAGTCAACATTTCCCCCTAAACTCCCCTGTAATACCCCAAGGCAAATATCAATCCAATTACTTTCTCTATATATTTATTTATCCTGTATTTCATATACAGAAAATTGTACAAAACAAACAAAAAATGAAAACACAGAGACAACCTTAATAGAAAAGAAAGCAAAAAAATATTAAAATTGAAGACAACTAAAATGTGTCAAAAGAGAGAATCAAATGATGTTACATTTTAACCTAACTGCGTCTTCCATAATGAACTTTGCAATGCTTTCTGTCTGAAAGCAGTACTATTCACATCCTTGATCAAAGGGGATTCACTAGAGGCTTAATCCATTTAGGTACACTGCAAAGAGATGTGGGGCTTCCACTGTCGTCCATAGCCTTCTGAAAACTAGGTGTTCAGTATTTAAACTCTGATACCCTTTTCTCCTTCAGATTTGAATGAGGGTTTATGATAAGGCAAAATTTTAAATAACATTCATTCACAAAGGCAGAATTATGCTTGCCAGACTAACACATGTCATACAAAACAAAGAGAGCATACAATAGTAAATATATGGTAGTACTGGTCAAGATTCATTGATTACCCTCAAAGCATGAAATTCGAACCAAACTCCAAAGATCACCATTTCCATAACCTTGGGATTGTAGTCATCTGTTTTTTATCACATTAAAGTGTTTCAGCCTTACATACAAGAGAATATGTACGTTCCCTACAGCTGCTATAGGTGAGCTTAAGTTATAGCCCAGTTCACTTAGTGGGGTTTACAAATCAGATCATTCTGGTGTGGCTTTTGAAGACTTTTGTGAACCTCAAAAGCACAGAGCTTGAAGTCCCAGTTGTCTATAGCCCACAACCCAGATCGCGAAGGACTGAACAGAAGCTGAGTCAAAAGCATTCAACTAGGAACATAAGACCAGGTTTATTCTCCCACTGGGTTCCATATAAGTATTGTTAAGCATTTTTTCCTGATGGAAGGTTACCACACTCGGTTTCCCCCCAGATAAAAGTGTAATCGCATTCTCCTTACACAGATGTCTACCTCAATACACGACTTGACACACATATCCAGTAATATTTGAAAATCACTTTTGTTGGAGAGTTTTTTAATTTGGCCTGAACTTAGATCAAAATTGTATGGCTGGAACTGATTGTTTTCCCTCTCACCCCATATTTAGAAGTGGACCCAGCTGATGTGAGAGCTCCTTTGTCAAAGTAGTTTTTAAGATGTACATATAAAGGAGATGATATATAATTTAAGGGCACTAGGCAGACTCACTATCTAACTGTGTTATAGACCAGATAAGTAATACATGACTTGAAACGTCCCCTTGTCTTGGTGTTTAACCTTGTAGTAATGGACTCTTACAAGAGTTGTCCTTTTATGATTGACTGATTTCACGCAACATAATGATTTCCAAATGCATCTATGTCCTGAGATATTATCTGGTTTTATCATTTTTCAGGGATGCATATTATTCCATTATGTTTCTGTACCAGAATTTCTTTATCACTTCTCTACTGATGGGAATTTAAATTGTTTCCAGTTTCTTGCAATAGTGAACTGTGCTGCAATGAACATCGGAGAGTATATATCAGTTCATATCCTGTTTCATATTTCTTTGGGGCCTTGTCGAGTTGTATGATATTTCTATTCCCAGCTGTATTAGGTAGCACCATATCAGTTTCCACAAAGGTTGTACATGTTTACCAGGCGACCAGTAGTGTATAAGAGTTCCAATTTCTCTGCACCCTCTCCAGAAGTTGTTGCTCTTTTCTTGTTTGTTTGTTTTTAAATTGGGCTATCATTGTGGGTGTAAGGTTATATCTCATGATTTTTTTGATTTGCATCTCCTAGATGGCTAGTGATTTGCACATTTGCTCATGTGTTTGTTAGCCATTTGAATGTTGTCCCTGGCATGTTGTCTATTCATGTCCTTTACTACACTTTTAATTGATTAGTCTTCTTATTGAGATGTTGCAGAATTCTATAGATTTTAGCAAAGTCCCTTCTCCACTGCAGCATAGCTAAGAAATTTTCCCAATCTTTGGCTCTTGCTTTGTTCTTTTGATGCAGTCTTTTTTTAAAAAACAGTAATTGGCTCTTCATCCAAATATCAATAGTTCAACTATATCAAGAAGAGTTAGTTATACAATCTTTATCACAATCAATTTTAGAACATTTTCTTTTTCTCCAAATGCATTGTTATTCGTGCATTTTTTCAGTTTTGGCAAAAATATATACAACATTACATTTAACAATTCAGCAAGTTTTATAGTTATAATTATATTCTCCCCTCTCCAAATTGTTACACCACAATTAAAATGAAATGAAGGCCCCCTAAGCAAACAGTCTTCCTCCTTCACCCATAGGAAACATAGATCCAGCTTGATTTCTTTCGTGGTTTTTTTCAGTGGTTTTATTGATATAATAGTTGCATGTACACATCCATGGTTAAAATGCTTCTAAAAAGAGTTGTATATACCTAAATACAATCAGCTCTAATGTTCCCTCACCCTTCCCACATCCACTGATAACTCCCAAATTCCTTTCTCCTACTTCCCAATAAACCATTGCATCAGTTATTATCTCTACGCATCCACTCCTGTGCTTCCTAAACTGCGAGACCTACCCGAAATTATAGAAAATAAAAATTGTATGAAAGAGAAAGAAGAAAAAAGTAACAATAACATAAAGGAAAAATAAAAATAAAGAGGAAGAAAGAAAAAGCATCAACGACATTTTAAAAGCCAGAAAAGAAAAAAAAATTGGGACAATCAAGAAAGTGAAAAACCAATCTACAGAAACTCATATGTATTTAAGACAGAGTTTTATATAAAGAGTAAGTTTATATTAAGAAAGCATCCCAACCCAGTGTGTCAAAGCCCATAAGTCCAACATTAGCCCATTTGTCCGACACCGATGAAACCAAGTATCATATTATACTATGGTTCAATTCACCATAATCAAGTTTAAACAATTTCTGTGTGGTAGTAAAGCTGTTATGAATTCCTTTATTTGTTCCTTGTATGGAAATACCTTTATTTCTCTTCTGTATTTGAGGGATAATTTTGCTTCATATAGGATTCTGGTTGGCATTGTTTTGTTTTTTTTCTTTCTTTCAAAATTTGAATAGTTTCTTATGAGAACACAGCTTATCCTTACCATCCTTCCTGCGTAGGTGACTATTCTTTTTCTCTGTGCTGCCCTCAGGATTCTCTGCTGTTCCTTGAAATGAGAGAATTGGACTACGATCCATGATGAGGCTTTTCTTTGGGGGGGCTCTAGCTTATTTGAAGTGATCTCAGCTTCTTGAATAGTTATTTCCTCTTCTTCGGTGATGTTGGCGAAATTTTCTTCCATGAATTCTTGTACTGTTTTTGCTGTCGTTAATTTGTTGCTTCTCGCCTTGTGATTTCAGTGGTAATAACTTCTTTTGTAGAATTTCATATCAAACAATTCCCAAGGAATTTGAGAATGAAGAAGTCTCAATGTCCACTCTTCCAAGATACCAGTCTGCTCCATCCCCACCGTACCCTACTCCTTCCTTGAGGATAGTTCCTCAAGTTTCTGTGAATGGCTGCAGTGTCCCACAGAAACTCTTGAAAGTTTGAGAAAATGTCTCAAGTTGTGGTGGGTGCTGGTCATTCTAAATTTGAATATGAGGAAAGGGCTAAGCCAAATGCTGGGGTCAGAAGATGCGTTCCACTCCTATCTCCTCTAAGTGATGGAATTACACGCCTGGCTTCCCAGAGGGCTCATTTTATATGCAGCAGGATAACATTGCAGTGGATTCTGTTCACAATTACTTACTGGCTAATCCTTTCAGTGTCTTCCAACACTTTCTTACCAAACCCAAGCAGAAAAAGGTTCTTTGGTGTGAGTTACATTAACCATAACCATAGTCAATATATATGCACCAAATGAAAGACCATCAAAATATACTAATCAAATTCTTATAGAAATGAAGAGAAAAATAGATAATACTAGATTTCAATAAATCACTCTCAACTAAAGAATGATCAACTAGAAAGGAAATCAACAAAGTTACAAAAATATTAAATAACATAATCATTCAACTCGATTACATATATATACATATTTAATGAAACTTGAAGTAAAATTTCATTTCACATTGTTCTATAGCACCCATGGATGCTATTGTAGGACAGACTATATTTTAGTTCATGAAGCAAGCATTGACAAATTGAAAAGGAATGGGGTAGTACAAACTATCTTTTATTCAGATTGTAATGCTGTAAAATTAGAAACCAATACAATTATACACTCAAATACATGGAAATTAAATAATTTTTAAAAATAATTTCATTGGGGGCTCATACAACTCTTATCACAATCCATCCATCCATCCATTATGTCAAGCACATTTGTACATTTGTTGCCATCATCATTCTCAAAACATTTTCTTTCTACTTGAGCCCTTGGTATCAGCTCATTTTTCCTCCCCCCCCAACCACACCTTCCCTCCCTCATGAAACCTTGATAATTTATAAATTACTATTTTTTCATGTCTTACACTGACTGATGTATCCCTTCACCCAGTTTTCTGTTGTCCATCCCCCTGGGAGGTGTTTATATGTAGATCATTGTGATCTACATTACCCCACCTTCCCCTTCCCCTCCTGGTATCACTACTCTCATTATTGGTTCTGAGGGGTTTATCTATCCTGGATTCCTTGTGTTTCCAGCTCTGATCTGTACCAGTGTACACCATTTAGTCTACCCAGATTTGTAAGGTAGAATTGGGGTCATGATAGTGGTGGGGGAGGAAACATTAAAGAACTAGAGCAAAGTTGTATGTTTCATTGGTGCTATACTGCACCCTGATGGCTCCTCTCCTCCCTGTGACCCTTCTGTAAGGGGATGTACAGTTGCCTACAGATGGGATTTGAGTCTCCACTCCGCACTCCCCCTCATTCACAGTGATATGATTTTTTGTTCTTTGATGCCTGATACCTGATCATACTGACACCTCACAATCACACAGGCTGGTGTGCTTCCTCCATGTGGGCTTTGTTGCTTCTCAGCTAGATGGCTGCTTGTTTATCTTCAAGGCTTTAAGACCCCAGACACTATATCTTTTGATAGCCGGGCACCATCAATAAAAAATATATACTCCAAAAAAATAAATACATGGAAATGAAATAAAATTTTATTCAGTAACCACTGGGTAATTAAATGTGTTATTATGGGTACAATAGAGAAACAAATCCACAGAAACTCATATGTCTAAGAGAAAGTTTTATAAAAAGGGTAAGTGCACATGAAGAAAGCATCCCAACCCATTGCTGCCCAAGCCCACAAGTTCAACATTAGCCCATATGTCTGACACCAATCCAAAAAGTTCTCCTCAGTCTCACAAAACACACGCAGTGATGCCAACTGCAGGAGGAAAGCCGAATCAGTGGAAATGTAAGCATCTCAGAGCTGGCAGGGGTCTCCACACGCGTGCTCCAGCACCCAGGGCTGCATTAGGGTAGGTCCATGTGGCTTCTCCTCAGGAATGTCTTGTAGGAAGTTAGCCTTGCCAGCTGAATCAGGGAACTAGCCAAGGCAGCTGCACTCTGGTCTGACCATCAGAAAGCAAGGGACCCAAGAACTAGAAGAGCAAGGCTTACCGAGCCACTTATCCCTCTGCCCTTCAATTAACCCCACGTGTTTATCGGCCAGCTTGACACAATAAACTAACTACCTCATTAAAGAATTAAAAAATTCAATCAAAAGATTCCTTCAAACAAATAATAATGAAAACACAACATATCAAACCCTTTGAGAAACAGCAAAAACAATACTCAGAGAGCAGTTTATAGCAACACTTGCACACATCAATAAGGCAGAAAGAATTAAAATAAACTCCTTCACACAACAACTAGAATTGGAAAAATGCAACAAAATGAACCATTAGATACCAGAAGAAGAGAAATAAATGTTAAGGTAGAAGTAATTGAACCAGAAAATAATAAGATTTGGACAGAAATATAGAAATAATTTTTTTAAATCAGTAGGAAAAATCACTAAGGCAGGAAGTTGGTTCTTTGAAAAGATGAACATAATTGATAAACTACTGTCAAAATTAACTAAGGAAAGAATGAGAAAAAACTAGTTCTACAATTGAAATATGAAATGGATGATATTACAATAGAATCAAATGAGATTCAATATTATGAAAAACTGTATTCCAACAAATTTGCAAACTTAGAAGAAATGGATAAATTTCTAGAAATGCATTGTTTACCTTAATTATCACAGAATTATGTAGAAAACATCAACAAGCCTATAGCAAATAAAGAAGTGGATATAGTAAACAAATAAACAAACCCCAAACTCCCAACATCAAAAAGTTCAGGTCCAGATGGTCTTACTGGGGAATTCTATCAAACATTTAGAGAAGCCTTTATACAAATTCTATAGAAATGATTCCACAATATATAAATGAACTATATACTTCCAAATTCATTTTATGAAGCAACTATAACTCTGATGCCTAAACTAGGCAAAGACATCACCAGAGTTGAAAATTGCAAATAAATATCTCTAATGCATATAGATGCCAAGACCTTGAATAGAAGTACTATCCAAAAGAATTCAACTAAGCATCATAAAAAAATAACATATTGTGATCATGTGGGATTCATACCAAATATGCAAGGATGGTTTAATATTAGAAAGAAAAATCAATGCAATTATCACATAAACAAAATAAAAAAGTAGAAATATGACTATAGCAATCAATGCAGAAAATGATTTTGATAAAATCCAATGTCCATTCCTGATTAAATCACACAACAGTATAGAAGGGAAATTTCTCAACATAATAAATGCCATATATGGGAAAACAATAGCCTGCATCTCACTGAATGGAGAGGAATTTAAATAATTTCATCTTTGAACGGGAACTAGGCAAGGTTACCCTTTTTCACGACTTATATTTCATATACGCAGTTCTGGAGCTAAAGCCATAGGACATCAAAAAGAAATTAAGGTATCCACATAGGCACAGGAGAAATAAAAATCGCTTTATTTTCAGACGACATAATCCTATACATAGAAAACTCCTAAGATTCAAATAAGCTATTGCTCAAGCTAATTGTAAAATTTGGCAGCATAGCTGGCTATAAAATCAACATGCAGAAATCAGTTGAGTTCTTGTATATTAAGGATGATGACACTTAAAAGGATATTAAAGGAATAATACATTTAAGATCAATACAAAAGAGATAAAATATTTAGGACTAAATTTTACCAAAGAAATAAAGGACTTATACTAAGAAAATCACAAAACACTCTTTCAAGAAACTGGAAAAAAAAACAAAAAGACGTACACAACTGGAATAAGTTACCATGTTCCTTGATGGGCAGATTAAATGTTGTGAAAATGTCAATGTTATCAAATTTACGTGACAAATTTAATGAAATTCTGGTCCAGATCCCACCACAATTTTTCAAAGAAATTGAACATCTAATTACCAACTTTTTATGGAAAGGAAAGAAAGCTAGAATAAATAAAATACTATTAAAAATAAATATAAAGTAGGAGGCCTTTCAATCTCAGACTTTAAAATCTACTATATAGCTATGGTACTTCAAACAGCCTGTCACTGTTACAATGATAGCTATGAAGACTAATGAATTAGAACTGAAAACCCAGATATATAGCCAAGTTCCTATAGGCATCAAATTTTGATTAAGAACAGAAGCACATTAAATGGGCAACAGACAGCCATTTCAACAAATGGTGCTGGAAAAACTAGATATTCACCTGCAAAAGAATAAACAAGACCTACAACTCACATCATATACAGAAACAAACTCAAGATGGATCACACCTAAATATAAATTGCACAATTATTAAGACCATCAAAGAAAAACTGAGGGAGAACATAAGGACTCTAATACAAGGCATAAGCACACTTCTGAACATAATGAAAAATATCCACACTATAAAATACAAAATAAAGAACTGAGATCTACTAAAAATACGACTTTTATGCAAACAAAAAAACTTCATCAAAAGAGTTAACAGAGAATCCACAGTTTGGGGGAGAGGGATTTCAGTAATAATGCATAAGATAAAGGGCTAATCTCTAACATCTTAACAAGAAAAATGTGAATAACCCAATCCAAAAAATGGTCAGAAGACATGAATAGGCAGTTTAATAAAAACAACACACAGGCAGCTAACAACCATAGGAATAAAGTTTCTAGATCATTAGCAATAAGAGAAATATAATTTAAAGCAGTAATGAGATACCAGCTTACCAAGACACTTTGGGCAAAATTCAATAAAATAGAAAATAACAAATGTTAGAGAGGATCTGGAGAGATAGGAATGCTTTCACATTACTGGGGATACTGTAGAATTGTACAACCATTATGGAAATCAGTATGGCATTTCCTTAAACAAATACAAGCCCAAGAACATTGTGATCCAGCAATTTCTCTATGGGCTATATATCCCAAAGAAACAAAGATATAGCACAAGCAGATATATGTACACTTAAGTTTATTGCAACAATTTACACAATACCAAAAACATAGAAACAACCCAACCCCCCAACTATAGAGTAATGGATGAATAAGCTCTGCTACATTCACTATGCTACCAGGGCTCCTTAGCTAAGCACTAGAAGGGAAAAATTAGGAATTATAGTCAGGTATTGACTGTTGCTAATTTGAAAGAGTGCAGTGGAGGAATAAGGTCCTGAATCCTTAGTGCATATTAAGAAGTCACCTGGAAGTCAATCAAGAGGAGGCAAGATTTTTGAAGGAACCATTTTAATCATTCACTTACATTATTAGCTTTGTTTGATTTTATCTTAGTGTCAATGGATAATATCTAGATTATATGGGCTCAATATTGCAAAATATACCATATTTATAAGAATTACAAACACATTCTATGGACTCAGGTTAAAAAGTGAATATTAAAATGAAGATTATCACAATGCATTTTAAAATCAACTAATTCTAAAAATCAATACAAAATACTCAAATTGCTTTATTCTTTGGAAACAAAAGTCATATTTATTTGGCACATTACTGGGTCAAATAATGTTGACATTTTGAATCTTAGCTTTCAATATGAATATTCTTAACAAAATAAAAAACTAAAGCTAACTGCACTAAAAAAAAGGGTTAGAAACCTGGAGTAAGAAGAATAAAAGAAAATTAGTTACTCAAAATAGAACATCTCAGTCTTTTTTTCTTTTAACCGTAAGCATCCTTCTTGACAGTAAGTACCAGTTTCTTTATGCATTTCACTAAATAACCTGGCATGTAATTGGGAATACATTTTAACTTAATGAGATTTCCCCCTAAGCAACAACAACCTAAAAGTACTTTATAGGTATAAAAATGACATGCTGTTTTGATTAAAATGTGTGTATACATACACACAAACACACATTTCTGGATGAAGAAACAACAGATACAGTATCAAATGGAGAATAAAATGATTTAATAAATATCTGTTAATATTTAGGCAAGAACCCCATTTCATGACAAATTTAATTAAATATCACAAGACTTGAATAACCTAAAGTTTTCTCATCTTTCTACTCTCCTTATATTCATACACAACGCACCCATTGAATAAGTGAATGATTGAATTAGCACTTCCTCTCAGTAAGCTACCCTTAAAACAACCCAACTTAAATAAATTATCTGGTCAGAAAATTTATCTAATGATACTAAATAGTATCCATTTACTTTTCATGATCTTTAATAATATGACAGAAGAAGCTGTAATAAGATAGAAAAGGAAGGAATGGAAACATATTGGTACCATCCAAATTCTATTATAGCAAATGTTGAAGCCAGTCTGACCTACCCAAATAAAACTTTAGAAATCAAATCTTTATTACTGGCTAGGATATAAGAAGCCTTAGTGGTAAAATGGTTTAATGTTTGGCTGCTAACCAAAATTTTAGTGGTTTAAATGCACCCAGCAGCAACAAATGAGAAGAAGTGAGTGATGTGGCTCTGTAAATATTACAGCTTAGGAAACTCTATGGAAAGGTTTTACTCTGTCTTATGAGGTCAGTAAGAGTTTAAATCAACTAGACAGTACTTAATAAAAACAACATAATGCACCCACTATCTTCAGAGATCATGCCAGTCAGGTGAGCATCTCAAACTGCCGAATTGTTAGAACAAAGTGTTCTTGTGTTGAGGGAGTACTTGTGCAGAGGCCTACTGTCCATTTCTTTTCTTCATACTCAACCTATAAGTATATGTACATAGATCTATTTCCCCCTCATTGTATATACATATATTTACATCTTTATATGCCTGTATTTAAATCTCTGTGACTACCCTTTGCCTCCTAGTCCTTTCCTGTATTTCTTTGTATTTTCCCCTTGTCCCACTATCATGTGCTGCCTTCATTTGGGTTTTAAGAATTCCTCTCGATTACATTGCCCTTGATCCAGCCCTGCCAGACCTCCCACACCCTCCTTGACATTGAGTTTGGATCTCTTGTTGTTCCCTTTTCCCTGAGCTTGTTAACACCCTCTTCCTTTCCCCTGCCTCCCCTACCCCCATGTCCCCCTGGAATTGTCATCCCATTGTTCTCTCTTCTGCCTGGTTTATTCTGCCTATCCCTTCCAGGTAGACAACATGCTATGTACCATCACAACCAAAATATACAGCACATGAAGTCGCTGAAGACAATGGGTGCACAAGCAAATGTGGTGAAGAAAACTGATGATGCCCAGCTACCAAAAGATATAGCACCTGAAGTCTTAAAGACCTGAAGATAAACAAGCATCCATCTAGCTGAGGGACAACAAAACCCACATGGAAGAAGCACACCAGCCTCTCCCAACTCGATCGCTGAGGACAAAGTGGGTGCATAAGCAAAAGTGGTGAAGAAAGCTGATGGTGCCCAGCTATCAACTGATATAGCATCTGGGGTCTTAAAGGCTTGAAGACAACCAGGCAGTCATCTAGCTAAGAAACAAAGCCCACACGGAAGAAGCACACCAGCCTACCCTGACATGAACACCGAAGACAAAGCGAGTGCATAGGCAAATGCGGTGAAGAAAGCTGATGGTCCCCAGCTGTCAAAATATATAGAATCTGGGGTCCCATAGGCTGGAAGATAAACAAGGAGCCATCTAACTGAGAAACAACAAAGCCCACATGTAAGAAGCACACCAGCATGTGAAATGACAAGATGTCGAAGGGATCAGGTATCGGGCATCAAAGACCCCCCCCCAAAAAAATCATAGCATTGTGAATGAGGGAGAGTGCAGAGTGGGGACCCAAGGCCCATCTGGGGGAAATTGGACATCCCCTTGCAGAAGGGCTTCGGGGAGGAGACGAGCCAATCAGAGTGCAGTGTAGCAATGATAAAATATACAATTTTCCTCTAGCTCTTAAATGCTTCCTCTCCCCCACTATCATGATCCCAATTTTCCTTACATATCCGGCTGGACAGGAGGATGTATACTGGCACAGATAGGAACTGGAAATACAGGGAATCCAGGACAGATGAACCCCTCAGGACCAGTGGTGAGAGTGGTGATATCAGGAGGGTGGAGGGAAGGTGAGGGAGAAAGGGGGAACGGATGACAAAGTCTACATATAACCTCGTCCCTGGGGGACAGACAGCGGAGAAGTGGGGGAGGGAGACGTCGGATGGTGTAAGATAGGATATAATAATAATAATTTATAAATTATCAAGGGTTCAGGGTGAGGGGGGTGAGGGGTGGGAGGGGAAAAATGAGGAGCTGATACCAAGGGCTCAAGGAAAAAACAGGTGTTTTGAGAATGATGATGGCAACATATGTACAAATGTGCTGGACACAAATGATGTATGTACGGATTGTGAAAAGAGTTGTATGAGTATCTAATAAAATGATTAAAAAACAACAACAACATAATGTTAGGTTAAAATGCTCTGAAACAATTAAGACCAAATGAAAGTAAATTCACCAGTGAATCCATGAAGCTGTATGCCCGATCACAGCTTCGTCTTTAAAGAAAATAACTATGCTGCAATTTGAACATTAATTGAGTTTAATAAAAAACAAGGGTCAACATTAAGCCTAGATTTAAGATTCATTCATTCATTCATTCACCAATTCACCAATTTATTCATGAGATATTCATTAAGTGTCTATCAAATGCTTCCTATGACAGATTCAACATCTAAAGAGATGAAAAATCAAGTACAGAATCTAATGGGGACACAAGTTAAGAGTGCGAGCAATGGCAATATAATGTGAAGGTTTGTTCAAGAATTTTGAAATATGACTCTTTCTTTCTAAGAAAAAGGAAAAGAAACAAGATGGGCCTTAATGCATTTGAGTACTTTTTATAACTATAATAATAATATATAGCAATGAATGAGCAGTTTTAAATTGCAGAAAGATTCAAGCAAGAAAACTCATCTGTAATACAATAAAGAGATAATCTAATGTTAATGTTTTATGCATACATCATTCGATGCATACACACACATAATACAACATAAAATTCACAGTAAATATGCATATTTTAATATACATTTTAATTAATTTATATTACAAACCTTTTCCCATATTATTAAAGATCTTCCTAAAACATTATTTCTAGTGGTTAGCTATGATTTTTAACACATTACTAATAGTGGTGAAGACCTGTTTAAAGTTCCTGGGAATGATTTTCGCAGAATATATCTAAAATACTAATAGTAAGTCACTAAATACCTTATAATAGGAATGTAAGACAAAAGGTATTGCTGCAAAATCATAAAACTTTTTAACCAAAAAACATCAAATTATGGAGTTAATATTTCTTAACATATCCTTCATTAGGTCTATACACTTAAAAAATATTTTATTGGGGGCTTGTACAATTCTTATCATAATCCATACATCCATCCATTGTGTCAAGCACATATGTACATTTGTTCCCCTCATCATTCTCAAAACATTTGCCTTCCACTTTAGCCCCTAATATCAGTTGCTCATTTTTCCCCTCCCTCCCCCCTCCCCACTCCCCCAGAACCCTTCATAATTCATAACTTATTATAGTTTTGTCATAAATTACACTGTCCAATGTCCCCCCCCCTCTTCTCTGCTGTCCCTTCCCCAGGGAGAAAGCAATACTTAGATTCTTGTAATCGGTTCCCTTTTTCTACCCCACATTTCCTTCACCCTCCAGGCCTTGCCCGTCTCACCACTGGTCCTGAAGGAGTCATCTCTCCTGGATTCCCTGTGTTTCCAGTTGCTATCTGTACCAATGTACATCCTCTGGTCTAGCCAGATTTGTAAGGTAGAATTGGGATCATGATAGTGTGGAGAGAAAGCATTTAAGAACTAAAGGAAATTTATATATTTCATCGTTGCTGCCCTGCACCCTGATTGGCTCGTCTCCTCCCCACAACCCTTCAGTAAGGGGGTGTCCAGTTGCCTACCGATGGGCTTTGAGTCTCCACTCTGCACTCACCCTCATTTACAATGATATTTTTTGTTCTGTGATGCTTGATACCTGATCCCTTCCACAGCTCGTGGTCACGCATGCTGGTGTGCTTCTTCCATGTGTGCTTTGTTGCTTCTGAGCTAGTTGGCCGCTTGTTTATCTTCAAGCCTTTAAGACCCCAGGTGCTATCCACTTTTAAAGGCAGTGTTTCCATATCTTTAACCCTTTTCTGAATAATTCTGTTCTTCTTGAGTTACATCCTTGAGGGACACAATCATGTTATTTTGCAATGATCTTTGAGTTTGCTGATTAAAAAGAAGTCTAAAGGGTTAAGATCAGGGCTGTAGAGTGAATATGATAAGACTAATCAGTGAAATTCCTATAGGACAGTCCTTTTTGTCCTTGAAGAAGCAGTAGGTACATTGTCATGATGGAGTAAAATTCCTTGCACAAGGTTCCTGGCCTTTTTCTCACCCATGCAGTTTTAAATTTTCCTTAAACTTTTTAATAATAATCCCCCATGATCATTCTGTGTACTTTGAGAAAATATATCGGTATTACCCTTTTTAAATCCCCCTCAATAGTTGTGATAAACATCTGACCTGACCTCCCTGACTTGAATATAACTTGCATAGGAGATTGCCTTGGAAATCACTGCTTTGATTGGACCCTTTTGAAAGGGATGTTAATGAGTCTTAGACAACAGTATTACTGAGAAACTTGTCTGCAGCCATCCACTGATCACAAAGGCATGTTTATACATGTTATGTTTGAAATAAACCCATATATATCTAGGAGCTCTGGTGGTATAGTGGTTATGTGTTTGAATATGAACAGTAACCACTACACCACCAGAGCTCCTACATATGTATGGGTTTATTCAAACATAACATGACATGAGATTATGTAACTTCCACAGTTGTATTGTTTTCACGATCCAACAAAAGTGTACGGGGGCTTCTCCTACAAGGGCCGGTAGGTTGGCCAAATAGTTGTCTTCCAAATTTCTTGGCATAGATAAGTGATCCTCTCCAGTGCTGCATCTATCAATTATTGAATTTTTGGTTTTGGCTAATGTCTTCAGTGCACCTTGGACTTCTTCCACCTGTACCATGACTTCTTAATCACACACTAACACTTAAAATGACTGGACATTGACTGATTATTTTTGTTACAGTGACTCTGTGTGTTCAATCCTTCTTAATAGTTCAGTATTTTAATAGAATCCTTCAATATTTCAACTTGGGACTTGAATATTGTCTTTAGACTTTTTTTCTTTTTCTTTTTAAAATTTTATTTATTTATTTTTAATCATTTTATTGGGGCTCGTGCAATACATAGATCAATTATGTAAAGCACACCTATACATTTGTTGCCCTCATTATTCCCAAAATTCGCTTTCCTCTTGGGTTCCCGGAATCAGCTCATTTTCCATTTTTCCCCTCCTCCTCCCTCCCCACTCCCCCCTGATTTTTAGCTTGAGAAATTCCAAGAATCTTCTTTCTCTTTGCTTTTCTAACCACAGGTCTTTGCACATTTCATTATAATACTTTTTGTACTAAAACCACCCTTTGCAATATTCTGTTCGGCTCTGCTACTTCATTATTTCTTCATTTTGCTTTGGTTATTCTACTTTTCAGGTCAAGTGTCAGAGTCTCTTCTGACATCTATGTTGATCTTTTCTTTGTTTTCTGACTCTTAACTGACTCTGTTTTCTTCATGTTGATGTCATAGATGTCACCCAAGAATGTATTTGTTCTTCAGTCATTAACTTTCAATGCATCAAATCTATTATTGAGCTAAGTCTCTAAATTCAGGTGAAATTTAGTCCATCTTGTACTTTGGTTTTTGTGGACTTGTTTTTATTTTTTGTATCTAACTCACTTTAAATTTTCTCTTGGGGAAAGCACTTGAATTCCAAATTATTTTAAATTGCAGAAGCAGTAATTGTCTTAGGGTGTTAGAAGAGATGGCTTTTTTTTTTCTTTTTCTTTCAATGTTACCCTCAAGATGCATATTAGCAATTGATGGTCTATTCCACTGCCAGCACACAGCCTTCTTCTGACTAATGATATTGAACTTTTCCACTGTCTCTTTTCACAGATGTACTTGATTTTATTCCTGTGTGTTACATTTGATGAGATTCATGTATATAGTCACCATTTATATTATAGGGGAAAAAGTACTAGCAATAAGTACAATTTTTGTTTTGCAAAATGCTATCTTGCTATATCTGACCAGACGTATATCACCGAGTCCATATTTTCTAATCCTTTATCCTTTGTTGTTTCTAATTTTCACACTTTAATCATCAGTACTTATCAATGTATCTTAAGCACATGTTCAAAAAAAAGTACATGTTCCTTATTGTTGGCATTAGTGATTGGTGCAAAAATTAATAATGGATATATTAACTGGTATTCTTTGTAGACATATAGATTACAATATGATAGCCTTATATTTGAGAATATATTTTGAAATTTTCCATTTAATGATGAATTTGACACCGTTTTTCTTCAATTTGCCATTCTGGCATCATGAAGCATATAATTGCCTGATTCAAAATGGCCAATACTAGTTCATTTCAGCTCACCAAAGCCTTATTATATTGATCTGTATACATTCTTTCTAATTTATGATGACTTATCTTTTTCTTAGGTTCCTTTTCTGAACATTCCATGTTCTGATTATTAATGGATGTTTTCGGCTGCTTCTAATTGTGATTAGTGCTGTATCAGCAAATTAATGTACCGAAAGCTTTTCTGCACCCATGTCATTATCAACTCTACTTGGGCATACCACTTGTATTTCAAATGCCTTTCAACCTGAGGAGCTCAACATCTGTCACTGTCTACTGCTATTCATAAAGTTTTCAGTGAATAATTTTTAAGAAACATACTGACCCTTTTTCTTACCCTATCTTTGTCTAGAATCTCACTATTTACTCTGCTGATATTTTAAATAACAGAAGCATATCTTCCAGCATCACAGCAACAGGCAAACCACTATAGTACAACAAACTTATGAATAGTGGTGTAAATATTCACAGCCTTGGAAACCCTGCGGGCCAGTTCTACTCTGCCCTGTATGATTGCTGTGATTGGAGTTGACTACATGACAATGTTTTTGTTTTTGATTCAACTCCAATTGTAGCACTTAAAGCCCAGCTTCCTTGACAGTTCTTCATCTAAGTTGGGTCATCATGTAACATATTCACGGTGTGCTTGTGGTATCTGCTGAAAATATCACAGCAGGTAAGTGGTGGAGCTGACATTTGTATACACCTCAGCCATTAAGGCCAATAGTTTAACATATGCATACTAGATATGATTAATGTGTCAATACAAATAATATGGAAAAATATATAGTATTCTGGGAAAGATAACTTAAATATAAAGGATAATATTGAATTAACACTTCACCAGCTACACAAACATTAACTAGTAACAAATAAAAAATTTAAATACAACCATTTGGTAGAAAAATAAATGAATGCACATGTATATTTTGCAAATAATACACACACAGAATATATATGCATATAATATGCAAATTATTTGCATGTGATATGCAAAATTAGATGCATAATATTTTTCATATAATATGCAAAAATGAAGAAATTAAGTAAAACAATTGTGGCATAGCGTATCCAGGAATATATCAAGCATGCCTCAAGACATTTCTAGAAGTGGATTTTAGGCTCATTTACCTATCTTCTCATATTACAGGTATATATATATCCTACAGACTTCCAAGAAGATATCCGACAAGTACAGGAGGTCAGCCAGAAGGACAATCTAGGCTGCCTGGGAACTTGGAGAACAACTTTAAAGTTAAGTCAATTGAAGTCTCTGCACTTGAGAGTCCGTAGGAGTGGGCAGAGCAAGAGGAGCAAGGACCATAGCTGAACATATGGAGTTCTGCATCCTATGCCGACTTCTCTGGCAACCTCTGTGCACTTCCCTGTTGGGTGCCACCAAAGCTTCCATGGTTCCCTTTTGCCATTGAACACCTGTCCAGGATGCTGATACATCCTTCCTGCTGCACACCCACATGGTAAGTCTCTACTGTCATTCATAGTTCCAATCCATACCCACTACTCCTACCACTGCTGCTTCTAGAGACCCATCACAAACAACTGACTGCCCTGACAACTCAACATAGGAGCTGTGACTACCCACAATCCTCCATCCTGCCTTTGCAGCTACCTTCAGTCCATGAGGGGTTTCGGGATATTGTGGCTACTGTTGCCCCCCATCCTGAGCCACTTTTGTAGCTCCAGCCTCAGCTTCAGTCTTACCTGGTGTATACATGCTGCATCCCAGTGTGGTTGCTGCTGCTTCCCTCACATCCTGCCTTTAGAGCTATAGATCCAGCTGCTGATGTAGTTGGAATTCATCAAGGGAGAAAGCACTGTTAGATTGCAGACTTCCCTAAGCCGAGGAATACTATTGCTGTTGTAGGTTTGAAAAGGCTGAGGCACTTGAGTGGGTTACGGTGTATATGCTGGTAAGCCACTGAGAAGGAGGTCAGAGAAAAGCTAAGGTTAGGCTGCTGGAGCTCCATTTAAAGAAGTTGCAGGGAAGTTCAGTTGCCATTGCAACCCTACCCTCAGAATGCCTTTGCAGCTTCAGGCATTCACTGTCACTTACATGGTGCACCCTAACATTGATGCTGCCTCTCCCATAGCCAGCCCTTACTGTTGCATCTGCAGGTGCTTAAAGGATTTGGCATAGGCTGGAAGAGGTTACAGGGTAGTGCTGCTGTTGGTTTGCCCCCATCATAGTCCACTGTAGAAGCTCTCAGCACACCAGGTGTACACCAGTGCATCACAACACCACTACTATAGTTGCTGAAGGAGAGAGACCCACACTCAAAGCGTGACACAGCCACGCTTACCTTCAGAGCACTGTTATCAAGGTTGTAGCACTGTAAACTCCAGCTTCACATCTCAGCTCCAGGTGCCCCTGCCCACGTTGAGTGCAGACAGATTGTCATGCATCCAGGAGCTCCAGCAGCCTAACCTTAGCTTTTCTCTGACCTCCTTATCAATGGCTTACCAGCATATACACCGTAACCCACTCAAGTGCCTCAGCCTTTTCAAACCTACAACAGCAATAGTATTCCTCGGCTTAGGGAAGTCTGCAATCTAACAGTGCTTTCTCCCTTAAATTTTTTTAATCGTTTTTTTTTTCCTGGTTGCATTTGAGTCTTTCCCCACACACTATCTTATATTTTATAAGAGGGAAAGAGAGAATGAAAAAAATTTGTTACTGCAACTATTACTTTTTATTGCACTTTATGTATATGCACGTATATATTTGTTAATTTAATACAATTTTTAGTCTTATCTAAAACCCCTTTTAGTCCTCCTTTTCTATTAATTCTCTCTTGTTTTTTAATCCTTTCTTCACCTTTGTCTTTTATGCACAAGTCTCTCCAGCACCACTTGGCAGAGTCAGTTACCCCACATGACCCAGCAGCCCACCCAACACTAACAGATATACCATGGTGCAGTGGAAAAAGCAGTTAGTTGCAGTCAAAACAAACAAACAAACAAACAGAAATTCAAGAAAAGCAAGCACAAATAACTGAACAACACCCAGATCCAAAGGAATATTTTGAAGAAAAGTCCCTGGCCTACCATTAGTCAAATTTAGAAGAATGGTGTTCAAGTATTTTCACAAGCTGGCGGAAATGTCTGAGAGAACAAGGGAGACAATAAAACATTAGAAACTCTATACCAAATATAATTCCAAAAGATAAAAATGAGATAAAGGGACATAGGGATATGCAAAGTAAATAGCAGAGCAATAGAATCAAAGAAATGGGAAGCTAAATTAGTGAACTTAATGACAATAACTGAAACTACAACAGACAAAGTAGAAATACCAACAAATAGAGCAAAGGAATGTGAAAATAGTCTAAAAAGTATGTAATATTTTACTAAGAACAACATATCTCATTTGAATTCTGAAGCAGGAAGAAAAGAAAATCTACAGAGAATATAGTACAAGAAATCAAGGGAGATATAAGGACATTTCCAGACAAAGAAAAAGTAAAAGACTTGCCCAAACAGGGACAGGATTACACAAAGTACTAACAGGAACACTTTGGATAGATCATCAATGACAATAGCAGAACAACCTGAGAGCAACATGCAAAACAACTCCACCCCACAATCAATACACTGAAAGCAGTTCACAGTGCAATGCAGAAATCAAGGAAGAGCAAAGACATTATTAAAACCACAAAAATGAAACAAAAATAATATAAGAAACAAATCTGCACATACAGATAATGGTACTAGATATTAAATGCAGCAGCAAAGACACAGAAAGTCCAGTTCAGTTTACAAAATGAGACTCATCAATATTTTGCCTATATGAGACACATCTAAGAAACAAAGACAAAAATGCACTAAAAATAAAGGGACAGAGAAAATTTACCAAGGTAATAGTAACCAAGAAAACCAAGAGTGACAATATTGATTTCTGATAAAAAGAGACTTCCGGGCAAAAAGCATCATGAGAGACAAAAAAAGACACTATATAATGATGAAAAGAAAAAAAAATAGAACAAATATAACTATAATAAGCATATATGCATCCAATGAATTATTCTTGAAATAATTAAACTTTTACAGAGTTGAAGAGAGAAATACACAAATCAGCAATAAGTGTATATATGTTAGGCTGGGCTGTCTAGAGAAACAAAACCGGTGGCTCTCACATATGTATAAGAAAGAACTTTATATCAAGGAGTAATCTGATACCAAGAAGGCATCCCTGTCCAGTCCAACCTAATTCCATGAGTCTGTGGGTCCAATATCAAGTCTTCAGACTCACCTATAGGCAGCCCAATGACACAGAAAAGTGAAGCGGATGGCAGGGATCATAGGTCTGTGGGTACAGAGACATGTGGATCCAAAGTCAGCAGAAACATGGCAGGACACTGATAATTCTCAAGGTCAGGCAGGCATAGAGTTCCAGCAAGCAAGAAGGCGAAGATGAAGAGAAAGAGGAGAGGAAGGGATCCCAATATTTCTCTTATAAAAAGGCCACACCTCCCAGAATGCATCATCTGGTTGTGACCGGATTGAAAGGTTAGACTCTGCAAATGGAATAAAGTAAAATCTATCTACCATAGTAGAGGACTTCAATACACCACTCTTGAGGAGAAACAGATCATCAGAAAAGAAATCAAATAATGAAGAACTTGACAACACAATTAACCAGCTCAGTCTCCTAGGCATACACAGAGCAGCACAGAAAATATTCTCTTCCAGTGCACATGAGATATTCTCTAGAATAGACCACATTAAGTCACAAAGCAAGCCTCAATAAGTGTAACAACATTGAGATTCTACATCCAATTTTTCAAGACCATAATGGAAAATGAAATGAAACAAACAAATAAAAAATAGAAATCAACAATAGAAAGAATAAGGGCAAAAAAATTAAATGCAAGGAAATGGAATAGCATTATTTTAAAATGACTGGGCAATAAATCAAATAAGGGATGAAGTTAAAAGAACATTCCTTGAAACTACTGAGATTTTAAAAACAGCATACTAAAATTTTTGGGACACAGTAAAAGAAGTTATCTGATGGCAATTCTATAGCAATCAAAATGCATATGAGGTAAGTGGAAAAAACTGTAATTGACAACTTAACCTAGCATCTTCAACAACTAGAACCAGAGCAACAATATAAACGTTAAACCATTGGGAGAAAATAAATCAAAAAGATTAAAGCAGAAATAAATGAAGTGGAAAATAGGAAAACAATAGAAAAATCAGTAAGACAAGAAGTTGTTTATTCCTGTGACACTCACCTGCACAACATGATCAATGAAGACAAAATGGGTGCATAAGCAAATGTGGTGAAGAAAGCTGATGGTGCCCAGTTATTAAAAGATATAGCATCTGGGGTCCTAAAGGCTTGAAGTTAAAAAAGTGGCTATCTCGCACGGAAGCAACAAAGCCTGCATGGAAGAAGCACACCAGCCTGTGTGATTATGAGATGTCGCCAGGTTCAGGTATCAAGCATCAGAAGACCCAGCACAATCATATCAATGAGAATGAGTGGGGTTGGAGTGGAGACCCAAAGCCCATCTGTGGACAACTGGACGTCTGCTCACAGAAGGGTCACAAAGAAGGGACTAGTCAGCCTGAGTGTAATATAGCACCAACAAAACACACAACTTTCCTTTAGTCCTTTAATGCTTCCTTCCTCCCACTACCCCCTCTATCATGACCCCAGTTCTACCTTACACACCTGGTTAGACCGGAGCATGTACACTGATACTGGTACATTACTGAGAGCTCTTGATACACAGAATCCAGGACATATGGCCCCCCCTCAGGAACAGTAATGGGAGTAGTGATACAATGAAGGTAGGGTGAAGCTGGGGAGAAAAAGGGGAACTGATTGCAAGGATGAATATATAACCACCACCACCCCTACCCAGGGAGATGAACAACAGAAACATGGGTAAAGGGAGACAGCGGATGGTAGAAGATATGAAAACAATAATAATTTATAATTTAACAAGGGTTCATGAGGGTGGGAGCAAAAAAAGAGGAGCTGATACCAAGGGCAAATAGAAAGAAAATGTTTTGAAAATGATGATAGCAACATATGTACAAATGTGGATGTATGGATTGTTCTAAGAGCTGTAAGAGTCCCCAATAAAACGATTTATTTTTTAAGTTGTTTATTTGAAAGGATTGACCAAATTGACACGCCACTGACAAATTTAACAGATGGAAAAAAGAGAAGATGCAAATATCAAGAATTACAGAGGAAAAGAGTGACATCACAACAGAAGAAAGTGAAATGAAAAGAATAATAACACATTGCTATGAAACACTGTGCTCCAAAAAGTTAGAAAATTTAGATGAAATGGAAATTTTCTAGAAACATACATCTACCACCAATTAATGCAGACTGATGTTGGAAACCTCAACAGACCCAAAACCAACAAACCAAAAAGAGGTAAAATTGTTTTAAAACCTTCCAACCCACAAAAGCCCAATGCCAGATGACTTTACCAGCAAGTTCTACCAGATATAAAGAGCTGACACCAACTCTCCAAACTAGTCCAGAATGTAGAAAATAACAGAAAATCCCTAAACGCATTTTATGCAGGAAGCAATCATTGATATCAAAACAGGCAAAGGTACCACAAAGATGGAAAACTAGAGGTTTATATCTCTTATGAACATTGTTTAAAAAATTCTCAACAAAATCTTGGCCGAAAGAATTCAACAATGTATCAAAATAATAGTGACAATAGTACACTAAAATCAAGTGTGATTCGTGCCAGTATGCAAGAATGGTTCAACATTAAAAGAAATCAATGTAATTTACCACATAAGTAAAATAAACATGTAAGAACCACATAATCATATCAGTGGACACAGAAAGGGCCTTTGACAATCTCCAACACCCATTCCTGATGAAAACAAACTACACTGAACTAAATATGGAGAGAAAGGAAATTTCTCAATACATAAAAAAAAAAAAAACCCTTGGGCATTATCTTCCCCAATGGGTAAAACTGAAACATTCCCCCTGTGAATGGGAACCAGACTAGGATGCCCCCTATCATGATTCCCGTAAACATTATTCTGGAACTCTTAACCAGAATCATTAGACAACAAAAAGTTAGACAATCAAAGGAATATATCATTAGACAATCAAAGGAATATATCAGGCAAAGAAAGAGGTGAACTTTTTGAAGATATTATTTTTATATGTTGAAAACTCCAAAGAATCAACAAAAATATTGTTGGAAACAATCACAAGATTTTGCTTCATGGCAGGACACATGATTAACATGCAAAAATCAATGAATGAATAGCGCTCTGAAAATCAAGAAAAAAATACCACGTAAAATAACCACAAAAAAAGATGAAATAATTTAGGAATTATCCTAACAAGAGAGACCACAGCTTTGTATATGGAAAATGACAGAACACTCTTACATGAAACCAAAAGCTATATACATAAATCGAGGAATATCCCATGTTCATCGATAGAAGGGTTAACATTATGAAAATGTCAACATTACCTAAAGCAATCTACAAATACAATACAATTCCAATCTAAATCCTAACTTTATCCTTTAAAAAAAAGAAAAACTAGTCACTTAGGGTTCAGTATAACAATAATGAAACCCACAACCTTCCTCTAGTTCTTAAACGCTTCCTCCCCCCAACTACCAGGACCCCAATTCTGCCTTGCAGACCTGGCTAGACCAGATGATGCACAGTGGTACAGATGGGAATTGGAAACGCAGGGAATCCAGGACAGATGAACCCCTCAGGACCAGGAGTGACAGTGGCGATACCAGGAGGGAAGGGGGGTGTAGAAAGGGGGAATTGATCACAGGGAGCTACATATAACCTCCTCTCTGGGGGATGGGCAACAGAGGGGTAGGTGAAGGGAGACATTGGGCAGTGTAATATAAGATATAATAATAATTTATAAATTATCAAGGGTGCATGGGGAAGGGGTGCAGAGGAAGGGAGAGGGAGGGGGGAAAAAGGAAAATGAGCTGATTCCGGGAACCCAAGAGGCAAGCGAATTTTGGGAATGATGAGGGCAACAAATGTATAGATGTGCTCTACACAATTGATCTATGTATTATGATGAATTTTATGAGCCCCAATAAATTGATTTAAAAAAATATGCTATACCTTTAAAAAAATAAAAAATAAATAAAAAAGAGAAAAACTAATTACCAGTTTCATATGGAGATGGGGGTGGCCCATGATAAGCCAAGAAATCTCCAAAATGAATAAAGTAAGAGGACTTGCTGTATCTGACCTCAAAACCAATTAAACAGCCACAGTAGTGAAGACAGCCTGGTATTGGTACAATGATACATAGACCAATGGGACAGAACATAAAAGCCAGAAATAAAAGCCAGCACTTACGGGCAACTCATTTTTGGCAAAGTACCAAAAGACATTAAATGGGAAAGAGAAACCTCTTTAACAAATAGTGCTGGAAAAATTGGATCTCCATTTACAGAAGAATGAAACAGGTCCATACTTCGCCCAATGCCAAAAAGCCCCACAAAAACCCAAAATAAAAACTCAAGGTGGATTAGAGACTCATATGTAACACTCAGAACTGTAAGGATTATCAATGAGAATATTGGGCCAAACTTAAGGCCCCTATTGCATGGAAAAACCCAAATATAGCTCTGGCAAATATCAAGTATAGACCCATGAATATAATAAAGGAAGCACACATAGTGGAAGAAAAAGTAGATGACTAGGATCTATTAAAAATAAAGCACTTATACACCTCAAAAGCCTTCATCAAAAGAGTAAAATGATGGTGCAGACATTGTGAAAATTTTTTAGCAATAACCCAAAAGGGACTAATTACTAAAATCTGTTGAATTCTGAAACACTTCAGTTAAAGAAAAATAATCCAATTAAAAGTGGGCAAGAGGCATGAATAGATAATTTACTAGGGCTAACATCCAAATGGCTAGCAAACACATGAGAAAATAATCACAATCACTAGAAAGCCACGCGATACAAACAGTGGGATATTACCTTATGCCGATAGTGAGAGTCCAATTAAAACAAACAAATGAACAAACAAATAGAAAACAGCAAATGCTTTAGAGGCTGTGGAGCAAATAAAACTCTTATACAGCTTTGATGGGTCTGTAAATATATCCAACCACTGTTGAACGTGAAGTGGTACTACCTCAAATGACTGGGAATAGAAAATCCACATCATCCAGCCATGCCTCTGCTGGGTATATACCTAAAAGAAGAAAGAGCCATAACATAAATGGACATATACACTCCCATGTTCATGAAAAAACTGTTGATGACTTCCAGAAGTTGGAAATAGCTCAAAAGCCCATCTGTACATGAATGAGTAAAGTATATTTGGCATGTAACACAGTGGAATGCTGCGCAATACTAGGCATGGAATACTAAAAAAAAATGATGAAACTAAGAAACAACTCATGACATTGTTGGACCCATAGAACAATATGCTGAGCAAAGTTAGTCAATCACAAAACAAAAATGTATGAGAGCACTATTGCAAAGATAAATGCAAAGACAAAGCTGTGAATATCAAGGGGAGCAGAATCTGGAGTTTCACAAGCAAGGGCGCGCACAGGTGGGAAGGTGAACCAGCAGACTTGAAGGCTAAGAGGAGTAGACTTGTAGATAAAGTAGGATGTCGCTCCAAAAGAGGGAGCTGTGAGAAAGTAGGGGAGGGGGCTATTATATTAGGTGGGGGATCCATAATAATAAAAAAGGAAAAATATTTATTTGACATTTATGCTACTTGTGTAAAGACACCATGATTTTAGAGAAAAAGCAGACATGGTAAACAAGACACAAAAGTTATAAACAATGAAAAAATGAAACCTTTGCATTAGAAACAATTTATCTATAACCAATAAACCATTTACACAATTTAAATATATATATATAGATAAAATATTTGCAAGTAATATAAGATCTGAAAAATATTTTAATCATATTGGCCACTCTCAAAAACTAGTAAAGTAGTGATTATTAAAAGTCACCAATAAGCATTGGGTTTATCTCAGATGTGTTATACCATTGGGAGCCACCCTCTTGAATTTTTGTTATTTGTTTTTCAGTATATGAAAGCCAGGACTGATGAACTTATAGGGACAGCAAGTAGAATAAGGGTTTCCTAGGGGGTACAGTAGGGTGGGTGGGGTTCGGTAAAAGGGAGCTGATGTCAAGGAGTTCAGGAAGGAAAAGAATGTTTTGAAACTGATTACAGTAACAATTATAAATGCTGCTTAATGTGATTGAACTATGGAATGATGTGATATCTGTATTAACTCCCAATAAGAAGGTTTTGAAATAATAATTTAAAAAACAGTTCTGCAATGTAAAAAATGCATGGAATAAGACATGGGAATTCACTGTAATCATTTTTGTTCATTAAGAGGCTGCTTCAAAAATTCTGTGGAAATTTTCATTATCTTTCATGTCAATTCCATTTTCTTGCACTTCTTGAGGGCTTATATAGTATGAGAAGTTCTAACTAGAACAAGAAGATAGCAAAAAAAGTAAAAGGTATCCATATTGCAAAAGAAAAATTATCTCTATTCATGAATGCCACGATTCCATAAATAGAAAATTCCAAGGAATCTGCAAATAAAACTTCTAGAGCTAAAAGAAAAATGTAGCATAGCTGCAGGTTAAAAGCTGAACAAACGGAAATATTTTGGGGTGGGTAGAACTTCTGACAAGATGGTAGATTAGGCAAATATTCTATACACATGCTCTACAACAAAGACATGAAATGAAACAGATACTGATGAGAATCTTGCAACTCTAATTTCAGAGGAAAGCTTAGAAAATGGGTTTGAATACTAGCTAACAGCATCCAGAGTGGAAACAGATGGTTGAATTGTTGTCTGGCCTGACTCAGCTATGCCATATCCTTGTGGCTTAGGCTCCTGGTACATTATCTCCATGTCTGACAGCACATGAGCGCTGATACCATATCAGAGCAAAAAGTACAATCCTAGACAAACAGCCTATTTCTGGCAACCTTCCGTAGGCAAGAACTCTTTCTATGGTCACCAGCCCTATTCCCAGCTGCATTTGGAGTTCAAAAGATTTCCTTTCCGAGAGCAGGCACGCAGACCTCCGCCATCATCTGAACCTTTGGAATTACTTCCCGATAGGATTTCTGATCTCAAATAACAGATAAGACATCATGATTGGTAAAGCAGAGGGCCAGTGGAAAAGAGGAAAACCCTAGATAAGATGTATTGACACAGTGGTTGCAAAAATGGGCTGAAACATAGGAACAATAGTAAGGATGGCATCGGACCTGGCTGTCTTTTGTTCTGCTGTATGTGCTGTTGCTCTGAGTTAGTTGGAATTAACTCATAGGAACCTAAGAGAAACAACAGCATTTGTGTATACGTATTTATCAATGTACACATATATCCATAAATGTGGAGCATATAGAGACTTATAAAACCTGTTTAGACATACTCAAACATATCGAGGGAATGTGTTCATGGGCCTGGGGGATATGGACCATCATTTCAGGGGACAACAAGGTCAAATGGCATAACAATTCAAAAAGACAATGTTCTATATCCTACTTTGGTGAGTAGCAAGTGGGGTCTGAAGAACCGGTAAGCAACCACGTGAGGTGCGATTATTGGTACTGACTTGTCCAAAGGAAGGAAGAACAATGAAAATTCAAAGACATATAAAAACAATTAGTCTAACGGACTCTTGCTGTCGTACTTCACTAAGCATGGCGTCCTTTTCCAGGATCTCTGCTGCCAACGTGGTCAAAGTACATGAGATGAAGTCTCACCACACTCACTTCTAAGGAAAATTCTGGCTACACTTTTTCCAAGAAAGATGTATTTGATCTTCTGGCAAGCATGGTACGTTCAATATTTTTCACTAGCATCATAAGTCAAATGAATCTCTTCTTTGGTTTTCCTTATTCAATACTCAAATTTCAAATGTATATGAGGTAACTGAAAAATTTTGTTAGAAGTTATTTACTGATAAAAGTAACATCACATGACATCAAAGTAAAAATGTTGCTGAAGATCATTAAAAAGCAGTTACAGCAGTATATGTACAGTGAGCTGCCATGAACTCAAGGCAGATTCAGAAGGTATATGGAATGAGAGATAGCATTGTGATGTCAAACAGATCTTGGCTGAAAGCAGAGAATACCAGAAAGATGTTCAAAGGTGTTACATGAACTATGCAAAGGCATTTGACTGTGTGGATCACAACAAACTGTGCACAGCATTGAGAAGATGGGAATTTCAGGACACTGCATTATGCTCATGGGGAACCTGTACACAGACAAAGAGGTAGTCCTTTGATCAAAATAATGTAACACTCTGGTGTTTAAAATCAGGAAAGTTGTGTGTCAGGGTTGTATTCTTTCACCACAGGTTTTGAATCACTATTTTGAGCAAA
This sequence comes from Echinops telfairi, assembly GCF_000313985.2. Lineage (NCBI taxonomy): Eukaryota > Metazoa > Chordata > Mammalia > Afrosoricida > Tenrecidae > Echinops > Echinops telfairi. The sequence continues at coordinate 11,612,617 of NW_022103942.1, forward strand.
TTAGAAGAGAACTTAAATTTTATGAAGAACATGACATTAAGTTTGGAGGAAGGCCAGTCAGTCAGGGGCAGTATAGCACTGATGAAACATACAACTTTCCTCTAGTTCTTTAATGCTTCCTTCCCCCCACTATCATGACCCAAATTCTGCCTTACAAATCTGGCTAGACCAGAGCTTGTACACTGGTACACATAAGAGCTCACAACACAGGGAATCCAGGACAGATAAACCCCTCAGGACCAATAATGAGAGTAGCAATACCAGAAGGGGAAGGGAAAGGTGGGGAAGAAAGGGGGATCTGATCACAATGATTGATATATAACCCCCTCCCAGGGGGAATGAACAACAGAAAAGTCGGTGAAGGGAGACAGTGGTTGGTGTAGGCCATGAAATTTTTTTTTATAAATTATCAAGAGTTCATGAGGGAGGGAGCATGGGGAGGAAATGAGCTGATACCAAGGGCTCAAGTAGAAAGAAAATATTTTGAAAATGATGAAGGCAACATGTGTACAAATGTGCTTGACACTATGGATGCATGTATGAATTATGATAAGAGCTGTAAGAGCTCCCACTAAAATCATTTTTCAAAAATTACAGGTCTTTTGACATAATGGTTTAAATGTATTAAAAAGATTTGTGCAATTGAAAAAAAAAGTTTGGAGGAAGGCCTAGTAACAACCTTGGATATGAATATGACAAAACCTTGCTTGCTGAAATCAAGTATTTGAAGCACTTGCTAATGAATATAATGTTATAGATTGCAATTCCAAGTACCCAAACCCAAAACCAAACTCACGGCCAGTCAGTCAATTCTGACTCATTTCACTTTAAAGAAAAATTAAATTCTCACAACTGGTTCAATAGATATCAAAATGATAAACAGAGACAAAAAAGAAGTTATCAAGGATATTATCTTGCTTGGATCCACAATCATTACTTATGAAAACAGCTGATAAGAAATCAAACAATGTACTGCATTATGCAAATATGCTCACAAGACCTCATTGAAGTTTTGAAGAGCAAGCCTGTCATGAGCAAGCCCATCACATCATACACAAGAACAAATTCAAAATGGACTAAGACTTAACACTTCCAACTAAAGTGATCATTACTATTCTTTTACTCCTTTCTTTTTTTCATACAGAACCTAATTCTGCCTTACAAATCGGATTACACCAGAACATGCACACTGCTACAGATAAAAGCCCTCATCACAGGGACTCCAGGATAGATAAACCCCTCAGGTCCATCAATGAGAGTAGAGATACCAGGAGGATTAGGGGAGGGTGAGGGAAGAAAGGGGGAATTGATCACAAGAATCAATCTATAATCCCCTCCCAGGGGGATGAATAACATAAAAGTGGGTGAGGGGCAACAGAGGACAATGTAAGATATGTAAATAACAATCTATAACTTATCAAGGGTTCATGAGGGAGGGCAGCGGGGGAGGGAGGGGGAAGAAATAGGGAGCTGATATCAGGGACTCAAGTGGAAAGAGAATGCTTTGAAAGTTATGATGGCAGCATATGTGCAAATGTGCTTGACACACTGGATGAGTGTATGGATTATGATAAGAGATGTAAGAGCCCCCAATAAAAGTAAGAAGAAAAAAAAAGAGACAGCAGTAGCACCCATACTGTCCAGCCAAAATTGAAGTAGCCAGCTAATGACTGCAAGGGTTCTTCCACAGCCCCTAGATTATAACCAGGGAATTTTGTTTTTCTGAGCAGAGGAAAGCCATATAATTCTTAATGTACTATATTACAGTATATATATATATATATATACTTTTATAGATGTGTGTATATATGTGCTTTTATATGTGTGTGTATACACATCCCCCAATATGCATGAAAACCTTAAAACGTAAACTTCATTTGAAACCTTTGCTCTTAGACTTACCACAAATGTAAGTACCTTCCCCTGACTAGCTGCTAAAGCAGCTGCTGAATTGTGAGGTATGAAATGGACTTTGGGTTGTTCTCAACTAACTTGAAGCTGATGCTGAGCAGCTGCCTTGTTACTGCATGGTAGTCACTTACGGGTGAATCCTCAAGAAAAATATAGGACAAAACTTGAAATTTCCTGTATAAGAATGCGAGTTGTTAACCTCTAAACCAGGTCAGCAAAATCTGTGAGCTCTGGCAACTTTATCTCTGAGAAGATACTCAAGTTCCCTGTTCCAGAGTTCTAAAGTCAGTCAGAATCCTCAGCACTTGCAGCAGGCAGGGACCCATCATTTAGGCCTACTCTTACTACTTTGGGTATTGGAATGTTGACTTCGATGAGCAGTTATGGAATCATATTTCTTCCACCGAACAAGTTATTCTAAAATACAAGTAAATGTATATGTACCTTAATATTGGTCCTTGATTCTACTTTTCTTTTGTCCCCTGATTCTAAAATTGCCACCTGCTCCTACCCCCTCATCCACCCAGACAAGTCAGTATAGCCCAATGGAAAATATCCCCTGCTGCAGAGACCAAATTCCAGCTATGCATTTAGAAGACATATAACATTGGGCAAGTTGCCTTAGTTTAGTAACTTTAACGTGATGATGATGATGATACTTAGTAAGGTTCATAGATACAATAGACAGGCAGTTCTTGACAAAATGCCTGTCCAATATAATTCTGTTCAACAAATGTTGGCTCTTTCTATTATTTGTATTTTTATTTAACTTGATTCCATCTAGGTCCTCTTTTTATCAATTAGCTCTCTCTCTAGTTCTTTCCTTGCCCTGTGCTGAATCCTAATACAGCCAAGTTGGCCAATGGTTGCCTACTCATTCCTTACATCAAGGCTGATTCACTGTCAGCAGAGAATCCTATTTTTGTGTACCCTTGCTCAAAGGTCAGCGTCTTCATTATTTTGTTTTCAACTAATCTGGCCATTTGAGTCCCTATTAACTAGAACACAGATTCGTGTATTTCTTTAAGGCGATGATGTAGTTCCCCTCAAATCAGCACACTGGAAAAATTTTTAAAAGTGCTGTTGTCCAAATAAACCGTTTCTGTCTCTCTACTCCAGGATAAATGGAAAAAGGCATTTTATAGACAGCCCTATCTTTGGCTGCATGCCCCCCACAAAATATTCATCCATTACTACATTTAAAATGAATCATGCTAAGCGAGAATTGGAACGGGCATACAGCCCCCATCAGGACACGCCAAATCAGAGGAGCAATGTAAAATGAGGAGGAATACACGAAGAGAATGGACCAGGCGCTGTCCTAGCCAGATATGACCTGATCCCCACCATGGAAGGGAGCACCACAGAGGATGGAAGTAAATCGTCCAA
>NW_022103942.1:11617533-11632320 GCF_000313985.2 Echinops telfairi
AAAAAAAAAAAAAAATTTATGCACCAACCACTAAAGTTATGGATGAATAAATTAAATAATTCTAAAAAAAAAAAATGAATTCATGGTGTTCATTTCAACAGCATATATATATATATATTATAATTAGAATGATTCAGAGAAGATTAACTTGGCCTCTGTGCAAGGATGACACAAATTTGTGAAGCATTTCATAATTTTGAAACTGGCATTTTCATACATTGTGCTGAAAGTGTAAGTGGTAAAACTTTGATAGAGATGAATCCCAAAATAACCATAACTGTTACAAATGTATTCATCTCTTGATCCACCAACCCCATTTAAAATCAATCATTCAGCTATACCTGTACATGTACAAAATGATGCATTTACAAGGTTTTACAGAGGACATTGTTTCTGATTGAAAGGGACAGGAAAATTATAAAAATCTATCAAAGAATATAGATTAAATAAACTCAATAGAATGTAACACAGATTGAAAAAAATGATGCTCTTTACACATTGATATACGAAGTATAAAAATATACAATATAAAAAATATTTTGGTACAGAATAGTACATATACCGTTCGTGTAAAAATGTTACAACTGCTCTGATGTGCCCAGGGGCTGTTGGTTTTGTAACCTGAAGAATCGACTTACGGACCACAAATGGCAAACAAAAAGTAGTATTTATTTGAAAGGAAAGAAGTAGCAGGTGGGGGGAATTCGAGTGAGTTGCACTGAATGAACTGTGTAGGGGTGGGGGTGGGGGTTATTGGATTTGGGGTTCTTGGCCTGTCTGTGCCTCCAGGTAATGAAGGAAGCAATCCTGAATCTGATCCTATCTCTAGGTTCACTCATGAACTTGGTCTTGCTCTCCCCATGACCGAGTCTTTCATAATAGGGGCAGGGAAGTAAGCAGGCAATGTGTCAATAAAAAGAATCTTGGGTTTGGTGACTTTGGAGCTCAGAATGAGTTTTGGGGTCTGATGCCTGCAGGCTTAAGGTTTAAATTGTCCTAGGCTGTTGGATCATCCCTCCAGACATCCTGCCACTCCAAATGCTTCCTATTGTTTCTGGGCCTCTTTCCCTCACTCTGCCTGTGGGCTATCGCCCATCTCTCAAGAATACATATCTTTTCATAAAGAAACAAAATAAACTATCACCTATAACACAGGGTGGTAAATTTTAGCCAGCAGACCTACAGCCTTTTTTCATAAAAAAAAATGTTTTATTGGAACATACACATTAATTTTTGTATCATATGGCTCCTAATTGCAAGGTCAGCAGTTTGAAACCACCAGCTTTTCCACGGAAGACAGATGGGGCTTTCTATTCCAGTAAAGAGTTACATCCTTGGAAATTCACAGGGGACAATTCTGCTTTGTCCTAAGGCAGTGGTTCTCAACCTTCCTAATGCTGTGAGCCTTTAATACAGTTCTGTTAGATCTCTCCCTCTCATGGGAGAGATAAACCTCAGTCCTTAGCTTCGCGTGAGAAAGAAATTACAGTACGCCGAAGCCTGGTTTGTCATCCAGGTGAGTTTATAGAGAATAGAAGCAGCACAAGTGTGTGGGACAGCGGCTCAGCCACTCGGGCCATAGCCTGGCTGCTCCGGGATTGCAGCCCAGCCACACTGCACTGTGTCAGAGCCGCTGGGAGCCAGCGCCAGAGCAAAACCTCTGGCTTTTCAGGGCCCCGTTGGGAGTGTGGTGGACAATACTGGTCGACCCCATTGCCTGAATCATATTCACCTGGCTTAGATGGGCCAATCCTGGTGTAACCCCCACCTAGGTGTACCACCCCTTCCTGGCCAGGAGCTCAAACCTAACATTTCCTCATGCTGTGGTGACCCCGCGAACCATAAATTTATTTTCAATGCTACTTCATAACTGTAATTTTGCTACTCTTATGAATCAGGTAACCCCTGTGAAAGAGTCATTCGACTTCCAAGGGGGTCGCGACCTACAAGTTGAGAACCAGTCTCCTACATGGTTGCTATAAGTTGGCATAGACTCCTTGGCAGTAAGTTTATGGTTGCTTTGGAACTCCAACATGAGCTTTTCATAGTGGTAACCAAAATCATATGGCATGCAGGTTTAAAATGTTTATTCTTTAGGTCTGTAAAAAATGTTTGCTAACTGTGGGCCTAGAGGGTGAGGGGAATGGACAGAGCCAAGGGGAAACAGTATTTTTCAATATACATATTCTTTGATTTATCTTAAAATTTTGAACTATATGAATGTATCTATATGTAAAAATTAAAATGAAATTAGATCAATAAACTTTGCTTCTAACTTCAATCTTCTGGGTACTAGATAGAAAATAAACCGAGAAAAGCTATTTGTGTATGTGCTTGAAATAACCCTATTTGCTTAAGAAATATTTGTGAAATTAAAAACAATCATTAAGCTGTTTTTTCAAGGGAAAAAACTACATCGTGTCACATAATCAAAAACCACCCAGCCTGAAATCTTGCCCTGTGACTATTTCATATATAAGGGAGGTTTCACAAAAGTTCATGGAAAAATCCCATTATCTTTTCATTTCATCTTCCCAAAATCTTTTTGAAGACCCCTTGTATACATCTAGGAAGCTATCCAAGGAACAGGCAGTGCTTGAGGCAGGTAGTAAGAATTAAAATAGTTTCAGTAATTCTTCTTGGTCACATTGCCCTTGATCAATTCCAACAGGCCTCTTACACCCTCCTTACCACTGATTTTGGATCACTTGTTGTTCCATTGTCCCTGGGTTGGTTAACAACACTTCCTTTCCCCAACCTCCCCCTCTCCCATGTCTCCCCCAGAACCACCCCGTTGTTTTCTCCTCCAGATTGTTTATCCAGTCAATCTTATCTAGAAAGACCTGCAAAGATGATAATATGCACAAAAAAACAAGACAGAGCAAAACAAATAAACTAAAGAAAACAAAACAACAAAAACAAAACCAATGATTAAAAAAAAAGGAAAAGCCTCTAAATAGTTCAAAGTCTATTTATTGACCTTTAGGAGTATTTTCCAGTTGAGTCTGATGGGGTGCCTTGCCCTGGCCCCAAAGTCTATTTTTGGTATTCCCTCAGGACTTCTTTGCTCTGCTCCCCTTGCTGTTCTGTTGTATGCCCTTAGTGTTTTGCCTTTGTGTGGTGGGGTCAGATCGGGTGCAATTCTGACACTGTGTCTCTAGTGTTGTACCCTCTAGGGCTATGGGTCAGTGAGGGATGTTGTATCTCATAGTGGGACCAGCCATATGGTCTTCTCTGCGCATTGGCTGCTCTGAGTGGGGATATCATCCTCAAGGCTTGCTGGGCCAGGATGTGTTCCACTCTATCTTCCTCCTCCTTCATTTGCTCCCGTATGCTCTAGTCAGACATGTCCCTCTCCCTGAGCCATAGCTTCAGTGCTGTCCTCTGAAGTAAATTGTTCTGGGGTTGGGGTGGCTCTCCACATAATTGGGATTGGGGCCAGGCCCTCACACCTCTCTACTGGTTCCCTGTTTAATTTTGGTATGTTGCATTAACATCTTGGAGCACCGGGTTGAAGTCTGTTCCCTTTTTCCCTGTGGAGATATAAATAATACCCTCCCCTTGGGTGGGTTAGTGCCATGTTCCCCATCTACCCATTTCTCTCTTTTTTTCTCCCCCCACCCCCCGCCACCTTCTTTATAGTTGGCTACCATATGTACCCCTGGATTTAGTCTGGCCCTTACCATACTACCTGGACCTCACCCGAGGAATATTTATATACAGTAGCTTTTTCCCTATGCCACTTTTGCATTTTTTTTAAAGCTTACCTCAGTGGATTCATGCTGTACTTGTTCCTTTGTGCTTGGACCCAAAGCCCATCTGTAGGCAGCTGGACATCCACTTACAGAAAGGCTGCAGGGAGGAGATGAGTCAGTCATGGTGCAGTGTAGCACCAATGAAACATACAACTTTCCTATAGTTCATAAATGCTTCCTCCCCCCACTATTATGATCCCAATTCTACCTTACAAATCTAGCTAGACCAGAGCATGTACACTGGTACAGATAGGAAGTGGAAACCCAGGGAATCCAGGGTGGATGATCCCTTCAGGACCAGTGGTGAAAGTGGTGATACCGGGAGGGTGGAGGGAAGGTGGGGTAGAAAGGGGGAACCCATTACAAGGATCTATATATAACCCCTCCCTGGGCATATTTGACAACAAAAAAGTGGGTGAAGGGAGATATCGGACAGTGTAAGATATAACAAATAATAATAATTTCTAAATTATCAAGGGTTCATGAGGGAGGTGGGAGCAGGGAGAGAGGGGCAAAATGAGGAGCTGATACCAGGGGCTCAAGTAGAAAGCCAATGTTTTGAGAATGATGAAGGCAACAAATGTACAAATGTGCTTGACACAATGGATGGATGTATGGATTATGATAAGAGTTGTATGAGCCCCCAATAAAATGATTTTAAAAAAGAATTAAAATAGTTTATATTGTGATTTTTAAATGTCAACCTAATATTTATTGAGCTCTTGTTATATGCCACATCTTATTTGTGGTGCTTTGCATATATTGTATCTTTTATTCTTGACAGTAACCTAAATTTATGTCTTCAGTCTACTTTTCTTTCATGAGCTCCAGCCTCATTTAACTGAATGCCTACTCTACTTCTCAAGTGGAATGCCTAATAGACCACTTAAACAACACCCTCAGAAAACTGAACTCTTGATTTCACCAGAAATCACACCTCCCTACTCGCCCCCCTCCACATCCACACTTGTTTCACACAGAGTTGTCCCCAACAAGCGTGCCATTCTATATTTCCAGTTGCTCAGTTTTTGTTTGCTTGTTTGTTTTGCTTTTGTTTTTCCGCTGGGAGTCATCTTGACCTATCTCTTTTTTGCATAGCACATATTTAATCCATCAACTAGAAAGTTGTCTAGAATTGGATCACTTCTCAGCATATCCATTCTTACAACCCTGCTCTAAGATTTTGAGCTGCTATCATCTCTCACTGAAATTACCTCAATAGTCTCTTCACTGATAATCTGTTTCTCCTCTTGCCTTCTAACAATCTATTTTCAACAGCCAGACTTATCCCTTGACGTGTAGGGTTAATTTGTCACTCCTCTTCAGTACTTAATAATAACTCCTTTTAAATTCAGAATCAAAGTCATAATTCTTTAAGTTTTTATTCACCTGAAGTAGATTCTGATCATCATATATTAAAAAAAAAAGATTTTGTCATGAGCCCAGCATTGGCTATCCCCTTATCCTGTTCTACAATATGTTTTACATAGGATTTTTCATCTTTAATACAATATGTAATTTCCCTATTTAAGTATTGTCATTTATTGCATCTCCATCTGGTACAAAATGGGCTCTCAGATATTTGTCAAATGAATGAACAATCTCTTGGAATGCAGGTATTGTTTATTTCCCATTACATTCAAGTCCCAGTTTTACTTTCAGGCATGCTTTGACTGCAAACTACAAGGTTGGTGTTTCTAGCCTACCAGCTACTCTGTACAGAAAGATGAAGCTGTCTGCCTCCTAAAGATTTATAGCCCTGGACACCCTATATAGGGTCACTGTGAGTTAGAATCAACTCAATTACCATGGATTTATTTTTGTTTGGTTTACTCCCCACCCCGATTTGTACACAAGTGGGAAGAAAGATTGCATTGTTTTGTCACAAGTTTAGAAAACTAGCAAGGAACAGGGCCAAGAATTAAACTGAGATCCTTCAGACTCTAAACTTCATGATCTTAAGCAGTAAATACCTCATGATATTTGCAGCATAACGCAGGCCAGAATAACATGCAGGTATATTGCTCAAGCACACAAGTTATTTGCAAACCAGGATAAGCAATTATCAAGAACCTTGACGATAGCTCTTTAGGGAAAACAGCAAACAAGTTGGGAAAGCACATGGTCGATGGCATGGTGCCATTCAGGTTGACAGTTACTTATATAGCTTTACCTGGATCATTGGGGAAGGGCATACTTGAAAGGTTTTACCATCAACATACATTTTATTCTTCACTTACTCTGCACAATTGTGTTAATAATACTTAAACCAAGTCAAGTAAAACATTTCCAATGGTCTGAGTAACAGAATCATTTCATGAGTGCATATTAACTAGAGATTCATGTCAAACAATGGTGGGAGGGTTCAGGCTGAATCCTTTAGGCAAAAAGAAAGGTTTAAGCAGAGGAAACCTTTGTCAAAAAGTGAACTGAGATTAAACTTCCTGTGCCTCTCCAATCATGTGGACTCCAAATTAGAATGCAACCTAAAGATCAGAGATTATATTGAAGTGATTCACAAAGCTTCCACAGGGTTACTGGAACCTAGTAATTCTACTCTTTTATAAATGTCGGATAAATAATTTAATTCTGAAAAGTATTGGGTAAATACTTCAGGGAACAAAATAGACACCATCTCAAATATAATTTAAAGAAAACACTTGTCTTAAAAGAAACAATGACAACACAAAAACACAACACACATCATCTGAATGAGGGATGCCTCATTAGCATGAGTTTCAAATGGCATTGAAGAGTTCATTGAGATAACAAGATTTACAAAGGTCATTCACTTATGGGTAAAGGAAACTATCACAAAAGCATGATTGGTGGCAGGTTAATACAAGGGGGTACCCCACCAAGTGATGCTCAATTGTTTTTGTTTTTATGTGAGGGGTATAATACCTTTGTATTTCCTTCCACCAGGTCAGATTGTTAATCAAGTTTTCGATTTAGAGGTTCTTTAAAGATTGAGAAATAGTGTACGACCAAAAAAGGCTTGATTTGTGGTAGATGGAGGACTGGTTTCGCCAGTATGACAATGCACCTGCTCACACAGCCATCTCAATGCATGAATTTTTGTCCAAAAAAGCATGCCTCTCTTACTCACCTGATCTCACTCTGTGCAACTTCTTTTTGTTTCCAAGAATGCAGAGGTACCTGAAAGGACAGTGATTTGACAACATAGAAGAGGTGAAGAAGAAAATGAAGGAGGTGCTCTCACCGCATCCAAACAGATGAGTTTGAAAAATGTTTCCAAGAATGGAATTGCAGATTTGACAAATGTAATTGGTGTAATGGGGTGTACTTTGAATGTGATAAGGTTGTTTTGTAAGAAAAAAATATATATAGCCTGGCTGTGAGAGGGATTCATTTTGGGGGGAAAGGGTACTCTTGCACATCACAGTTACAGACAGGACTACAGAAGCAGGGACAGGACCAAGATTGAGACACGTAGATGTTTAGATTATAGGGTTTACAGGATTGATCCAGGGCCTTCCAACCAAGGTGGCCAAGGTGAGAATAGGGTATGACTCATGACCATGTGACCCTTGTTCTGTCCCCAGGATGGTGACCTTCAAAAAGGTCACACATAGGCAAACCCCTAAGAGAGAGATTGCCCTTCTCTGAGCAAGCCCAAGACGGGTGAAGGTAACCTGCTTGCCAAGGCACTTTGCCTGCAGGCAAGATTATCTACAATCTTGGTTAATGCTCAGAAAATATTCAATAGAAGCTAAATCCTTGTGAGGAGTCTGCAAATACATTTGGGGCTGTCACTGCCATCAGTTGCCTTTTGCAAACTAGGGTGTTCATATTTTAAGGTGTAATACAGAAAGTGGAATTCAGAATATGATTATAGTGCTTTCCTTACTGGGACAAGCTGGCTACTGGACTCTCAGGCAATTTGTCCTTCAAAGTATCAGGTAATTTGCAATTCTCTTCTCAAAGCCTAGTCATCCTAGTGTCCCAAGGAAGCTTAAGAAGTTTCTGTGTGATATTTTAAAGGAATTTTAAGGCTATAGATAATTTTACAAAAGTACAGTGTGAAAAACAAAACAAAAAACTTCTAAGTGGTTTCAGATCCAACTTCAGATGAAGTATTTCCTTCATCTCAATATTATATTATTTGCTTCACCTTGCAGTGCAAGCAGTGGAGAGTAGTGGTTTAGAAAATTGAATTTATTCTGTCCTCAGCCCTGCTTGAAACATAGTAGGTGAACAGTAATGATTGCTAAATAAGTTGCTGAAGGAAGGAATGAAAAATGACCAGAAGTAACAGTGAATTTCTGTTTTGTTTGGAAAAAGAATAGAGAACTGCCCTTAAATTTATTAAAGGCTACCAAAAGCTGAAGCAAGGCTTATAAATTCACTTATAATATGAGCTTCCTAAAAGGAACTTAGTTTTTCTCTTATATTACCTGGCTGTGGTCTGCAGAGCTGTGAAGAAATCAGGTAGATTAAAATGAAGTTTATGGTTGCAGTGGCAGTTAGAGCTGATGAACTATTAATTGTTGTTCATCAGAACCGTAATACCCCAAGGATGTTGTCTTTATTGCAATAAAATTCAAACTACTTGGCTGTCATCTCCTTCACCAAATCAGAAGAAGGCAAAGCTTTCTGTGCCACTATAACCCTCATTATACTGGTCTGCCCTGTCCCCAAAAGAAAACTTTGAAATTAGCATTTCAGAGTTTTGTGTGTTCATGGTTTGATGCCATTCATGAGGAAAAAATAGAATTTTGTTCCGTTGTGCTCTACTTAAGATGACCAAATCTGACATTATTTCAAGAGAAACACTGTCTTCTTTACATTGTTACTGCTAAGGCACTTCCTCCCACACATATAGAACTTTTGAATATAAATCAATTGCGAATATACCCACGTTTACAGGGATCTTATCTTCCTTGTAATGATGATGATGCAAAGGGAGAGAAAATGACTTGCTGAGGGCAGAGAAAGTCAGAGAAACAAAATCTCAGATTTCTAATTAGCAAGCTAGCTGAAGCATTCCCAGGATTAGAGTTTCATCTCATGTCCCCTAGCACTCTTTGGGCAGCTTGGTTAAGGGGACATATTATTCTACAGTGTTGTGATTCCAATAGGCCCTTTCTGTTCAATGTATTACTGATTATACTAACAGATTAGTACCACTGCCAATCCCCCAGAAAGGGAGCAGTGGGAGGTCCTGGATAGAGTGGAAGAAATATGTGGCCCATAACTAACTATATATTTTAAAAGATCAGGCTTACTGGTCTGAGATTGGTTGATCACCTGAGACTATGACCCCAGAGACCCTACACATTTGAAACATCCCCATGGATCTACTTCTAGCCAGACAGGGCAGAGAGGTATGCATTCATTAAAATAATAAGCCAAAGAATATCAAAAGGGCACCATGTATCCAGGAATAAAGCTCTCAGGAGGCAGTAATCGAGAAGAGAAACAAAATGAAGCTCACTGCCATCTAGTCAATTACGACTCAGAGCAACATATAGGACAGAGTAGAACTGCCCTGGGGGTCCCCGGCACTGTAAATCTTTATGGGAGTGGCTTCATCGTCCCTCCTCAGAGGGAAGAAGGACTAATGAAAACAGGGAACACAAAGAAGAAGTAGTGCTCTTGGTGACAGGTTTGGACAAACTAAGTAGAAACTCAAAGGCAGTTTAAGGCATTTATTAAAGAATGGAGGCCTGGTGGAGAGACCCACAGGGGAGACGTCACAGGCAGCAGGGTCCCTTCAAGCATACAAAGTAAACCATTTAGGTTGGGCTGTAATCCTTGTCAGAAATTGGTTTGCGCCTCTTAGGACAAGGTTTCTAGTTAGGGAAGTTTGTGTCATCACATGGTTTTTATAAGCACTTCCCTGGCCCCTTCATTCAATGGGCAACCTTGGGTCACAGAGCAGTCTGAAGAATCAAAATGAAGTCTGGAACAGGAGCACCTGAGATACTGAGCAGAACTGTGAGGTTTCTCCCGTGGGTCGGACCTCTGGTCTTGGCTTCGCGAGCTGAAAGCATTCACGTTGAAGCCCATTTTGTAATCCAAGTGGGTTTTTAGGAAGATTCAGGTTTTACAGTCTCAAAGGGGTTCACAACTGGGCACAAGCAGCCTCGTGGAAAAGAGTACCCACACATGCAGAATTGGGGGAGAGGGTGGGATCCCAGGGACCGGACCGAGTGGTAGAGGGAGCAAGGGGCAGGAGGGCAAGAAGGTTGGAGAGCGAGAGAGCCAGCATGCGGAGGCAACAGCACTGGGGCAAGAAAGGCTGTGGGCCCTGAGTGGGTACATATGGGCCCTAAGCAGGCTCACATCGGGCCCTAAGGAGGCATGCCCTGGTGGCACATGTGCGCCCCTACCCTCCCACCTGGCACTGACCAGGAGCAGGGTAAAGAGAGAGCGGCCTTCCCATAGCCAGGGTATTCCAAGCTTCTGGCTGAGGAGGCATGATTGATGGTATCAGTTGACCCATTGGCTTGGTTGAGCCCACCTGGGTGATTTCATGAGTCTGGGCCTAGTTTGGGCTGTCAGGTGTACCTCCCACCTGGCTTGAGTATGAGCTTGCTCATTTGGGGGTCTTCATAGGTTTCTAATGGTTGCCTACTTTCCTTCCAACCTCCTCTAAGGGGCCTTTTCAGGCATGGGAGGAACAATCCCTGTCCCTAAATTTAGCTACCTACCATAACTAGTTGGGTATGTGCAAAACTCCTTATTCTTTGTTCTAATCACTGGTTAGTGCTGTAACTGCCTTTGTGGTGTAGTGGTTATGTGTTGGATTGCTAAACACAAGATCAGGAGTATGAAACCACCAGCTAGCTGCTCCATGGGAGTGAGACAGGACTTTCTACTCCCTTACAGAGTTACAGTCTCAGAAACCCACTACTCTACTCTGTCTTCTAGGGTCACTATTTACTCAAAGGCAGTGAATTTGGATTCCTTTCTTTCTCTTTCTTTTTGAGTGGTTAAGACTTAAAGCAATTCTCTAGGACCTGGTATAACCACCCCTGTCAGTTCCCAAGACTGTAACTCTTTACAGAAGTAGAAAACCTCATCTTTCTTCCCCAGAGTGGCTGAATAGTTTTAAACTGCTGACCTTGCAGTTTGGAGCCCAACTTATAACCCACTACGCCATCAGGGTTCCTTTCACTATGCCATCAGTCCTCCTTCTGCTACACCAGGGCTCCAGTGAGTGTGTCTCTATGCGTTGTAATCCACTCAATGGCAGTGAGTTTGTTTTTGGAGAGTGGTTATGAGTTTTCTTTTTGTGCCTGCCACTCAAACCAGTTAACCTGATCTTTCAGAAGGGAGACGGTTGTGATCTGGGAAACAACTGAGGCATAGACTTTATAGGTCTCACGAGCTATTTTACAATGTCATATATTCTGTCATACTCCTGTTAGTGTCTGCTACACTCCCCTGAAGGCATTGTTTCTGCAGCTTATGGTTTCTCCGTATTGCCTGCTTCCTTGGTTAATTTAATTTTTTATAACCGTTATTTCCTCTATATCCTATCTCCAATGGTAAAAACAGTGCTGTTACATTGTAAGGATTGCAATCAATATCAAGATAAAGTGTGTATGGATTGTTGAATGAAAAACTAATCTGCTTTATAAGCATTCACTCAAATCACAATAAAAATATTTCAATCTGAAATCCAGCAAAAGAAAAAAGAGAAATAAAACCATACCTATAGTTATTCCTCTAATAATTTTCCATGTAATTATTACTTCTTTGAGCATAAAAACTTTGAATGCAATACATAGCCAGCACTTATATGCTACATTGATATGCAATACTAAAAGAAAATGTGTGAAGGGAAGAAGAACAAGGAACCACAAAATGCTGATTTATTTCCTTCTCTCCTACTTTTTCCTTAAAAAAAATGTGCTGTCTTTCTTTTTACTTGTGAACAGTTGGAAGATAAGGTAAGTGGCTGTGAGCTGTTTAACCAACCCACCAATGTGACGCTCTGATTAGTATGCTGCAATAATTGATAGATTCCTGAATGAAGAAAAGTTTTCAGAAAACACAGGAGACATGCATTCCTGTTACAAAGAGTTTTGCTTTTGTTCTTGCTCTCTCTTTCTCTCTCCTGGATTTGTTTCTATCAATATGTATGTAGCATATTGCTAGGCAGACTAGGCAGATTGGAGCATGGAGGAAGGGGAAACAATAGAAGGAATTCCAGAACAAAGGGAGCTGAAGGGCAGTGAAGAAACATTTCCCTTGTCAATAGTTTTCAAAAGGCAAGGAATTCCCAGCACAGAGGGGAAGGCAGTAAAGGGCTTGAGCTGAGACTGGCAGGATATGCACAGTGACCACAAATGAATGAATTAACCAGTGGAGCACAGCAGGGCCTCATTTTAGAAGATGCAAAAATAGCACAGCAAGAGTTTTGGGTATGCTAACAACATTTGTAAAAACAAATTGTAATGGGGAGGTAGACTATAAAAGCCAGCCAATAACAACAGGTCTACCTTGAATGACATATAAACTTAAATTTCCATTCAGTGTACCTCTTAGACCTAAGAAGATGCCAGTCTGTACAGTCCTGCACAATCACATTCATAACTCTTAAATAAATTCACTTTCCCTCTTAGAACTATTTCCTATCTCTCCTCTGAATGCTTTCTTGAGAGTGTGAAAACAATAGAGAGAGGGAGGGCCTGATGCCTCCAGTCCCTCCCAATAACAATATTGCTTGCTTTTTCTATCATTAAAATATAGATGCACAAAAATCTCAACAAAATTGTGTGCATAAGTAAGTGTGGTGAAGAAGGCTGATGGTACCCGGCTATCGAGACCTATAGTGTCTGGGGCTTAAAGGCTTAAAAGTAAACAAGCGGCCATCTAGCCCAGAAGCAACAAAGCCCACATGGAAGAAGCACACCAACATGTGTGATAATGAAAGGCCGAAGCGACCAGGCTTCAAGCACCAAAGGCGGGGGGAGAGGGGGAATCATATCATCATGAATAAGGGTAGCATCTGATGGGGACCCAATGCCCATCTGTAGACAACTGGACATACCATGAAGAGGGATAGTGGGGAGGAGATGAGTCACTTAGGGTTCAGTATAGCAATAATGAAACTCACAACCTTCCTCTAGTTCTTAAACACTTCCCCAACCCCACCAACTACCATGATCCCAATTCTATCTTGCAAACCTGGTTACACCAGAGGATGCACAGCGGTACAGATGGGAACTGGAAACACAGGGAATCTAGGACAGTTGAACCCCTCAGGACCAGCGGTGAGAGTGGCAATACCAGGAGGGAAGGGGTGTAGAAAGGGGGAATCAATCACAAGGATCTATATATAACCTCCTCTCTGGGGGATGGGCAACAGAAGGGTGTGTGAAGGGAGACACCGGGCAATGTAAGATTAGATACAATAATAACTTATTATTATTATTAAGGGTTCATGAGGGAGGGGGGGAGGGGGAGGGGGAAAAGGAAAATGAGGAGCTAATTCCAGGAACTCAAGTGGAAAGCAAATTTTGAGAATAATGAGGGCAACAAATGTATACGTGTGCTTTACACAATTGATGTATGTATAGATTGTGATGAGTTGTATGAGCCCCAATAAAATGATTTTTAAAAATTCTGGCCACAGAATTCGTCAGCATATGAAAACAAAGCAAAAATCATACTTCATTCATAAGTGGGATTCATACCAGGAATGCAAGGGATCTTCAGCATTAGGAAATCAACCAGTGTAAATCACCACATAACTAAAAGAAAGGAAAAGAACCAACTGATCATTTTTATTTGTGAAGAAAAGGCATTTGATAAAATCCAACACTCTTTCCTGACAAAATAATTCTTAATAAAATAGGAACAGAATTGCAATTCTTCAATACAATGATTTAGTATATACTAAATCAATAGCCAATATTATTCCCAGAGGAGAGAGAATGGGGAACGGGAATAAGACAAGGATGTGCACTAGCACCAATCTTTTTCAATATTGCCAGAGCAATAAACAGTAATAAGAAATGAATTTTATCTAAATTAGAAAGGAAGAAGTAAAGTTATCTCTATTCACAAATCATATGATTCTATACATAGAACACACTAGAGATTTCACAAGACACTGACGGGATCTCATAGAACAATTAAGAAAAGTGGCAGAGTTCAAGATTAATATACAAAAATCAATCAAATTCAGTTACACTAACAAAGAGAACTCTGAACAGGAAAGCAAGAAAACAATACCATTTACAATTACCTTCCAAATGATAAATATCTAGGAATAAATTAAACTAGAGACATAAAAAGCTTATATTGAGAAAACTCTTAAGCAATAATACAAGAAACCAAGAGAGATCTACAAGAATGGAAGAACATTTCGTACTCATAGACCAAGAAACTTAACATTACAAAAAATCAATACTCTCAAAAGTAATCTATAGAGATAATTCAATCCCAATCCAAATTCTAAAATTGTTCTTTACTGAAATGGAAAATCTAATCATCAACCATATATAGCAAGGAAAGAGGCCCAAAAGGGGCAAAGAAATATTGAAGAAGTAGGAGGCCTACCCTTTCCTATTTCAATTTGCAGTATTCATTCAGAGTTATCAAATCAGTCTACTACTGCTTCAATGACAGACACACAGACAAATGAAATAAAATTAAGGACACAGAATTAAATCCATCTATGTATGGGCAGCTGCTTTTTGACATGGGACCAAAATCCACTCAACGAGGAAGAATGTGTCTTTCACAAATGGGGTGTACAAAATTGATATCCATTTGTGGAAAAATGAAACAGGATCTATACCTCCTATCACACCCCAAAATGAACTTAAAATTTTTACAAGGCTTAAATGTCTAAGCTAAAACTATAAAATTCCTGGAAGATAAAGCAAAGACAAAACTTAGATATAGTTTATCACACACAACTACAAATACACAAAACCAGGAAAAAAATAATTGAAAAGACTTTACAAATAGAGAACATATGCACTAGGAAAAAATATTTGAGGACAACGTATCTGATAATGGTATAGTCTCTAAAATATATAGAACTTCA
>NW_022103942.1:11632420-11637305 GCF_000313985.2 Echinops telfairi
TATATATATAAAATTTCAATTGAAACATAAAACTTGAACTCAATCACAAAAAAGAGCAAAGGAATTGAAAAGCTACTTCATCAACAATGACATACAAGCATTCACCAAATACATGAGAAAATTTAGCCTTGAGAGAAATGTAAATCAAAACCACAGTAACATACCCCCTTGTCTCTGCAAAAATGGCACATATAAAAATAAATGAACAAATACTGGTGATTTTGTGGTGGGATTATAAAACAGTGTACTTACTGGCATGGTACTTCCTCAAAAAGCTAGGAATCGAGATATTTTATTATCCAACAATCTCCATTTTAGGTACACACACATACAGGGACTTCAACAAGTTCATGGAAAAATAGCAAAAAAGATCATGGAAATATCCTGTGAACTTTGGGAAGCCCCACCATATAAATATACATAAATGTGTTTGAACCTTGGACACACACATATGTAATTCTAGAGAAGATCTAAAAACATTTACATGAATAACTGTATGCACATCGATGTTAATTAGAGAATTTTTCATAACAGCAAAATGATGGAAACCAAATAAGTGGCCATCAGTTGATGAATGGATAAACAAGTTTTGTATGCACATACAATGGAATGTTGTTATTTGGTGTCGTTGAAATGGTTCTGATTTATACTAATCCCTATGTACAACAGAACAAAACACCACGCAGTATTCCTCAATCCTCATAATCTTTGTCATACTTGAGCTCATTGTTGCAGCCTCTCTATCAAATCATCTTGTTGAGGGTCTTCTTTTTCATTGACTTTCTACTTTATCAAGCATTATGCTCTTTTCCAGGGACAATTCCCTCTTGATAACATGTCCAAAGTACAAAAAATGAAGTCTCATTATCCTTCCTGCTAAGAAAGATTCTGCTGTACTTCTCCCAAGATAGATTTGTTTGCTTTTTTGGCAGTCCATGGTGTATTCAATATTTTTGACCAACATCAATTCTTCTCCAATATTTCTTATTCATTGTCCACCTTTCACATATACTCTAGTTAATTGAAAATACCTTGTTTTTTAATACTATAAAATATGTTTTCAGCATAATAATATAATACAGAGTCATGATGATACACACAAGGAATAATGAGTTCTCCAGACACAACTTGGATGGATCTGGAGAACGTTAAGCTGAGGCAATCACATGAGAACAGACTTAGCTAAGTCAATAACATAAGGACAAAAGTTTTATGATCAAACTTTTATAAAAAGATGAGATTAGGTATACATGCAGAGAACAATGTTCTCAGATGTTTGCCAAAGATAGGAAAGGGAAAGGGGAATCAAATTCTAGATGGAAGACACATGTTATTTTTGGTGATGGGAAAGGCAATATTGAATGGGGGTAAAATCTGCACAATTTGACTAAGGTAAATGATGGTACTAAGAAGTACACATAAAAAAGGATATTTTGGTAAAATTTTAATATACATATACAGAATCCCTTTTGGTGCTGTCAAGTAAGCATTAGTCTACTAACCACAAGGTTGGCTCTTCAAACTCATCAGCTGCTCCATGGGAGAATAATGAGTTTGCTCCCATAATAATCTGCTCCCATGATAATAATAATCAGCTCCCATAAGCATTTACAGTCTCAAAAATACTATATAAGGTTACCACAAGTCAGAATCTACTTGATGGTAGTAAGTAGTAGAATAATATACACAAATTTGCAACATCAGCAATAACTGAAAAATAGGTCTGACTACATAAGTAGATATGCATATAAAGGCATATGTGACTATATGGTTGTGCATGCGCAGTTATATCTGTAGGGATAGGTATACGTGATATATATATTAAAACACATTTGGGGTAGAGTTACATTATAGATACTCCCTAGACATAAATATCTCATAAGATTAGTGGTTGCTGAGTTTGAAGACTTAGAACCATAATCTAGTAGGACAAGCCAGTCAATTGGCATACCATATTTCATAAAGCTTGTTCCACTTTCTAGTTTGATAAATAGCATCTGGAGTCTTAAAATCTTGAGAGTGGCAATCCAAAAGAAAATAATTGGTCTCTACTCAACTGCAGTAAAAAATGAAAGAAGGAAATCAGAGATTCAGGAAACTACAATACAGCCCTAATAGCCTACACAAATGAGGACCTCATCTATTCTGAGACCAGAAGAATTAAGATGGTGCCAGGCTAGCACTAAAATTCCAATCTTCTGACCAGGGACACAATAGAATACATTCAATAGCTCGTTCCAGATAGATGGGAAAAATGTTGAACAAAATTCATATTAAAAATAACAGCTCAGACTTAATAAACTAGAAGAGACTAGAGGAGAGTCTGCAACTGGGGCTCTGAGATAGGCTTTGAACTGAGAACTGAAACAATTTCCTGAAGGCACCATTCGGCTAAGCAATTAATTAGATCATAAAATAAATAATATCACTAATGAGTACTAAGCTTTTTTTAAAAAAAACACATAGATATCATATATGCATATATTGGTTAGAATATACCTTGAGCAAAAAATGAGATGTAGTATATTTGATTTCGGTGTATTTCATATGGAGAAGTCCTTTTGTATTGTTGGGAAAAAAAAGTCTTTGCTATGAACAAGTATTGGTTTTGCAATATTTGATCACATGATCTCCAGCTTTGTTTCTATCATTAAGTCCACTTTTTCAAACTACTGTTCTTTCTTGTTTCCCACTTTCACATTCCAATCATCAGTAATTATCAATGCATCTTGATTACATGATTGATCAATTTCCGACTGAGGACATTGGTAAAGTTTTACAATTTCTCCATCACTAGCTTTTGTGGTTGGTACATAAATTTAAACAGTAATTGTGTTGATTGGATATCCTTGAAGGGGGATAGATAAAATCCTATCACAGACTATATTGTACTTCATGACCAATTTTACAATGTCCCTTTTGACAATGAATTCCATGTTATTCTTCTTGATTGTGTTATTCTCAGCATAATAAATTACATGATTTTCTGATTCAAACGGGCCAATGCCAGTCCATTTCAGCCCATTAATGCTTAGGATATTGATCCAAATGCATTCCATTTTGGTTTTTTACCACTTCCAATTTTCCTAGATTCATACCTCATACATTCCAAGTTCTGATCATTAGCGGAGTTTTTTTCATAACAGCTTTTCCTTACTTAGAGTCATGCCCATCAGCAAATGAAGATCCAGAAGGCTCCATTCCCTCAGGCTTTACCCGACTCACATCACGGTCAACTTCACTCCAAGAATGCAGCTCCTTCTCAATCACATTTTGAGTACCCACTGACCCGTTCTCTGGCACTATCTCAGAAAAATGTTTTGCTTCCTTTCATTAGGCTTTCTTTCTTTCTTTAAAAATCATTTTATTGGAGGCTCCTACAGCTCTTTTCACAATCCATACATACATCCATTGTGTCAAGTACATTTGTACATTTGTTGCCATCATCATGTTCAAGACATTTTCTTTCTGCTTGAGCCCTTGGTATCAGCTCCTCATTTTTTCCTTCCCACCCTCATGAGACCTTGATAATTTATAAATTATTGTTATTTTTTCATGTCTTACACTGGCCGATGTCTCCCTTCACCCCCTTTTCTGTTGTCTGTTCCCCTGGGAGGTGGTTATATGTAGTTCATTTTGATGGGTTTCCCCTTTCTAGCCCCACCTTATCCTTACCCTCCTGATATTGGTACTCTCTTCATTGGTCCTGAGAGGTTTATCTGTTCTGGAATCCCTGTGTTTCCAGCACCTATCTGTACCCATGTACATGCTCTGGTCTAGCCAGATTTATAAGGTAGAATTGGGGTCATGATAGTAGGGGAGAAGAAGCATTAAAAACTAGAGGAAAGTTGTATGTTTTATCAGTGCTATACTGCACCCTGACTTGCTCGTCTCATTCTTGGGACCTTTCAGTAAGGGGATGTTTAACTGTGTACAGATGGGCTTTGGGTCTCCACTATGCCCTCCCCCTCATTCACGATATGCTTTTTTGTTCTGGGCCTTTGATGCCTGACACCTGATCCTATCAACACCTCATGATCACACAGGCTGGTGTGCTTCTTCCATGTAGACTTTGCTGCTTCTTAGCTGGATGACTACTTGTTTATCTTCAGGCCTTTAACACTACAGAAACTATATCTTTTGATAGCCAGGTACCATCAGCTTTCCTCACCACATTTGTTTATGCACCCATTTGGTCTTCAGCAATTGTGTTGGGAAGCTGAGCATCACGGGAAAGCATCTTTAGCAATGACACATCAGACAAAGGCCTTATTACTAAAATCTGCAGTACTCGCCTAGCTTACAAAAAGAAAAAATCTTTGCCCACTGAGCAGGTGGGCATAGGACCTGAACAGAAGTTTCACAAGGGCAGAAATCTGAATGGCCAATAAACATATGAGAAAATGTTCTTGATCATTAGCCATAAGAGAAATGCAAATTAAAACAACTAGGAGATAACACCTAACACCCTCAAAGATAGCCCTATTCAAAAAACCAGAAAGTAACAAGTGTTGGGGGGGCTGTGGTGAGATAAGAACTCTCGTCCACTGGTGGTGGACCTGTAGGTATATACAACCACAATGGAAATCAATCTGGTGATATCTAAAACAGATGAAACTCGAGCTACTATATGACCCAGCAATCCCACTACTGGGCATAGACCCAGAAGCAGCAAGAAACAAACCATGGCCAGATATCTGTGCTCCAATGTTCATCTGCGCATAGTTCACAATTGCAAGGAGTTAGAAACAACCCAAATTTCCACCAACAAATGAATGAATTAAAAAACGGACAGATGGGAATCAGAAATGCAGGGAATCTAGGACAGATGAACCTCTCAGGACCAGGGGTGACAGTGGCGATACCAGGAGGGAAAGGGGGTGAA
>NW_022103942.1:11637519-11644970 GCF_000313985.2 Echinops telfairi
GGAATAATGAGGGCAACAAATGTATAGATGTGTTTTATACAATTGATCTATGTATTGTGATGAATTATATGAGCCCCAATAAATTGATTTAAAAAAAAAAGAAATTATTGGGAGGGAGGGGGAAAATGAGGAGCTGATGCCAAGGGCTTAAGTGGAGAGCAGATGTTTTGAGAATGATGAGGGCAACGAATGTACAAATGTGCTTGACACAATTGATATATGTATGGATTGTGATAACAGTTGTATGAGCCCCCAATAAAATGATAACAAAGTTAAAAAAAAAACTGTGGTATATACATACAGTGGAGTACTACACATCTCTCTCTCTTTTTAAAAATCATTTTATTGAGGGCTATTACAGCTCTTATGTATGTATGTATGGACTACCATTAGGCTTTCAGTATCTAACAATGTTTCAAATGTATGGATAAGGTTTTCAGCAGCTCTTTCCTCAAAAATGGGAAGCCAAGTCCTTTTGATAGTTTCTTCTTAGTCTGGAAGGTCTGCAGAAACCTGTTCACTCCAAGTGACCCTGCTGGCATTTGAAATACCAGTGACATAGCTTCCAGTATCACAGTAACAGCCAAGCTACCACAGTATGACAAATTGACACTCAAGTGGTGGCTTCAAGTAAGATTTTGCAATCACCTATTCACTAAATTGGCTTTGTCAGAGTCACCAGTGTGCTTCATATCTCTAAATCCAGTGTCCAATACTTAATCCTCAACTTAATTTACCTTTCAGCAGCATTCAAAACTGATAGTCCACCTACCTCTAAACACCTTTTTCCAATTGATTTCCATTTCCCTCGTTGACTAATCCTCTTTAGTCTACTGATATTTTGTACTTGAAAACACTTTTGTGTCCAATGGTTCAGTACTTGATATTCTTCTTTTTAAAATAATTCCACATATTTCCATGAATTCCCAAATTAGTGTCTCTTATGCAGACATTACTACCTGGCTGCTTTATAGGCAATCTCATACTTAAGATATTTAAAATGAGAAGCTGATAAACTCTCCTTTACCTTGTTATTTCAGAAGTCGTTATTGCAGCTGATGGAAATACTATTCTCTCAGTTTCTTAGACAAAATCTTTAGAATTATCATTTACCTCTGTTTCTTTCACAAACAAATCTATCAAACAAATCCTCTTTCATCTCTGCCTTCCAAATGTAATATATCCAGAATCTTACCGTTTTTTCTCACCTCCTCTGCCAAAACTCAGGTGGGATATTATTGCTGTCTCATTCTAACTTATCTGTCTGCTTCCACCATTATTTCCCTTTAGTCTATTTTCAGTCCAGCAGTCAGAACCTTCAAGTCAGTGCGTACCATGACTCTGCTTCAAATACTTCCAATGGAAAAGGAGGAAATTTGAAGAAAAACAAAAGAAAACATCCTGAGTAGCTTCTAATATTACTCCAAGTAAAAGTCAGTTGTTATGCATGATCTACCCCCTTTCAGTCAATGTTGTATGAGTATACATGTAAAGAAGTTTACATTGAGAAAGGGAGTCAGAGTTGGAAAGTGGCCCACACAGGTACAGCGAGAGAACCCAGTCTGGCCTACTTTCATACGTCAGTTAATATATTGAAAGACTTTCCGACTGACATGGCTACCATGCTCTTGGACCAAAGAAGCAGGAGGTAGGAAGCTGGGGCATGGTGAGGTGTAGTGGAGGCTGGAATTGCAGTGTGTCAAAGCAAGGCACAGTGGAACCTCATAACATGGCATCTAAAGGCAGCTGGTGTAAGGTAATGATGCAATTCAGTGAGTCTTGGCAGTTTGTGGTAACATGAGGAGCCCTGACAGGTGGTGCAGCATGGCAATGCATAGTGGCTGGTAAGTGATGTAACATGGTGATGCAAGACAATGGAACCTAGTGGTACTTGGTGGTGATGGTAGACAGCCAGATCAGCCAGAGCAATGGTCTAGGCCAGAAGGGACGAGAAAAGAAGCTGGTAAGACCTCCACAGCATCATTTTATATCAAAATCATACTTCCAAGGAGACGTCATCAGACTGCAACTTGATCGATAGCCTAGATTCTACCCATTTCTTCTTACAGTTGCCATGTTGGCACAAAAAACCTAATCATAACAATACCTAAACATAATAATCTATTCTCTAACCCTGAACTGTATCTTATTTATGAACATATAATCCCTCTGGCCTCTGGCAGGATGTTTCCAGAATGCATTGGCCTCCCACAAATCTTAATCATCCAGACTTTAACCCAGGCCACACCAGAAGCAATTTGTTTTCGTCTTAGCTATCGCATAGAATTTCTTATATCCTTACATGTAACAGTAACCAAGATAACCATTAAACAAAGAGCGTGGCTAGATTCACACCCTCTGCAAAGACTAGATCTTATTCTTATCCGATTCCATTTTATCAGCAGATAATGTCCTCCAAAATGGGACTATAGCCATAGGCATATGAAGTCCAGAATTACAATATATCGCATAAGTGATTTGGGCTGAAAGCACCATATTAATTGATTATATCTTGATTATGTATGTTATAGTTTAATTCTTTGTAATTGCCATTAAATGGGTAGATGCATGTAAATAAGGTACAAAGAACTCTAATAAGGGATTGACCAGATTTGCATTTCACTGAGTATAAAGTGAGCCATATCAGAAGTAAGGAGGGAGAATCCCATAACTACTAAGAAAGAAAATACCCATTTATAAACTATCAAGGGCTCATGCGGGAGGGGGGAGCGGGGAGGGAGGGGAAAAATGAGGACCTAATGTCGGGGGTTTAAATGGAGAGAAAATGTTTTGAGAAACGATGTACAAATGTGCTTTAAACAATTGATGTGTGTATGGATTGGGATAACAGTTGTATGAGCCCCTAATAAAATGTTAAAAAATTAATAATAATAAAATTTTAAAAAATAAAAAAATGAAAAAAAGAAAGAAAAAAAAGAAAAGAAAAACCCCAGCTGGAGCAACAGAAACCTATGAGACTGAGTGGAAGGTTTCTTGGTCTATTGAACAAGTAAATCTGGGTGCATTTGAGCAGAGTCCTGGATTACAGAGTAGAATACCCTTTGGGAATTTATCAACATTTACTTGAGCAGGGCAGAAGCCAAGTTACTGAGAAAGCCAAGAACCAGACAAAGTTGTGCCTGCAAGCCCGTCTGAGTAAGAGACACTCTGGGCAAAAGAACTGTATCCTTAACATTTCTAACCCTGACATATAACTTGTAATATCCCTAAGAAACCGTAAAATTGTGAGTATTGCCTGTGATTTTTGTACGGCCATTGAAGTGATTTATTGGACCCAGCAGAGAAGAAAGTACCATGGGAAGGATGGTGGGTGTTCGAACAGGGTAAATATGGTTGGAGAGTGGAGGCACGCACACCTGACCTCCGCCTCAGCGAAATCATCCTTCAGCTGACATGGAGTTGGATTCTTCTTACAAGTGAAGGTAAAGGGGCTCAGACACCCTTTTCTTATTGTATGTCTCTCTCCAGTAGTCTAAGAGCAGATAGTGGTTTTGCTTAGTTACTGCTCTGTTCCACTGCAGTGCCTGTCATATAGATATGTTAATTCACAATTGAACGAGTGACTGGCTGAATAAAAGTGCATTGGACTAATAATAAACTAATATTTACATATTTTTACAACAATTGATTTATACCAAGTAATACACCACCCCAGAACTTAGTAGCTATAAACAACAACCCTTTATTTACCTCATGACTTTGTGGAGCAATGATTTTGTCTAAACCCAAAATAGACCACTCTGCTCTTGTGCAGGTGGATTTGGCACCTGACATCAGCTGCAGGACAATATAAGGTAGCTATGAGTTGGACTCCACTCAATAATGGTGAGTTTGCTTGTTTGTTTTATTTTATAGATCAATTAGGAAATATTACTTAATTGAGCTGACTGATTATCAGGGAGGAAAACAGGGGCAACTGGACCACGTCTCCGTCCTCATTCAAAAGGCTATTTCAAACTACTCATGGTGTGGTTAGACTAGATTTTGAAAAATGTGGAAGACCTCCTATGGCATAACATCACGCCAGCTATGTTGTCCATTGACAATATTTATAAATCTAGATAAGCGGAAAAATTCCCAGTGTTCAAGAAATGGTCTGTCTCTACGCCTTCCATCCAAACCACCTTTAGCAGAAGTCTTGGTCAAAGAACATTCTGAGATAACAAGTCTGGGAATTGAGTGTTTAGTTCTCTGTGTCTCTCTCACTCTCAGCTCCTTTTCATTAGAGAACCTCTCCCCTTCCCCACCTCATTCTAGGTTCACAGTATCTTTCTCTATCTTATGCTCATGTGCAGGCACCATGTGAAATTGTTCATTACTGATTAATAATAGGCACAATAAGCCCAAGTTAATCTTGTTTATTGGCGAATTCAACCCTGGTTAAAAAGTATAATATTGTAAAAGGGATAATGGAAGATTCCCCTGCCCACTAGTAAAGGGAGAGAGAGGTGACATCTGGTAAGAGTTCATTTTGGTGGGAAGAATCTTGACAGAAGATGACAATAAAACAAACTCCATCTTTTTAAGGTTTAATTAAGCATAATTCTTTTAATACTTTCTAAAATAACTATAATTTACAATACACATTTAAATGTTAATATAAAGCTAGCAGACATTTCTGTTTAAAAACAAAAAGTTTACTAACATTATAAATGAAAATGTATTCACCAGAGAAAATGAGTCATTCACAAAAGATCAAATTTAATGTTGAATAGTAAATTGTTAATTTTCATTTTCATGTATGAATAAAAATGGATTTTTATGAAAATACTGATTTGGAATATATTAATTGTATTTTAGAGGCATAGAATCATTTTGGAATAGAAATTCTCATTGTATTATTACTAATATTACAGATCAATTATAATTTGAAAATCAGAATGCTTATTTGGTCGGCTATTTGGTTATATTCATTAGAATATACCTATAACAAAAGGAATGCTCCTCTAGTAGGCACACTTCCATGAAAAAGATGATGTGGTCTATATGATGCAATAAATACCTGGTGATTTTATTTTGTTCTTATTATTGTTCAACTGCAGCTAAATTTGCATTATGTCCACTGTCCATACATAGCAATTACTTGCCTAAGTTTACTGTAGGAACATCTAAAGTGCCAAGGAGATTAAATCATAAATTTACCTATTTCGCTGGAATGAACCATAAAATCTTGCAAAGTTTGCTGAAAGTCTGCCAGACTATAATATTTAGAATGGAAATCCACATTTTTGCCCTGGACTCATTACACTTCTGGCCATGCTTTTCCTGCTTTATAGGGAGTCACTGTGAAGTATTAAGCCAAATATAATATCTATAATAGTAGTGTTATAAAGTGAAGAAAATTCAATTTCCCATGTAATAGCATAACATGGAATGCCATATAGATGAAAAGAATCCACAATATGGTTTATAATTAAACTGGCACTGTGGCAGCTTTTATTTTTAAAAAAAGACAGAAAAATATCAAAGAGCCCCAAAGTACAGCTAAATGTACAATTGATTAGACCTTAAAAAAAAGGTATGTTAAATATATTAATTTAATTTCAGAAGAAAATTTTATAGATTCAGGTTGTGACATCATTCTTTATCTATTTTTATTAACACTTTTTTCTTCATGGAATAAATTTGAAAAAAAATTCTACTAGAGCTAACTCTAATATTTAGATAAAGACAGCAGCTAAAAGTTTTAAATCATATTATCTGCTTTCTTCATCATATCATAATATGGGTTTCCTCCCCTCAACCTCTTGGTTCCCTTGGCTGTTATAGGATCATTAATGATCAAAAGGTAATTCTGAATAACATATTGAATACGCTAGATCAAACTTTTTCTAATTCCCACTCTGTTGCTGATGTCATTTAATGTCATATATTTAGAAGTCAAGTCCCTATGAGAAAAGTAAGCTCAATTTCAAATTGAACCATTTCCTGACAGAAAAAAAAGTTCATTTATATAAGATAAAAATAAGCCAAATTCACTTCTGTTCTGTTCCCTTAGAATAATAATTACCACCATAACTACAATTCAACTATAGAATAAAAATGAGTGGAGGTTAATTCCACTGTAGCTAAGGAGGACACTATTCATTTATTAGATTTGGGAGGTGTGGTAGTTATATATTCTGCTGTGAACTTGTGAAGATCAAGAGTGAAGGGGTGGAATACAGCCTGTCAATCAGGTCATAGCTTGATGTACTCATTTGGAGGCGATAAGGAGATAAATAGCTCATTTGAGGTGGGACACACACTCAGTACCTGTGATGCATTCTTGTTGACAAGACACATCGAGACAGGCTGATGGCAGCCAGAGCCTCTGTGCTGGACAAGTCATGTGGAGACCCCTGCCAGCACTGAGATGCCTACAATGCCACTGGATCCACAAGACTTCCCACCCATTGGCATGTGCTTTTCCTGCATTTCATGTCATTGCAAGTGATTCGTGAGCCTGAAGAGGACTTTATAGATTGGTATTGGACATATGGGTTAATATCACACTTATGGACTTGATCTGGACTGGACTGGGATGTTTTCTCAATATTCAATTGCTCTTGTACATAAACTTCTTTCTCATACATCTATGAGTGTCTCCATGAATTTGCTTCTCTAGTCTACTTGGACCAACACAGGAGCCGTTATGAAAGTACAATTCTTACAGGGCACCATAACTCATTTTCTTTCCCCCTGCTTGAGTGATACACTTCAATGAAGATAACCAGTAAAGGAAACTTCTGTTTTGACAATATGCAAAGAGATGAGATATGCTTTCTATACATATACCCATATAAATATATACATATATTTAATGTGTACAATTTATAATTTTGTTTAGACTTCTATTGTTAAAGTAAATCAATGCACTCTTTTTTTATATTTTATATTGGCATAAACTCCATTTATGCCAAGTTATAACACATGAAAGATACAAATAGAACAGTGATCTTAAGCAGTAACATCTAACTGTGGCTAATAAATCAATAAATTTTTCCCCTTTTTATATCATCTTAAATTGCACATTGAGTCAGAGCATTTGGGCTATGATCCAAATACGATAGTAAGATGGTTTAAATCACCAGATCAACAGATTTCAGAGCCAATATTGTTCGTTATATATATATATATAGTCATTAGACCAATAAGATATGAAGCTGTATTTGCAGAATGATAAAATTCAAGATGAACTGGAAAATATTTAGTCTTTCTCACAGATGTTTTTCTTTTTGATGCTATACATCTGCATATTTTGAAACATCCAGATGATTAAACATGTTTTTTTTTTAGTTTTCTTACAACTGTTCTGTGCCAGAGGGGTAGTGGGGAGATGAGTCACTCAGGGTTCAGTATAACAATAATGAAACCCACAACCTTCCTCTAGTTCTTAAACGCTTCCTCCCCCCAACTACCAGGACCCCAATTCTGCCTTGCAGATCTGG
>NW_022103942.1:11645376-11673128 GCF_000313985.2 Echinops telfairi
AAAAAGATAGACCTTGATTAAAAAAAAAAAAAGAAAGTTCTGAAGGGATGTGGAAAAATATTTTTTAAACTAAGGGGGTTAAAATTAGAACTTGAAGGTTACAAGGTTTTTTAAAAAGAGGAATATAACACAAGGGCTCATGAGGGAGGGGGAGAAGGGAGGGAGGGGAAAAACAAGGAGCTGATGCCAGGGCCTTAAGTGGAGAGGAAATGTTTTGAGAATGATGAGGGCAATGAATGTATAAATGTGCTTTACACAATAGATGTATGTATGGATTGTGATAAGAGTCGTATGAGCCCCTAATAAAATGATTTAAAAAAAGAGCTTTCAAGCCTTCTTTAATTTAGTATTTCTTATAATTCACAAATATTATACACATATATACATACACACACTCATATACACAAGGTATGCTTCAAAAAGTTCATGAAAATGGAATTAATAAGAACATTTTTGATAAATTTTTGGAAATATATATACATGTATATATGTATGTGCAAATGCATGTATCCCTCTTTATCTCTATAGCTATACCTATACCTAAATTATACTTATATATATTATCAATATATGTGGTGCCTTAGGATAAGCAATGTGTTATTAACCAAAAGATTGGCAGTTCAAATTGAGCAGCTACTCTAGTAAAGATTTACAATCTTGAAAGCCCTATATAAAATCACTATGAGTTAAAATGGACTCAATGGCACCCACACACAACCACGCCAGGATATCAGAGAGCAATTTCTTCCCAGGGAATACTTGGAAATTTTTTTGAGTATTGCTTCCTGCGTATGCTACAGCATCTATCTTTCTAGTAGTTAGAATCTAGGGATTCTGCTAAACACAATTGGCCAGATTGTTTCTCACACAAAAAAAGTATTGACAAGATTTTTAATAGTACCAAGTCTTAGAATTATGTATAAACTTTCCAAAATAACGAATTGAAGGATCAATTGGCTGTAATTCCTACAGGATTCACATGTTTTAGCTTACCAAAGGGTTACAGTTTTCATATTTTCGACTGAAAAATTAGCTCTAGAGTTGAGGAGCTAGCTACTGAAAATTAATCGGTCATTAATTATCCAGATGTTTACTGCTTATTAATCAAAATGAAAACAATGGAGATCAACCAACAACCAACCAGCACTGTAGAGGTATACTTATTTTTAGTAGCTTCAGTATTAAACTAATTAATTAGAATGAATCAGATGAATTTAAGGTAAAATTGTGCCCTGATTAGGATCAGTGGAGTGACCTATTATTTGCTTAAGATAGCTGTAACATTATTCAGACTTTTGTTAATTGATGTCATATTGGTAGTCTGAAATCTGCATGCTGAGAGTACTTACAGCAGAAATCAGGCAAAAGTAGAAGTCAAGATTTTGTTTTCTGCTCCAGGGAGCTAATTGCTATTCATTTGCCAGCACATCAGTGGTTGGAATACAGAGCAATAATGATGCTGTCATATGGTCTACCACCCTTTTAATTCTATGAAAACACAGTTACCTGGCTAACTTTAAAAATTACTTATGACCAGCATGTATTTTTAGAATAATCTATTCTAATTGTGTTTTGTATTTATACTTGAGATCAAAAGGACAGTGTATACCCGAGGATAAAATTCAGAAAAAAAGAAGTATGGAAAGAGGAAACATGGGGAGAAAGTGGAATCAGCTATGTAACACTGTGGAGATTGCAATCAATGACCTGAAATGAAAATGTGTATAAAATATTGAATGAAAAATTGATTTGTTCTGTAAACCTTCACCCAATTCACAATTTTAAAGTTTTTAAAAATCAGTGCTGTTGTGGTCAAGTTATAGCTAACTCATATCGCCCCTATGCACAACAGAAAAAAAAGATCTCCCGGTTCTGTGCCATTGTCAGAATTGTTCCTCTGTTTAAACCCATTGTTACAGCCACTGTGTCAATCCATCTCATTGAAAGACTTCCTCTTTTACGCTGACCCTCCATATCTTTCTCCAGGGACGTCTCTGGTGATCACGTGTCCAATTTACTTGAGACGAGTCTCAGAGTAGTCTGGCTATACTTCCTCCAAGATAGAACTGTTTGTTCTTTTGGCAGCCCACAGTCCTTTCAATATTGCTCACCAACATCATAGTTCAAATACATTCAATTTTCTTTAATCTTCATTATTTAATATCCTACTCTACTGTAACAATTGAAAAACCATGGCTTGGGTCAGGTGCATTTTAGTTCTCAAAGTAACATCTTTGCTTTTCAACATTTCAAAGAGATCTTGTGCAGATTTACCCATGTAATGTATCATTTGATCTCTTGACTGTTGCTTCCATGATCAGTGATTGTGGATAAAAATAAAATGAAATCATGGACAAGTTCAACCTTTTTTTTCTGTTTATTATGTGATGCTACCTACTGGTCCAGATGTGAGGATTTTTGCTTACTTTCCACTGAGTTTTAATCCATATTAAAGGCTATAATCCTTGATCTTTACCAGTAAATGCTTCAAATCCTACTCAGTTTCAGCAAGAAAGGTTGTCATCTGCTTATCAAAGATTGCTAATGACACTTCCTCCAACCTTGATACCACATTCTTTATAGACCCCAGCTTCTCTAATGCTTTGTTCTGCATACAGATTGAATAAGTATGGTGAGAGGATATAACAACAACACCACTTTTTCTGATTTTAAACCATGCAGAATTCCCTTATTCTGTTAAAACAACTCCCTCTCGGCCCATGTACAGCTTCACTATTAACACAATGAAGTGTTCTGGAATTCTCATTTTTCTCAAGACAATCTATAGTTTGTTATGGTCCACACAGTCAACTGCTTTAGCTTAGTCAGTAAAGAACAAACAACCATCTCTCTTGTATTCTCTGCTTTCAGCCAAGATTCATCGGTTACCAGCAATGAATGTTATACCTGTTCCCTGCCGTTTTATGAATCTAACCTGAACTTCTGGCAGTTCCCTGTCTATGGAATGCAGCAGCCATCTTTAGACAATCATCAATAAAATGTTACTAGCACATGATATTAATAGTATTTTATAATTTGACCATCTGTTGGGTCACCTTTCTTTCAGATGGCTACAAATAGGGATCGCGTCCAAGCAGTTGATCAAGTACCTGTTTTCCAAATTTCCTGGCATAGATAAGTGAGTGCATTCAGTGCTTCTTGGGTATTCCATCACTTCCTAGAGCAGTGATTCTCAACCTGTGGGTCACAACCCCTTTGGGGGTCAAACAACCCTTTCACAGGGGTCACCTAAGACCATCGGCAAACACATATTTTCA
The DNA here is from genome assembly GCF_000313985.2 of Echinops telfairi. Lineage (NCBI taxonomy): Eukaryota > Metazoa > Chordata > Mammalia > Afrosoricida > Tenrecidae > Echinops > Echinops telfairi. The sequence continues at coordinate 11,648,655 of NW_022103942.1, forward strand.
ATGGTCTTAGGAACCAAGAGACCACTCCTCTATCCCTCTCTAGGTGGGTCCGCCCACATGCAGATAGGCCCACATCCAAGTACCCAGAGTGATGACATCATTGTGCCAACCCCATCACATATAACCCGTACAAATACAGGTGTATGTGACAGGGTTGGCACCATAATGTACTTATGTGGACCAGTCACACATATATAGAGAGCAACTATTGTGTAGAAAGCAGCTACTGTGTTGAAAGCAGCAGTATAGTAGGTAAAATGACACTTCATGAATTATAATTATTGGGTAAATGTAAAATCATCAATTATTACAAAAATATATATCTGTCCATGGGAACTAAATCTGGATGCTGATCAGTCCTTTTATATTCAGCTGTGGTTGACGTGAATAATGCCCCCTTGTGATAGTAACAGGTATGTAAAAAACAAAAACAAAACAAAGAATAGTAAATCATAGGAAACTTTAATGAACTGTTTTGACTGAACTATGCCATCCATCATCTTTTGTATTTTTTATTTTTTTGTTTGTTTTTTTTAATCAATTTATTGGGGCTCATACAATTCATCACAATACATAGATCAATTGTATAAAACACATCTATATATTTGTTGCCCTTCTTTTGTATTCTTAAAGCTATTTCTATATATTGTTTTCACTAGCAAACCATTCCATAACAATGGATCATGTAGAGAAAAACATTAAGAGAAGAAAATATAGTGAGGATTATTTACAGTATGGTTTTACCTCAATAATTACAGCAGGAATTGAGAAACCACAATGTTATTTGTCATGAAGTTCTATCAGCCGAATCTATGAAGCCAAACAAACCAAAATGCCAATTTGATAGCAAGCATCCGAGTTTGCCGGCAAGGATACCAACTATTTTAAATGGTTTACGTGAGTTATATTAATGATGGCGACTTTAAAGTCTTGAAATGACAACTACAGCACGTGATGTATTTGACATGATGGGTTCATTTCTGAAAGAGCATAAGATCTTTTGGGAAAAGGTTTGTGGTGTTCGCACAGATGGTGCTCTAGCTATGCTGGGATATTGATCTGGATTTCAATGTTTGGTACTGAATGAGTCACCAAAAGCCATCGGAACTCACTGGATGATTCATTGGCAAATATTAGCAATTAAGACGCTGCCAGAAGAGTTACAAGAAGTAATGAAAAGCATGATAAGTTATGTTAATTTTGTAAAGGTGTGCGCTTTAAACAGTCGAATGCTTTCACAACTGTGCAACAACTTGGATGCGCCAAATAATGCTCTGCTATTGCACACTGAAGTGAGATGGTTGTCGAGAGAAAAAATTTTAAAACACGTTTTTGAGCTTCGTGATGAACTCAAAACATTTTTTAATCAGAAGCACTTTTCAGCAAGAAAAGTGAACAGAAAAGAGCTTACTTGGTTGACATCTTTGCCATCGTGAATGAGTTAAATTTATCACTGCAAGGATCAAATACAACATGCCTCAATTTGTCTGAAAAGATCCAATCATTCCAAATGAAACTTCAGCTTTGGAAAAAAAAAAAGGATGAAATAAAATGTACATGTTGCTTACCTTATCTGCTTTCTTTGAGGAACATGACATTGAACCAGACAAAAGGATTACGATGATAATTTCTGTGAAAGAACACTTGCACATCCTTGCAGAAAAAATTTCATCATACTTTCCAAGTCTACCTGACACCCCATTTGCATTTGCCAGAAGCTCATTCACAGTCAAAGTTGAAGTTGTTCGTAAGACAGCACAAGAGGAGTTCATTGAAATTATTGACAGCGATACAGCGAGAACTGATTTCTCTACAATGCCAGTTACAAAATTCTGGATCTAGTGTTTGCAGTTCTGTATCCTGTTCTGTCTGAGATTGTGTTGCACCTTCTTTTTCCATTTCCAACAACATATCTTTGTGAAACAGGGTTTTCCATGTTGTTGGTTATCAAGTCTAAATACAGAAGTAGACTTGTGGAAGAAGATCTTCATTGTGCTCTTGCAAAGACTGCCCCTCTGATCTGGTGAGAAAGAAGCTGTGTATCTCAACCTTCACACTGATGTTGGCTTTTTATACATACTGTTGCAAAATGTAGCAATATAGTTTACTGTTGTTATATTAAGACTGTTACCCATGCTATACCACGCTTCAAGACAAAATTTCATTTAGTTGTCATAAATAAATATTTCACAATATATAATTAAATATTGTTTTGTGATTAATCACTGTGCCTTAATTATGTTCAAGTTGTAATGATGAAAACACATCCTGGATATCAGATATTTACATTATGATTCATAACTAGCAAAATTACAGTTATGAAGTAGCAACAAAAATAATTTTATGGTTGGGGGTCACCACAACATGAGGAACTGTATGAAGGGGTTGTGGCATTAGGAAGGTTGAGAACCACTGTCCTAGAGCCTTATTTTTGGCTAATGCTTTTATTGTAGTTTCAACTTTTCCCTGCAGCACCATTGGTTTTTATTCATGTGCTTCCTCTTAAAATGGTTGGATGCCAGCTAGTTCTTTTTGGAATTTCTCTGTACAGTACGGTATGTTCTTTCCATCTCTTCTGATGCTACATGTATCATTCAATAGTTTGCTCAGAGAATCTTTAAATATTGCAGCTCAATGCTTGTGGGTTTTTTTCTTTCAGATGTGCTGCGTGCATTCTTTCTTTTTTATTTTCTAATTCTAGGTCTTTGCAAACTTCATTATAATATTTTACTTAGTTTTCACAGACTGCCCTTTGAAATGTTTTGTTCAACTCCTTGATTTAATCATTTCTTCTATTTGCCTTAGATATTCTATAATTAAGAGCAAGTTTGAGTCTTTTTAATGAAGTTTTGCTTTCATCTTCTTATGGTGTTCTTGGATGTCGTCCCACAGCTCATCAGATTTAATAACAGTATTTAATACTTCAAACCTGTTCTGAGATGTTGTCAAAATTTGGATGGATATTCTCAAGGTCATATTTTGGTTCTGTTTTTCATCTTCTTCAGCTTCTACCTGATCTTACATGTCAGCAATTGATGGTTTTTCCCACAGTGGGCCCCTGGCCTGGTTTAAAATGCTAATATTATGATTCCCCATTGTCTCTTCCCCCTTATGTAGTCAATTTTATTTCTATGTATTCCATTGGAGAAGTTCACACATATAACCTTTTCTGTGCGATGAAGAAGTTGTTCATCTAGCAAAATTATATCAGTTTAATTTCAACCACCAAAACAACATTTTCCAACTACTGTTCTTTCCTCTTTGTTTCCAACTTTTGCATTCCATTCTCCAATAATTGTCAATGCATCTTGATTGATAAGACTGAAGACATTGGATGGATTTTTCAGTTTTTACATGACTCATGAGTGATTTGTGTATAATTTTGAATAGTATTGTATTTCTTTGCATGCAAATAGACATTATCCTATTACAGGCAGCATTAAAGATAAATCTTGAAATTTCCTTTTTGATGATAAATGCACTACCATTCCTCTTACTTGTGTCATTCCTAGCATAGTAAACCATATGCTTTTCTGATTCAAAATGGCCAATACCAGTCCATTTCAAGTTATAAAGCCTGGAATATTGATCTTTATTTGAACCATTTTACTTTTCATGGCTTCCAATTTTCCTAGACTCATACTTTGTCATCCCAGATTCCAGTTATTAACTTATGTTTGCAGCTGTTTATTTTCATTTTGATTCATGTCACATTAACAAATAAAGGTCCCAAAGACTTGACGCCCACACATTTTACCCCAACCTCATCATTATGGTTGCCTCTACTTTGAGAAGGTAGCTTTTTCTCAGTCGTAGGTTGAGTGCCTGAGGGGCTCATCTTCTGGTATTATCTCCAATAATATTCTGTTTCTGATTATTCAGTTTTCAGTATCAGGCCATGTTGTTATGCTATCCTTAAGGTGTTTGGTAACTAGTACTTCTGAATTGGACAACTTATTCCTTTTGTGCAGTTTGTGCTTAGTCTGAAGCTCTACTGAAACTTATTCACTTTGAGTGACCCTCCTGGTATTTGAAATACCGGTGACATAACTTTCAGCATCACAATAACCCACAAACCTTCACAGTATGATAAACTGACAGACAAGTGGTAGAAAAAAATCAGTATATACCCCTTAAAAGTATAGCAACTTCTAATTATGCCATAAATCTTATCTGCAGCTTTAATTGACTACTTATAAAATAAGGCTAATGAAAATATTCTGTACTTTATTAGCCAAAGGTTAATTGTATAACTGCATAGTATTAACTGACATGATTAGAGTCTTAAAAAAAGGGAAGATATATTTTAGTTAAGGAAAAAAATGTGAGTGTACTTTAAAGCACATAGTTGACAGATTCAAGCTATAAATGATGCTATGATGTAGCTCAATTAATTTTCTTGCCAAAGAAAATGTCAGCAGCATTAAAAAATAAGTTTTACTCAAGAAATTCAGGCTACAGTTATCTAGATTGGGGGGATGATAGATAATTATGACTTTTCTCCTGATTTATCATATTAGCTCTTTTTGTTTCAGGCATATAATAATTTCCAAATCTCACAGTATTTTTGGAAATACCATGGTATCGTTATTTAAACCAACATTGTTTGGTTTTAGATACCTTTTGAAAACTTTTTTCAGATTCATAATAGTTCTTTTTTTAGCAGAAAACATTTTGCTTTTCTAATTTAACTTGGAACTATAAGAAGGAACTATTTAATAACCATGGCAATTATTCTAATAGAATGTGAAAGTATAAAACATATGATCTCCAAGAGTATAACTTTTCACTGCTCAAGATGAAAGTGAACAGAAAGATCTTATTTTTAAGTTAATTGCAAAATGCCAGTTGAGAGAATTACTAAATACTTTCCAAACTGAATAGCTTCAGAGTAGGTGCTTTACATTGACCATGACCCATCAAAAATGGAACAAACTTCTGACCCATAAACAAAAAAATTTAATCAACAAATTCACAACATTTTAATGAAGACATGGTAAATCTACTTGATTATGTGCCATTTGTGTCTGATTGTTCTAATAATGTGTTCCTATATTGCGAAGTTGGTAAAGAATATTAAATATACCATAGACTTTCAGGAGAACAAACAAATCTGTCTTGGAATAAGTATAGTCAGAATGCTCCTTGGAAACAAGGATAGCAAGATTTTGCTTTATGAACTTTGGATAAGATATCAGTAGGGATCAGTCCCTGAGGAAGTACAGAATAGCAAAGACTAAGAAAACCCTCAATAGGATGAATTGTTACAGTGGCTGCAACAAAGGATTTAAACATCGTGGTGTAGTTGGATGATTTTATGTCAACTAGGCATTCATGGCTAGGGGTGAAGACAGACCTGTCAATCAAGTGGGAGCTTGATTGTCAATCAAGTGGTAGCTTGATGACAACTTCTTAAGGGCTGTGGCCTTTTGTATGACAATGAGGGACTCTGGGAACTGCCTTCCTTCCTTCCACCTTCCCTTCCTGCTTGCTGGCACTCTGTGCCTACTTCAAGGAGTGGCTTCATGTGGGTTACCCAACCCTGAGCGCTGTTAGCGCCCTGCCATGCTTCCACCAACCTTGGATCCATGAGACTCTGCACCTAGCAGCCTGTGATCATCCTGCTTCCTGCTTTATTTATCTCTGTCACGTTGGCAGTTACATGAGTCAGAAGAAGGACTTATGGATTAACATCGTCCTTATGGGGTTTAGTTGAACTGGGCGGGGACGCCTTCTTGATATATAATAACTTCTTGATATAACACACTTTCTTATACATATATGAGTGTCAGTGGATTTGCTTCTCTAGACTACCCAGCCTAACACACATAGCAACTACTGTGTGGGTGACCCAGGATTGGGAAGTGTTTCATTTTGTATGTAGGGTTGATAGTCAGAACTGACTTTGCAGCACCTAACAACATCATACTCGTACAATTAAGAGATCTCTTGATTCACGAATTAAACTCTGTGCACCAAAGATCAAAGACTAATCTCATTAGGTCATTAAGACCACTGATTCTTGTACTAGTCTTGATGAGGTAGGGTGAATATTTTTACATTTTAAGAATCAATGAATTCCTTACTGTATGACATTATGTGACCCTGAACTTGACTTTAGTTTCATCATTTGTAAAATAGAAGAGGCAAAACTTAACTTTATTGGGTGAAGGTAGTGAGAATTAAATCTGGCAATATATGGAAAATTCTTGTCAACAAGTTGGAGCTCACTTTAGAAAGGAAAATGTTTTACTGCTTGCAGGCATTTTTTCATTATATTTCATTAAGTATTCTGGTTCAAATACAAAATTATAAATTGTCTTTAAGGTCTTGGGAAATTAAGAAATTATTATGAGTCACTGATATCAGAATATATCTTTTAGCCCAGAAGTTTACATTTAACAAGTAAAGTAAAGAATTTGCTACTATTGAGGGGCAAAATAATATAGTGATCTGGATATGATTTTTAGTTTCCTTATGGATCAGATGTAACTCTGAACAAGCTAATTAATTCATTTTGACTGAAATTTTCTTACCCCTAAAGTTGAACTAGTAATAGTTATTATGGGCACTAAACTAATTAACTCAAAAGACTCAGGAAAGTACTTTGTTAACTAGTAATCACCCAATACATAGTACATATAATTTCACAATATTCAAAACGCTTCAAAATTGGTTGGAAGGTAAATATGCAGGGAGAAAGAAGGGGGGGGAAAGCCAGAATCCTTTCCTTGTGGATCGTTGTTTGGAAGGATACAAATACAGAAGGGAAAAAAGATACCATCCTCACCTGGTGGATTTCACAATAGTTTAAAGAAAGACAATATAAATAACATGAAATCATATGCAGCGAAATGTGTTATGAAGAAAATTAAAGCAGTGCAAATACTAGAGACTAACAAGTGACACTTTCAGAAGAGATGGTAGGAAAAGGAATCACAGAAGAAGTGGATATTTTAGCAAAAGTCTGAATGGAGTGAGAGCAAGCTATATGTTCCACCCCGGAGGCAAAAGAGGTGCATGGGCATTCATGATGGGAGGGATTTGGAACACTGAAGAAAGAACAATGTAAGTAGAGCTGGGCTAGAGGGAACTAGGTAGAGAGTGGTTTTCTGGATAATTGAATAATAAATATTTTATGAGGTTTATTATTAACTAGGTGTGGATATTTCCCCACTGTTAGTTTTCCCATTATTAAGATAGTGGCCACAATATTAATAGTGGCCGCACATTTTCTGTATTGAAGTAGTATTGAAGCAGTGCCACATTTTAATTCAAAGGGGCTTTAAGTGACATTGCTTTTTCTGTGTACCTGACTCCTAAGAAATAACCTTTCTAATAGGTCACTCATGTTGAGTCAGTCTGTTTTTGATGAAAGCCACAGGGTAATTCATATTCATTGGAGGAATAACAGGGAACTTCATGACTTCTACCATTTAAAAAAATATTCATTGTTGCAAAAGTCTGCATAGCTTCTTTTGTTCTGATCTGAAAATTTGACTAATTCAGTGTATGTCATCATTTCCTTTGAATCTCACTGTTTTCTTCACTTCCCTTTGGTCATTCCTTTATTCCTCCAGGATCCCTCTTCCTTTCATAATTTCAATCAAAAGGTAGATTCAGTGACAATTGATTAGAATTCCCTCAGCAAATTGTTTTTTTTTTCTTCTCCACTAATTGATGTCCAAGGACTAATAGAAAGCAGACAAAAGCTAATTTTTTTCAAAGAAATAAAGAAAAATTATGGTTTCTAGTAGGAGGGCTGATAAGTAATGAAATAGCCCATACCTCAGAAATAATTATATACTAGAGAATAGTAAAATCACAATAATTATTCCTTATAAAGCAAATATTTAGCTACAGATTTGTTGATTTACAAGATTTTTCAGATAAGTCTAAATGTACTAATGTACCTTTTATTACCATCCCCTGTCATCCTTTTACTTCCTTAGCTCACCAACCATTTTAGTGCAGCTCCCTTCTAGTCCTAACATCCTCCACCTTAATCACACAATACTGAAAACGACATTGTGTCAGTCTGGGTTGACTAGAGAATCAAATTCATAGACACTCATATGAGTATAAGAAAGCTTCACATACAAGAGCAATTGCATATTGAGAAAACATCCTATCCCAGTCCAGATCAACTCCATATGCCCGATATTAGCCCATATGTCTGAAAAAAATCTATAAATTCCTCTTCCGACTCACTAAACACATGCAAGGGCTCCCAATGCAGGAAGATCATAGGCCAGGGGGTGGAAAATCTTGTGGATCCAGTGGCAGTGGAAGCCTCCTTCAGCTCCGGTGCTCTAGTGTAACTCCATCTGTCTTCTCAACAGACATGTCTCACAGGGAGTGTGCCTGTGTCCTGCCACCATCAAGCTATTTATCTCCTTAATGCCTCCAAATCAGGTCATCAAGCTGCGACCTTATTGATAAGCTAAACTCCACCTCTTCACTCTTAATTCTCAAATTGACAACAGATTATGCAACTACCATGGTGCAAGGGCTATTATGTCAAAAGAGAATCCCAGGGAAATGCATAGATGAATAAATTTGAAGAGTTTCTACAGCTGAAGGAAATCAGTGTCTAAATTTCTTAGGTCTTTCACTAATCTAGTATTAGAAAACATAATTCTACTGCAGCTGCTAGGCCTGCGACTGGAAACCTGCCTATTGCCCCATTCCCGGGTGGAACTGCTGCACTTCTGAAACTGCTGTACATCCTCTGGTGTACTTACTATATGAAATACATTTTTAGCATCCCAGGTCATCAAACACCTCATTTTACTTTGCTTCATACAAAACCTCTTTTACCTTGCTCAAGACTTTTCTGATTCAATATGCTTTATATGCTAATATAGGATTTTAGGCAAAATAGTCTAGTATTTATGCATTTTAAGGAAATTGCTTTTCACTTAAACTTTGCAAGGAAATATTCTTCACACATTACTCCAGGTCTCAAAAGATTCTCCAAATGTATCTTTTAATGCAGGCATAGAATGGTCTGATTATCTACTGACAAAAAAAATTTCAGGTAGTGTTGGTCTAAATCCAAGGGTAACATTTAGTGAGATACAGTGAAAAAGAAAAACAAACAAAAAAAACCCCTTGTTATTGTTTATTAGTTGGTTAATTGATTTTGTTTGCATTTCACACGGGATAATGTTAACAGGATTATTCATTTGTGGCATGTAGCAGGCTTTCATGGTTGCACAATATGAGTGATGTAATTGGTTTAATTGAATTTTACAAGTGAAAACTGTTGAACTGGCCAATAGTGTTGCTTATATTTTAATGATAAGAAGAAATGCAGCTTCTAAAAACGTACCAGTAAATCTTTTGAATTATATGAAATAATCACAGAATATAGTACACTAAGTATTTCCAAAATATCTTTAGATTATTGACAAAGCATTATACATTTCCACTGTTGTGGTCTTCTCCCTTTTCAATATGCATTCTGGTGTTGTAACTGGTTTTTGGTTTGTTTTTATACAGAGAATCATACCACTTTTTGCTTCTTTAATATTTTCCTGCTTCCATTTACCCATGTTACTATACTGAATTTATAAAGCAAAACTAATGTCAACCAACATAATGGTCTGCTTTGTGCTATATGCTGGGAAAAGAAAGATAAATAAGACAGGAACACCACCATCAAGAAACTTACACACCTGTAAGTGATGCATGTGTGTATATTGTATAGTCATGTTAACTTATTAATTGTCCTTTAGTGTACTATGCACAGAGATATTAGATGTAACTAAATTGTAAATAGTCAAAATAGAGCCTAATTTTTTGTTTTTTTACTGGATTTTTAGGACTTTGGTGACTTATTGGAAGTCCTCTCAGATATGGTGTTTGAGTTACAGTTTAATGGAGAAACACTTTGGCTGATAAATGCTTAACAATTAGCACTTGGATATGGGAAAGGCAAAGCAAACAAACAACCTGGCTTTTATAGTTCACCGGTACTATATTCTGTGGTGTAAATGGGGGTGATTTACTTCGGTTCTTGTTTCTCAACACTGAAAGAATTCACACTGCAGAAGCACTTTTGTAATCCAAGTAATATTTATGAGGGAAAAGGAAGTTTCAGGTGTTAGCCTCAGAAAGTACACACTGTCCATGGAAAGTGTGCAAGGCCGCGTAGTGGGAGGCTGTGAGAAAGTTTGCTACTGAAAATGGCTTTTCAAGACCTGTGGTGAGAGTGGCAATACAGGCAGGGTGGAGGGACAGTGGGGTAGAAAGGGGGAATCGATTACAAGGATGGACATATAGCCTCCTCCCTGGGGGATGGACAACAGAAAATGGGGAAAATGACACGTCAGGCAGTGTAAGATATGACGAAATAATAATAATTTATAAATTATCAAGAGTTCATGAGGGAGGGGGCAGTGGGGAGGGAGGGGAAAATGAGGAGCTGATACCAAGGGTTCAAGTAGAAAGCAAACGTTTTGAGAATGATGGCAAAAAAATGTACAAATGTGCTTGACTTACAATGGATGGATGGATGAATTGTGATAAGAGTTGTACGAGTCCCCAATAGAATAATTAAAAAAAAGAAAAAGAAAATGGCCACTTCAGGGGAGTACGGAAAAACCACGTGAAAACAATACCAGAACAGAAGCATGAAACCAAATGCATGGTACCAAGAGCAGGAAATGCCCAGAGGCGAAGAAAACGATGGTCCCAGAAAGGGCCCACGGACACTTACATGCTGTGTACATGGGAGAGATTGCCACCCAGTGCTTGCAGAGGGCACCTCAAATAGGCGCTGGCCCCCAGCCTGTGTTATTTGTCGCCTCCTATCCTCATTGACCAAGGAGGCATGGTTGAGAATATTGGCTAATCTTATTTGCTGAATTTAGGTGCACCTGTGTTATATTATGTGCCTAGCGCTGCGTGTGGGCCCAGTTAATGGAAATTCACCTGGGCCTGGTGACTTGTGACTTTGGCCTGAGCATGCCCAGCTTTGGATTTTCCCATAGGTGTCTAGTTTCCTGATTCCTTTCCAACTCTTTTATTGTGGCATGGACAGCTAATTTTCATTTATGGTAGTCGTTCAATGGAAATAACCCATTTATCTCAATTCTGGCTATCTTTCATAAATATTTACACCATGACTAATTTCAAGTTAGGTTTGTTCTGTCACAAAGAAGAGATGTACACAATCAGCTCTCAGAGCAATTTAATTGGTTGTTGGATGAGGAGAATTTTCCTGGTGAAATAGGGGAAAAGTCATTCTAGAGTAAAGGGGTGTGAAAAAAAATTCAAGAGCTGGTGTATACAAAATGGAGTAGAAATGATAAATAGTAAGGCTGAAGAATTATTGTAAGAACCAATCTACAATTTTTATGTTAGACAGGGTTCTCTAGAGGAACAAAACCAGGACACCAATGATATATATATATATATATATATATATATATATATATATATATAAAACTATTTATTGTTATATATATATATATAACATAATAAATATATATTATATATATATAACATAATAAATAAACAGTTAATCTATGAAGCAGTACAAATGGCTCAGTGCAACTCACTTCCATGAGACAGCTAATACACTGGAAGTCCTTGAAGTCTAGATGGCTGCCGGGTAATCCTCTGTAGAGAAATTCAGGCTATCTGGCCACAAGCAGCAAACAGCAAGGTAGGACATCAATAGTCAGCCAGAAGACAGGGTCCAACAGTCCCCAGCTCGAGTGATGTACACTCTAGTAGCATAGTGAAGCAGGTCTTGAAGGAACCTCAAACTACAGCAACACAGTCCACGTGTTAGGTGTCCCACAAGTAGTGTAGCTTGCAAATTGAGGTAGAGAACAAGCTAAGGCAGCTGCACAGTAGTGTGATAATCAAAAAGCAAGAGACAAGGAAGGCGAGGCTCACCGAGCCATTTATCTCTCTGTCCTTCAATTAATCCCACATGTGTTCATTGGCCATGTTGACACAATAAACCTACCTATCACGTCACCCCATGCCAACTTGGCACCTGTACACAATCCTTAAGCCATATATAATTTCCAGACATTAATGAAATCACACTTATACTTAACATTAAACATCTATCATACATATAAATGAAAACACACCGAGTCCAAATTGTATCTGATACATCACACATGAACAAAGGAAAGATATTCAGTAAGCACATATAAAGAAAATAAACTGACAATCACAAACCTTGCTTTTGCAATTTATCATGTGGTCGTAACTTATAGGTAGAACTACCTTCTTCTACTACTCATTCTGTATTACCTTTGCCCTAGGCAAGCACCTCAGCTGGCTGTGGTTTTTCGCCTGATGGGGTGTCCCAGACCTTAATTCCGGAGGGGTCTGGATCATGAGATGTCCTGTCAGGATGGGGTTGCTGTAACTTACTTTACTTACATTTACTTTAGTGACAGGCCATGGTAGTACTAAGAGTCGCCTATGGGATCTCCTGGATTCCAGACATATTCTTTACTTCCATTATTTAGCACCAGTCTAATTTCTCCTTGGTTAACAGGATCAATCACACTACTCAGTACAGTGACACCCTTCCTGACCTGTTGATCCAAAGGCAGGAGAATCCCAAAGTGGCAAGGGGACATTTTCAGCTGCCACTTCCATAAAATCTATGCTTTGTTTCCAGGTAGAAGAGTTCCTTCCTTCAGGACCAGGACCTCCAGGCCTGAAGTGCATAGGGTTGCTGGGTCAGGAAGCAAAAATTCTGCAAGTGGATCACTAGGAGTAATAGTGAGTGGTGCCATTCCAGATTCCACTCCCTGGTTCCTAGACCCATGAATCCTGGCTATTGGAGACACAGCACCATATATTTGCTGCTGGTTTAGAGCATATACAGCTTCCTGGAGAACATTGCCCCAGCCCAACAAGTTGTTACCGCCTACTTGGTGTTGCAATTGTGTCTTTAGGAGGCCATTCGATCATTCCATCAAGCCAGCAGCTTCAGGATGGTGAGGAACATGATACGACCAGTGGATTCCATGGGAATGGGACCATTGCCGCACTGCATTTGCTGTGAAGTGAGTTCCTCGATCTGAAGCAATGCTATGTGGGATGCCATGCCAGTGGATGAGGCATTCTGTAAGTCCACAAATGATAGTTTTGGCAGAAGCATTGAATGAATGGAAGGCAAATCCATATCCAGAGTAGGTGTCTATTCCAGTAAGAACAAAATGCTGCCCCCTCTATGATGGAAGTGGTCCTATGTAATCAACCTGCCACCAAGTTGCCCGTTGATCTCCCAGAGGAAAGGTACCATACCTTTGACTTAATGTTGGTTTCTGCTGCTCATAAATGGGGCACTTAGCAGTGGCAGTGGCCAAGTCAGCCTTGGTGAGTGGAAGTCCATGTTGCTGTGCCCATGCATAACCTCCATCCCTGCCACCATGTCCACTTTGTTCATGTGCCCATTGGGCGATAACAGGAGTGGCAGAGGAAAGAGGAGGACCAGTCTCCACAGTGCGCGTCATCTTATCCACTTGATTGCTCAAGTCCTCCTCGTCAGAGGTAGCCCTTTGGTGAACGTTCATGTGAGATAAAATTTTCTTTACTTTCTTGGCCTATTCAGAGAGGTCTGTCCACATAACTCTTCCCCAAACCTCCTTGTCACCAATTTTCCAATCATGTTCCTTCCGATTCCTGACCATCCAGCCATGCCATTAGCCAAAGCTCATGAATCAATATAGAGTCTCACATCTGGCCATTTTTCCGTGTAGGCAAACTGAACTGCCAGGTGCAATGCTCGAAGTTCTGTCCATTGGGAGGATTTCCCTTCACCACTGTCCTTTCAGGAGATCCAAGAAAGGTCTGTAGTGCTGCTGCTGTGCATTTACTAGTAGCATCTGCGTATCGTGCACCAAGCATGACTTTTTTGTTCTTCAGTTAAAGTATGGTAAGGAACTCCCCAGGAGGCCATGGGTACAACCTAGGAGAAGGAAGGTACTGTGACAGGAGTAGAAACGGTGGGTATTTGGGCCACTTCTTCATGCAGCTTATTTGTACTTTCAGTTCTGTTTTGGCCCGATCTTGTATATACCACTTCCATTTAACAATAGAGTGTTGCTGCGCACATCCAACTTTATGACTCTGTGAGTCAGACAATACCCAGTTCATGATGGGAAGCTCAGGCCTCATGGTGACTTGGTGGCCCATGGTGAGGCATTTAGTCTCCACCAAGGCCCAGTAACAGGCCAACAGCCTGTTAAAGGGGGAGTAGTTGTCTGCAGAGGATAGCAGGAATTTACTCCAAAATCCCAATGGTCTACGCTGTGATTCACAAACAGGAGATTGCCAAAGACTCCACACTGCATCTCTGTCTACAACTGACACCTCTAGCTTCTGGTGGTCCTTCGAGACTGGTATTGAGAAGAAGGCATTGGCCAGATCAATAGCTGCATACCAAGTACCAGGAGAAGTATTAATTTGCTCAAGCAAGGAAATCACATCTGGAACGGCAGCTGCAATTGGAGTCACCACCTGGTTAAGTTTATGATAATCCACTGTCATTCTCCAGGATTCATTTGTCTTTTTTACAGGCCAGATAGGCGAGTTAAATGGGGATGTGGGAGGAATCACCACCCCTACATCCTTCAAGACTTTGATGGTGGCACTGATCTCTGCAATCCCTCCAGGAATACGGTATTGCTTTTGGTTTACTATTTTCCTAGGCAATGGCAGTTCTAATGATGTCCACTTGGCCTTTCCTACCATTATAGCTCTTATTCCACATTTCAGGGATCCAATATGGGGGCTCTGCCAGTTACTAAGTATGTCTATTCCAATGATGCATTCTGGATCTGGGGAAATAACCGCAGGATGGGTCTGGGGGCCCACTGGACCCACAGTGAGGTGTACCTGAGCTAAAACTCCACTGATAACTTGACTTCCATAAACCCCCCACTCTGACTGGTGGGCCTTCGACACACTTTGGGTCCCCTGGAATTAGTGTCAGTTCACAGCCAGTATCCAATAATCCCCCCAAAGTTTGATTATTTCCTTTCCCCCAGTGAACAGTCACTCCTGTAAAAGGCCACAGGTCCCTTTGGGGAAGGCTAGAAGAAAGATTAACAGTACATACCTTCGGTGAAATAGCAGGGTCCTTCTTCAAACGGACCCGGCCTTCCTCTCATTCAAGGGACTGTGGGTCTGTAAACTGGCTCAGGTTTGGGAATTGGTTGAGTGGTCATGACAGTCTATTCTACTCTTCACCTTATCTAGCATTCTTCTGCCTGTAGAGATCACATAAATATTTAGTAGGTTTCCCATGTATTTAACTCCTAGGGACACTCTGGCTAAGAAGCCAATGTCATAAGTCCACATGAGACAGGTTGCTTTGATTACTATGGAAACCTTGCTGTCTATTATAACCACTTCCACCTTGTCTGTTGATTCAGTGCTGACACCTGCCCTCTACCACCACGGGGCCCAATCAGCCCCATTGTAGGCAAATGTTGGAGTTCACTTAGATCAGTCCCCACTGTTAATCCTGGTGCACATAAAATAGCAATTATAGGAGTCTTCAGAGATGCTGGGGCCCACTTCACAAACTTGTTCCTTATAGTTTTGGTGAAGGGTATGTCAGGACACCCCTTTTTTTGGTCTATGGAAATATCCTGATAGATTCATCCCAACATACCAATTTCCTTAAGCTTTTGGATGCCTTCCTCTACAGTGTACCAAGGTAGGTCAGGTACCTCAAGTTGGTCTAATCTAGGCCATCTGGCAGTCCATGCTTCAGTGAACCAACCAAATAATGAACTAGATCCTCTCTTAGCCTCTCTCACTGAGACATTGAAAGAAGAATCTGTGCTTAGGGGTCCCATATCAAGAAAGTCAGACTGGTCTAGTATTACCTTTCTTGTACCAATATCCCACATTCTTAGTAAGCATTCCCAGGGATATTCCCCAGGTTTCTGCCTATATGTATTTGAAAAGTCGAGCATATCTTTGTGAATATAGTGTGCTTTTTCTTGGGTAATCATCTCAACCTTGCCTTTAGGAGCTTTCTGAGCTTTAATTTTAGTGACAGTTCTAGCAGAAATAATTGGTGGTGAGGGTGTTTCCCGGGTGCTCTCCGCAATATCTTGTAAGGCATCTCCTTCAGGCAATGCTACAGATGCAGCCCCGCCTGGCATTTCAGCTTGAGCAGTTTGGTTAATCTGCTCAGGTGTGGGTTGTTTTATTGATAGTGGATTAATAGCTTTAGCTGGGAGGGGTGGATCTATTGACTGGGGTGGTTAAATTGTTTCTAGGGAGTCAATATCCTCCTCTTCTGGATCATCAGCCCATATGTTCCCATCCCATGTTTCAGGGTTCCAACTTTTTCCTATCAAAGCTCTCATTTTAGTATCAGACACTGCTCTAGATCTGCAATTCAGCTGATGTTGTAATTCAGCCACTTGCATGATGAGATTCTGGTTCTCAGCACTGTCTGTTCTATGACCAGAGGAGAAAAGGCTCTCCTTTGTAGCACAGGCAGAAGCTTTTACATCTGTTAGTCGGCACCTGAGGTGCGCTTCTGAGGCTCTGAGACCATCCCTCTCCTTAATCACACTTTCCATTGTAAGAAGGACCAGCCAACCAGCCTCCCTATACTTGTCATCTTGACAAACCTGCTGAGAAATATCGAACATAGGATCACCAAGAGCCTCTCCATCAATCAGCACCTCATTTATCGGTGGTGATACTGTAGATATTAGCTTTGCTATTTGGCACCATGGATTAGTAAGAGTGGCAGACTTATCCATGCCTTTAGGTGTAGAAATAGCATTATCAGTGCCATTAAGCCTAATCAGGCTGGATAACCAATTTAAGAAGCCCATATTTATGTCTTTTTTTCCTCTAGAACCACTCTCGTTACCAATTATGTTAGACAGGGTTCTCTAGAGAAACAAAACCAGGACACTAATGTATATATATAAATAAACAGTTAATTAATCTATAAAGTAGTACAAATGGGTCACTGAAACTCACTTCCATGAGACAGCTAATGCACTGGCAGTCCTTCAAGTCTTGAGGGCTGCTGGGTAGTCCTCCGTAGAGAAATTCAGGCTATCCTGGCACAGGCAGCAAACATCAAAGTAGGTCATCAGCAGTCAGCCAGATTACAGGGTCCAACAGTCCCCAGCTCAAATGATGTATACTCCAGTAGCGTAGTGAAGCAGGTCTTGAAGGAACGTCAAACTATAGCAACACAGTCCACGGATTAGGTATCCCACAGGTAGTGTAGCTTGCAAATTGTGGTAGAGAACAAGCTAAGGCAGCTGCTGCACACTGGTGCAGTCATCAGAGAGCAAGAGACAATAAAGGTGAGCTTTGCCAAGCCATTTATCTCTCTGCCCTTCAATTAATCCCACATGTGTTCACTGGCCATGTTGACACAATAAACCTACCTATCACAATTTGCTAAATAATTTTAACTTTATCTTTCAGAAGCAATAGAGAATGAATAAATAATACCATATAGACTGAATATCAAAAAGGTTAATGATAAGCATATTTGGAAGGCAGATTTAACATAATTTTCTGAATATATGGATGTGTCACAGTGGGATGGTAACCTTCCAAATTCTGTGTGGATTTTTGCTTTTAATATTTTAATTTTTTTTAAGTTGCCACTAAGTCCATTCTGATTCATGGGGACTCCATGGATTTGAGGGAACCATGGTAATGCCTAGGATTTTCAAAGGTATAACCTTCTGGGGAAAAAAAATTACAGGATTTCTTTCCAAGTTGAATCTGGTTGGGTTCAAGCCACCAACCTTTTGGTTAGCAATTGAGGTCTTAATCATTTGTGCTACTCAACAACTATAGTGGATATTATTACTATTTGATTTAACTTCATCTAATATTATCCATGGAGGAAAGATGAAGCTTTCTACTCCAGTAAAAATGTAAAACCTTCAAAAATCCATGGACAGTTCTACTCTATTCTATAGGGTTACTATGACCTCAGAATTGACTCAACAGCAGTTAGTTAAAAAAAATTCTTAAGGTGAACCAGATTTCTGGGTGGCGCAAATTGCCAGGCTATCAACTATCTACCAAAGCTGGCAATTTGAAAAACCTGGAGTCCCATGGGAGGCAGGCCTCGTGATTTGATCCCAAAATTTCACATAATCTTGAGAACTACATGGAGCAGTTCTACTCTGCATACATGTGGTCCCTATAATTGGAAATAGATTCCACAGTTCTAACACTGCCGTTCAACCTGGAACACATGAGGATTCAGCAGAACCAGGCAGCATTTTCTTTCATTGTGTCTCTTTCAGGGTGCCAATTTAAGTGAAGCTAACAACAACATGACCCACTTTAATATAATATGATGTATTTACAATAATGCATTTAAAAAAATTTGTTCCTGTTTAAATCGATAAGTAGGAGGTACCTAGTTTGTTATTGTTGATTTCACCTTTGAACTAGAAGCTGTTTCTCAACATTCGATGTTGGCCTAGGAAAGCCAGCACTCATGAGCAGAGTAGTGGAACCTGGGAAGTTATCTTCAGAGAGGTAGAAAGAAAGTGAACCAGAAGATAACAGGGTCATGAAAATCAACTAATACTTCCAAAGAGCAAGGAGTGATCATGCAGATCCAGAACAATGTTATTCAAATAAATTAAGGAGTGAAGAGTGCTTATTTTGATTCAAAATCTTTAAAAAATGTAGCCTTAGTCACATAAGGACAAAAACACAATTACTCCAAATTTAAGGGAGAATAGATGATATTAAAAGATAAAAATTGTAATATTAGTAAATATAACAGTAAGATTCTAGTTGCCATCTGTGGTAGTTATATAATTGGCAATTTAAGGATTAAGCATTTAGGGGTGGAGTCTATCCTGTCAATCAGGTCATAGCCAATGAGGCTTCTGTGTGGGCATGGCTTTCCCCTAAGGATTCTGGGAATACCAGTATTTCCTCCTTGGAGGTGGGAGACTGCACACACCCTGGGAGACATAGCAGCTGACTAGACACATTGACCCATCCTGATGCAGCTCTGGGTGCTGGAGAAGCCATGCAGAGACCCCGGCCAGCGCTGAGATGTTTCCAATGCCACTAGATCCAAAGACTTTCTTCACACTGGCCTGTGATCTTCTACATTCGGGTTAATTGTATGTGTTTCATGAGACTGAAGAGGACTTTATAGATTGGTATTGAACATATAGGCTAATATCGGACTTATGGACTTGATCTGGACTGGGCTGGGATGTTTTCTCAATGTTCAATTGCTCTTGTATATAAATCTCTTTCTTATACACATATGTGTGTCCATGGATTTGTTTCTCTAGTCTACCCAGACTAACACCATCAGTTTTATTCAGATTCGTAGTGATTCTGTGTGTGTCAAAGAACTGTACTCAATAGATTTACATAGCTGTGACCTTTGGAAAAGAGATTGTTAGGCCTTTCTTTTTCCATACCTCCGTATGAGTTGCAACCACAAACCTTTCGGTCTTAATCACTTGTACAATCCAACTAATCAATAATAACTCTATTAAGCAAACAAACAAACTTATTGCCATGGCATTGATTCTGACTCATGGTTGCCACACATGTGGCACTGTAGAATGTTTCCATAGTATTTTCTGAGTTGAAATCTTTACAAATCCTCAGGACTTTATTCCAGGGTGCTGCTTTATTAGTTCAAGCCCTCCAACCTTTAGGTTAGTACACAACCACAAACTTTGTTTATTTGTTTGTATGATTTTTAACCATACTCAGAAATATACTAGTCTTTATACTTTTAAAATGTGATTTTGATTTTTCATATGTTTTTATATGTTTATAGTACCTCTGTATATCTTTTGGAAGATTTCATGGGTTTTTTTTACCAATTTTTTAATTAAATAATCATTTTATTAGGGGCCCATACAACTCATCACAATCCATGCATACATCATTTGTGTCCAGCACATTAGTACATATGTTGACTTCATCATTCTCACAACACCCGCTTTCCACCCGAGCCCTTGGTGTCAGCTCATTTTACCACTCCTCCCCCCTCCCCCTCCCCCTGAACCCTTGATAATTTGTAAATTATTATTATTTTATCATATCTTACCCCATCCGACGTCTCCCTCACCCACTTCTTCACTGCCGTCCCTCAGGGAGGAGGGCATATGTAGACCTTGTCATCTGTTCCCCCTTTCTCCCTCACCTTCCCTCCACCCTCCTGATATCGCCACTGTCTCCACTGGTCCTGGGGGGTTAATCTGTCCTGCATTCCCTGTATTTCCAGTTCATATCTTTGCCAGTATACATCCTCTGGTCCAGCCAGATATGCAAGGGAGACTTGGGATCATGGTAGTAGGGGGGAGGAAGCATTTAACTCTCAATGTACTGCCATAAATCAACTTCAACTCATAGCAACCCTATCAGACAGTGTAGTTATGTATTGTAATTGTGGTTAGTATTTGGACACCTATAAAAAGTTTAATTGACAAAATATATGGGATAGTTTTATTTACAGGAATGCCGGGTGGTACATGGGAGAGGGGGAGGTGGGAGAAAGGAAGTGGGTGTTAAGGAACTCAGAGATAAGGGAACAGCAGGTGACCGAAAATAGATGATGAGGATGGTGTAGGAGGTCTGGTAGGGCTTGATCAAGGACAACGTAACTGAGGTGAATTACTGAAAACCAAATGAAGGCTGAACATAATAGTAGGACAAGAGGGAAGTTAAAGGAAATATAGGGAAGAACTAGGAGGCAAGGGGCATTTACAAAGATCTAAATACAGGCATGCACATATGTAAATATATTTATATATGACGATAGGGAAATATATCTATGTACATATATTTATAGGTTTAGTATAAAGGAAGCAGATGGACATTGGCCTTGACTCAAGTACTGCCTCAACACAAGAACACTTTGTTCTAATAATCTGGCACTCTGAGATGCACACCTTCCCAACACGATCACTGAAGACAAAGCGGGTGCATAAGCAAATGTGAAGGAAGCTGATGGTGCCCGGCTATAAAACGATATAGCATTTGGAGTCTTAAAGGCTTGGAGATAAACAAGCAGCCATCTAGCTAAGAAACAACAAAGCCCACATGGAAGAAGCACACCAGCCTGTGGGATCATGAGGTGTCTATGGGATCAGTTAGCAGTCATCAAAGACCCAGAGCAAAAAATCATAATGTGAATGAGGGGGTGTGTGGAGTAGAGGCCCAAAGCCAATCTGTAAGCAATTGGACATGCCTTTACAGAAGGATCATGGGGAGAAGACGGGCCAGTCAGGGTGCAGTACAGCACCGATGAAACCTACAGCTTTCCTCTCAGTCTTTAATGCTTCCTTCCCCCCATTATCATGACCCTAATTTTACCTTGCAAATCTGGCTATACCAGAGCATGTACACTGGTACAGATAAGAGCTGGAAACACAGGGAATACAGGACAGATAACTCCGTGGGATTAATATTGAGAGTAGCCATACCAGGAGGGAAAGTTGAAGGTGGAGGGAGAAAGGGGAAACCTATCACATTGACCTATCTATAAACCCCTCCCAGGGGGATGGACAACAGATAAGGGGGTAAAGGGAGACATTGGACAGTGCAAGACCTTAAAATAATACTAATAATTTATAAATTATCAAGGGTTCATGAATGAGGGAGGGGGAGGGAGGGGAAAAATGAGGAGCTCAAGGACTCAAGTAGAAAGAAAACGCTTGAAAACGATGATGGCAACATATGTACAGATGTGCTTGACACAATAGATGGATGGATGGATTGTGATAAGAGTTGTATGAGCCCCCAATAAAATCATTTTTTAAAAGGTTGGGAGAGAAAAACCAAAGAAAGAGTAGCTGCTGACACTTATTAAGATTTGGTTTCAAAAAAAAAAAAAAAAAGATTTGGTTTCTTTGTTTTAGAGATTTGGGGGTCATGGTTTTGTGTTAGAAAACCAAAAAGAAGAACATGGTCAGCATATCTTAAACTGAAAGAACTCAAGAAAAATCTCAAGCCTTGAGTTGTAACATTGAAAGATTATATGAACCTCTACCAGTCAAGTAGGCAAATAGCTGTATTCCAAAATTCTTAGCAAAGATCATAGTTTGGCTCTTGTGGACTTGTTTTAATTTTCTTCAGCTTCAACCTGAACTTACAAATGAGTTCCACAGCCAGCCCCTGACCTGGTTTTAGCTGCTAATATTGAGCTGCTCCATCGTCTCTTCCCACTGATGTAGTCAATTTGATATCTGTGTATTTCATCTGGAGAAGTCCATCTGGTGTTGAAAAAGTATTTGCTATGAGGAAGTCATTGGTCTTACAAAATTCTGTCATGAGATCTCTAGCATATTTTCCATTACCAAGGCTCTACTTTCCAACTACTATTCCTTCCTCCTTGCTTCCCCCTTTTGCATTCCAGTTGCCAATAATTATCCATGTATATTAATGGCAAGTTTGATCAATTTCAGTCTGAAGACATTGATATTTTTGTTCATTTTCCTCATCATTGTCTTTGGTGGGCGATACATAAATTTGAATGACAGTTGTATTTATTGGATTTCCATGAAGAGGGACAAATATAATCCTATCACAGGCAGTGTTGTTCTTCAAGATAGATCTTGAAATGTCCCTTTTGACAATAAATGAATGCAATGCCATTCCTCTTGATCGTGTCATTCCTACCATAGTAAACCATAGGATTTTCTGTTTCTTAATGGCCAATGCCAGTCCATTTTAGCTCACTAATGCCCAGAATGTCAATTTTTATATATTCTATTTCCTTTTTTTCCCAGATTCAAACTTTGTCCATTCCAAATTCTAATTATTAATTGATGTTTAGAGTTGTTTCTTCACATTTTGAGTTGTGCTCTATCAGCAAATAAAGGTCGGAAGGTTTCACTCCCACAGGGTTTACTCTATGTCAGTGAATAGCTCTTTCTCAGTCACATTTTGAGTGCCTTCGGACCTGAGGGCGTTATCTCCGGGAACTCTCTCAGACAATGACTTACTTCTTGTAATGAGGTTCTCAGTATCTGACAATATTTAGTATCTCAGCAACACACAAGTTCCCACATTACAGAAAATTGACAGTCAAGTTGTGGGAACCAACGTCTAATGACCACTACATCCTAACATCAGAATAGCAATCATCTGCTTCTTTTCATATCAGCACGTTTCACAGTTAAGTCCAAGGGAGTTTGCCAATTCCTTAAATCTGCTACAGGTGACTTTGAGATAAAGTCCAGTTCATTCAGTGGGGTTTCCACATACAATCTTTCTAGTGTGGCCTGTGAAGGATGTTTTGTACTTCAAACGTACATAATATAAAAGTCCAAGCAGTCTACAGCCCAAGGCCTGGGTCTCCAAGGGCTGGAAACAAACTTCGGTAGGTCAAATGTACTCAATCAGGAACATAGTACAGGGCATGTTCTCTCCTTGGGGTCTTTGTAAATATTACTGAGCATTTAAAAAATTCTAATGGGAGGTTGCTTCACCCAGTTTACCCACCAACAGCACTGTAATTGCCTTCTCCAAGACATGTATGTTTCACCTTCCCCTCACCTCCTGTCTTGAGATACTGGCCCCAGCTGAGGTGAGATCTCTTGCCTCAAAGTATTTTTTGAGATGTACATTTAAAAAGAGTGCGATATGGTTCATAGGCAATAGGCAAGTTCTCTATTTCATTGTTTGGAGACCAGATTAGAATATTACTTGCTCTGAGAGCAGAAACCTACCTTTCTTTAGGTTTTTAGCCTTATAGTCGGGGGTTCATTCAATGTTTGTCCTTTTGAGATTGGCTATCTTCACTCAGTTTAATGGTTCCCAGGTCAATCCATGTCATGAGGTGTTTCACGGTTTCATTACTGTATTTTAGGGATGCACAGTATTTTGTTGTGTATATGTATCAACGTTTTTTTTTAATTTATTCTTCTACTGATGGGCATTTGGACTGTTTCTAGTGTCTTGCTATTGTGAACTGTGCTGCCATGAACATGGGAGAACATGCATCTGTTCATATTCTGTCTCTTACTTCTTTGAGATATATGCCCAGCAAAGGTATTTCTGAGTGGTATGGTATTTCCATTTCCAGTTGTTTTAGGTATTGTCATATTGCTTTCCACAGTGGTTTTGCATGCTTACAAACCCCCTAGCAGTGTATAAAACTCAAAACTCACTGCCATTGAGTTGATTCCGACCAATAGTGACCCTATAGGACAGGATGGAACTGTCCTTGTGGGTTTCCAAGAATAACTCTTTTAGGGAGTAAAAAGTCCCATCTTTCTCCCATGGAGTGTCTGGTGACTTCTAACTACTCATCATGTGGTTAGCAGCCCAACGAGCAAGTTCCACACTCTCCACATCCTCCCCAGTATTTGTTATTTTGTTGTTTTAGAATTGGGCTATTATTTTTTTTTTAACATTTTATTAGGGGCTCATACAACTGTTATCCCAATCCATACACACATCAATTGTGTAAAGCGCATTTGTACAACGTTT
>NW_022103942.1:11674063-11723335 GCF_000313985.2 Echinops telfairi
TGTGTCGGGAAGGTGAGCATCATAGAATGCCAATTTACTAGAAGAAAGTATTCTTGTGTTGAGGGAGTACTTGAGTGGAGGCCTAGAATTGGGCTATTATTGTGGGTGTAGTATAATCTCCTTTACATTTTATCTAAAATGAGTGTTGTTTTTTATTCAAATGGTTTCTAATCCAAATCTATGATATTTTAGGAAAGTATAAATAATCATAACCTGGTTTGTGATACATATCTGACTGATTGCTAAGTCAATGCTGAATCATAGTGACACCATGTAGTTTCTAAGACTGCAACCAAGGAAAACTCAGTCTTTATCCCATGGAGATGCTGGTGGTTTTGAACTTCAGATCATGTAGATCACAGCCTAATGAATATGTGTATGTATGTTCTAAATCAAACCAGAATATGAAAAATAGTATTCAAACATCAATGATGGAAAAACTTACAGAAATGGATAGTAGTGATGCTAACACAATGTGATGAACCTAGTCAATGTCACTAAATTGTACACGGAAAAATGGTTAAATGATAAACTGTAGTTGTACATATATATTTCATATTATAATTAAATTAAAATAACATCTGAGATAAACATTTCAATGACACAAATGGCAAAAAAACCAATATTATGAAAATTGAAAACCCACTTGCCATTTTGTCTTAAAAAAGAAACAAACATGATTCGGATCTTATTCTATGGAGCAGAAAATTCAGAAATAGTACCTAAATAAGACATCTTCCTAAGTGTATGAAGTCAGTAAAAAGAGAGGCACAGGTAAGTTGACAGGTGTATTCAGACAGCATATACTTGAACTGTGTCATAAGTATTTTGGAATAAAACCATTTAGAAATAGAAATTACTCTTCAACTACTGTGGAATATTGTTCTTAACTCATAGTTATCTTAATATTATTTTATTTTAAATACCAATAAATTGTGAATATTGGGTTGTGGGAGGCTATGGATGGCAATGAAAGCCCCAAATCCATTGACAGGGTCTACATATGGATTAAGCCTCTAGTGAATTCCCTCTGACCATGGATCAAGGGTGTGAATAGCCTTGCTATCGGCAGAGTAAAGTGCTTTTTTGTTTTGTTTTTCTGTATTTCATTTTCTATGTTTTTCTGTACATTAAATCCAGGATGCATAGAGTTATAAAAACTGTGACTGCATCAGCAGTTTCTTGGGAGGTCTGGCAGGAGAGGTTGGAAGGAGATGGGGAACAGATGGCACTGAGTAAAAGAAAGAAGTAAATGTTCTAAAATTGATTGCATAGATGATTCTACAACTCTTTTTAATATGATTGAGCTACGGAATTGTATGATATGTGAAATATATGCCAGTAAAATGAGTTTAAAAAAAGCCAAGCTTCAATAATCATAAACTACGTACGCAAAACTGAGCTATATCCTGGAAATAGAGATAAGTAAAAATAGAAATTTCATGTGGCTTTTGGTTTGCTTGTCTTATGCTGTATTTTCAGAACATAAAACAATATTGGAAATACAGTAGGTATTCAATAAACACGACGGGGCTTCAAAAACTTCATGAAAAACTGGAATCAAAGCACCCTTGTATTTGTTGAAAATATAAATAAACCTAATTCTTGTCCTCAAGGAGCTTGAAAAATAACCAAAGACAGATAATTAAACAAATAATAATACTACATGATATATACAATATATATTGTAGCATAACTTTGCGTTTACATTAAAACACAACAGTAAATCATTTTTAATATCCATGCTATCTCCAAGGAGGCTGTGAAAGCATTTGATTCTGGGACAAGGATTTGGATGACAAGACTTTTGGTATGGAAGGACATTTTTTTCAGTGCTTAGATCCTCCTGTATTCTTTAACTGCAAGCAAATATTCTCTATCCCTACCACCCAATTTAAAATTTTTTTATGGTTCAAGAATTTTCTGTAGTAATATATTACAAAGGATACACATGTTGTTGTTATTAGGTGTAGTTTCAGACTCATAGCAACCCTATATGCAACCGAATAAAACACAGCCCAATTCTACGCCATCCTCACAACTGTCCTTTATGTCTGAGTGCATTGTTGCAGCCACTATTTCCATCCATCTCCTTGAAGGTTGTACTCAGTTTGGCTGCACTTCTACTTTATCAAGTGTGATGTCCTTTTCCAGACACTCATCTCTACGGAAAACAAGTGCAAAGTCTGTGAGAATAATTCTTGCCATCTTCCCTTTGAAGGCGCATTCTGACTGTACTTCCTCCATGACAGATTTATTTGTTCTTCTGGAAGTCTATGGTATATTCAATATTCGTCGCCAGCACCATAATTCAAGTGTTTCTATTATTATTCTTTGGTCTTTTTAATTCAATGCCCAGCTTTCATGTGCACATGAGGTGACTAAAAATTCAATAGCTTGCTGTTGTTTTTGTTAGGTGCCATTGCGTGGGCTTCCACCCACAGCGACCCTATGCACAACAGAAAGAAACACTGCATGATCGTATGCTATCCTCATAGGAATTATGCCTATGCCTCATAAGCATAGGAATTATTGCTATGTCTGAGTCAATTGATGCAGTCACTGCACCAATTCATCTCATCAAGTTCCTTCCTCTTTTTTGCTGCTCCTCCACTTTACCATATATGTTGCCCTTTTCTAGCGACTGGTCTCTCCTGACTACATGTCCAAAGTATGTAAGAAAAAGTCTTGCTGTCCTTGCGTTTAAGGGCACTCTGGCCTTACTTCTTCCAAGACAGATCTATTTGTTCTTTTAACAGTCCATGATGCTTGCAATATTCTTCTTCAGCACCACAATTCAAATGCATCCATTCTTCTATAGTCTTCCCTATTCAATGTGCAACTTTCACATGCATATGCGGCAATGGAAAATACCATGACTTAGATCTAGCACACTTTAGTCCTCAAAGCAACATCCTTGCTCTTCAATACTCTAAAGAGGTTCTATGCAGCAATTTACTTAATGCAATATGTCTTTTGATGTCTTGACTACTGCATCCATGGGCAGTGATTGTGGGTCCAAGTAAGACAAAATCCTTAGCAACTTTGCCCTTTTCTCCATTGATCATGATGTTACCTATTAGTCCAGTTTTGACGCTTTTGGTCTTCCTTACGTTGAATTGTAATCCACACTGAAGGCTACAATCCTTTATCTTCATCAGAAAGTGCTTCAGTTCCTCCTCACTTTCAGCAAGCAAGGTTTTGTCATCTGCATATCTGTTTGTTAATAAGTCTTCCTCCATTCCTCACAATCCTCTTCATATAACCCTGCTTCTCTGATTATTTGATCCATGTACAAGTTCTGCATGACCTTCTCATGATATTCCATAGTTTGTAATCGTCCACATAGTCAAATGCCTTTGAATAGTCAATGCAACACAAGTAAGCATCTTTCTGGTATTCTCTGCTTTGAACCAAGATATATCTGACATCAACAGTGGTCTCCTTTGTTCTATGTCCTCTTCTGAATCCGGCCTGAATTTTTGGCAGTTCCCTGTCCATGTACAGTTGTAACAGTTGTTGGATGATCGTAAAATATTCATTTGTGTGTGATATCAATGACATTGTTTTATAATTTGAGCATTCTGTTGGGTCACCTTTCTTTGGACTGGACACAAATATGGTCCTCTTCCAGGCAGTTGGGCAGATAGCTGTTTTCCAAATTTCCCGGCTTAGACAACTGAATGCTTTCAGTGCTTCTTCCATCAATTCCTGGAGCCTTGTTTTTGGCTAATACTTTCAGTGCAACTTGAACTTCTTCCTTTAGCACCATGTAAAGATGCTACCTGCTGAAACAGTAGACTGTCGACTAGTTTTTCCTGGTACAGTGACTTGGAGTAATCTTTCCATCTTCTCTTAATGCTTCCAATATTTTGCCTATTGAATATTTCAAAATTGCTATTCAAGGCTTGAGTTTGTTCTTGAGTTCTTTCAGTTGCAGATATGTTGAGCATGTTCTTCAGTTTTGGTTTTCTAATTCTGGGTCCTCTTACAGTTCATAATAATATTTGGCTTTGTCATCTTGGGCTTCCCTTTGAAAATTTTTATTCAGCTCCTTGACTTCATCCTTTCTTCCATTTGCTTTAGATATTTTGTGATGAAAAGCATATTTAAAAGTCCATTCTGACATTCACTTTGATCTTTCTTTCTTTCCTGTCCTTTTGATGATCTTTTACTTTCTTCGTGTATGATGGTCTTGCTGTCCTCCCACAGCTCATCAGGTCCTCTGTCATTAGTGGTCAATGCATCAAGTCTGTTCTTGAGATGTTCTCAAAATGCAGGTGGGTGATATGACAAAATAATAATAATTTATAAATTATCAAGGTTTCATGAAGGAGAGGGGAGCAGGGGGGCAGGGGGAAATGAGGAGCTGATACCAAGGGCTCAAGCAGAAAGCAAATGTTTTGAGAATGATGATGGCAACAAATGTACAAATGTGCTTGACACAATGTATGTATGTATGGATTGTGATAAGAGTTATATGAGCCCCCAATAAAATGGTTAAAAAAATCAGCCAAAAAAATATTTTGGCTCCTGTGGATTAGTTTTAATTTTATACAACTTTATCCTGAACTTACATATGAAAAATTGCTGGTCTGTTCCACAGTTGGCCCCTGGTCTGGTTTTAAGTGCTTATAGTGAACTTCTCCATTGTGTCTTCCCACAAATGTAATAGATTTAATTTCTGTGTATTCCATCTGGAGAAGGCCATGTGTTGTTGAAAAAGGTATTTGCTATGAACAGATCATTGGTTTTGCAAACTTCTATCATGTGATCTCCATCTTCATTTATATCACCAAGTTCACATTTTCCAAATGCTGTGCCTTCCTCGTTGTGTCCAACTTTTGCATTCCAATCACCAGCAACCATCAATGCATCTTGATTGCATGCTTGATCATTTTCTGAAGTGAGTGGTAGAATTCTTCGATTTCTTCATCATTATCTTTTGTGGTGAGTGCTTAAATTTGAATAACCATTGCATTGATTGAATTTCTGTGGAAGTTACATAATCTGTTGTCATCTAGAGACTATTAACAGTGAAGGGGTGGAGTTTAGCCTGCCAATCAGGTCGTACCTTGATGACCTTATTTGGAGGCACAAAGGAGATAGATAGCTCACTGGAGGTGGGACACACACACTCTTCCTGTGAAGCATTCCTGTTGACAAGCCACATGGAGCTATGGAACTGGAGGAGTCACATGGAAACCCAGGCCAGTGCTGGAATGTTTCTACCACCCCTGGATCCACAACAGTTTCCACCCACTGGCCTATGATCTTCCTGTATCCAGTGTCATTGCATGTGTTGTGTGAGTCTGAAGAGGAATTTATAGATTGATATTGGACATATGGGATAATATCAGACTTATTGACTTGATTTGAACTGCGCTGAGATATTTCTGTTTCTTATTCAATTGCTCTTGTGTATAAAGCTCTTTCTTATACATACATATAAGTGTCTCTGGAATTGTTTCACTAGTCTCCCTGGACTAGCACAATATCCTTGAAGGAAGATAGATATAACTTGATCACAGAGAGCATTGTACTTTATAATGGATTTAGCAATATCCTTTTTGACAATGAATGTCACAAACCACTCCTCTTGATTGTGTTATTCCTGGCATAGTCAATCATGATTTTCTGCTGCAAAATAGTCAACACCAGTTCATTTCAGCTGACTCATGCCTAGGATATAGATCTTCATGCAATCCATTTCATTTTTGACCATTTCCTAAAGTCATACTTCGCACATTCCAAGTTCCAATCACTAGAACATTTTTGCAGCTCTTTCTCCTTACCTTGATTACCCCATTAGCAAATGAAAACCCTGAAGGCTCCACTCCCACAGGTTTTATGGGACTCACATCACCATGGTCAATTTCCCTCCAAGAAATCAACTCCTCTTCAGTCACATTTTGAGTGTCCTCACACTGGAGGGGGCCATCTGCCAGCAGTATCGCTGAAGATGTTCTATATCCTTTGTTTAGGCTTTCAGTATTTGAAAATGCTATGAAGCTATGCATAAGGTTTTCAGCTGCTCCTTCCTCCAAACTGGGGCGCCAAGTCCTCTGTGGTTGTCTGTTCTTAGTCTGGGAGCTCCACTGAAACCTGGTCACTTTGGGTGACCCTGCTGGCATTTGAAATACCAGTGACATAGCTTCCAGCAACACACACACACCACCAAAGTACTTGACGTGGATACCCTGGCTTGGGTCAAATGAATCTTAGTCCTTATAGCGACATCCTTACTTTTCATGGTTGCTTTTAAATACTCTGAAGAGGACTTGTTCAACAGATTTACCTAATGCATCATTTGTTTTCTTTTGGAAAATGAAAACATAATGATTGGGGGGGGATTACATTTAGAAGAAAACATAACAGGTGGAGGGAAACATACCATCAATGTTATTTCACTAAAACAATAACAACAACAATAAAAACCAGAAGTACCTAATTGCTTACTTTGGGCTTCCAAGGAATTCAGAATCCTGAATTATAGTCAATAATCAATGAATGATTGATATTCCAATATATGTTTACACTAGATTTGTGGATTTTTAATTCCTAATAAATAAGTCCTAAAAGTTAGGGGAGCAATAGTGTAATGCAGTTAATTGCTTAATATGGTCCACCTAGGTATAGGCCTCATTTTGTGATGAATTGTAAATTCTAGTCCCTTCACTTCTAATTATAGCCCCATTTTGGTGTGAGTTAGTATTAAAGTGGTATGGTTTAAGGTGGAATAGATTGTGAGTCTCCACCTTACTAGAAGGTGTGAGTCAAACCCCACCTTTAGTCTCCTCAGGGGTGCTGTCTGCAGAGGAGCTTTCATCTTTGCTATCTGTGCTAAAACAAGGACACACTTCTGGTTTTAAGCTGTTCCTTTAATAGGCAATGCCCACTTTACTGCTTAATTGAGAAAAGTAAGAGTCTGGGATCACAGAACTGGCTGAGACTAGACCTAGCTTGTGTAATAGGTGCAGAAGTGATACATGTGTGTTCTAGCTAATCTTTTCAGAGCAGAAGGCAACTGTCTCACCACTATCAAAAACCCATAGTGCAAAACACCACCTTGTGATCCTTCCTTTCCTAACTGAGCATGTGCTGATGACTAGAGTTGAGTCACCCAATGGTGAACACCAATCAGACACCAGGTAGCACATTAAAAAAAAGTTGGGAGGGGACTTGACCTGTGCTGAACAACTCTGAAGAAGATTGTTTTCCTATTCTGGAACCTATGTCTGACTTGCCTCCACCTGACTAGAAGGTCTTGAGACTTGAATTTATGACCTATCATCTGACTTGATTCACTAGCTTCCACAGTCTTATGGGTCAACAGCCCAATTTGAGGTGAATGAGGAGAATCCTCCAGATGAATATCTGAACTTCAGATTTGTCAGCCTCCTTAACCAGATTAGCCATTTCCTTGACTGGGAGTTCTGTGAATAGTGGAATCCTGAGATGAGAGGTAGAATACTGAGGGGAGGAGTGGTGGCTGATATCTAGCTTTAGACAGGAGGCTGGCTTGCAGGGTGAGGTTTCAGTAAGACATTTACCATTGATAAAGAAGCTTGGTTACACTTGCCCAAGCAAGACAGATGCTAAGGAACCACATGGCTGAGAGGCTCAAGATTTGAGAGAGATGTGGCTGTTGGTATGACTGAGAAGGCAGATGCTGCAGACAATGCTATATGCTTAATATATTCTGTACCTAAATCATGGTAATCTGTTAACTTCCCCAATACTCACTACCACTGAGTTGATACCAACTCATAGCAACCCTATAAGACTAGGTAGAACTGCCTCTGTGGGTTTCCAAGACTATAACACTCTATGGGAGTAGAAAATCCGGACTTTGTCCTGAAGAGTGGCTGCTGGTTTCTTACTGCTTACCTTGCGATTAGCAGCCCCACACTCAACGTATAACCACTACCTCACCAGTGCTCCTTAACTTCCTTAATAAGTTCCCATAATAGTTAGTGTTGTCTGTGAGATATGTTTGGCATTGCAATGGATTATCAAACCCAGTAGAGAAATAAAGTGTCATGAGAGCGTCAGTTAGTGTCAGAAGAAGGTAAATAAGCACCACAGGAATCATCCTTGGGTAGGTGTGGAGTTAGATTCTCCTCCCTTGTGTCACAAGTGGGCTCCATGCCATTTCTTCAACTCATAATCTAAGAAGTGTCCATTAGCTATTATATCTTTTAAATTAGTACATTTTTTAAAAGTGAATTTTACCTAGTGCTGACAAGGATGGAAGGACACAGATATAGGTATTCTTGTTTTGCTGTTTGGTAGCGTGGAAAGCCATTTGTGAAAATACATTATCTAAAAAATATATAGTAATCTTACATCTGGAAAATTAAAAGTAATAAGAGATTATCTAAAACATTAGGACCAAATGTTTGTTTTAATGCTACCAGTATTAGGAAAAATAATTTTCTGATTCACACCTTGCTATCTTCCAAATATGATACAGTGCGTATATATTCTGTCTATATTTCAATGATATTCTGGTAAATAAGCAAACAAAAAGTCTTGTGATTCAACATGTTATATGTTCTCAGTGAAAAGAAGGATGAATTTAATAATCCAATTCCCAAAGTGGGAATATGATAATACTGCACACTTGAAGCAGAGACAGTAATACCATCTTATTATGGCACTCACCCAGCGAACATCATATTCATTGTATTAGGGTATGGTGAACTGCAAGAAATCATATTTTCAAAAGGAAATTCCTATTCTCATTTTCAATTTTTAAAAACTTAAGTACATGACCAAATGCATAAATGAGTCATACATACTTGTTGCCAAATAACATGATGCTTTAGTTTTGCCCCGACACTGGGGCCGGTGTGCTTTGTCAAATCCAATCTTTCTCCATACCAGTAGCTTATTGTTTTTCAAAGGGCATTCCACTGCATATTAAAGCTTCTCATACATCCTGCAGTAAGGAAATCTGTTTAGCACAGTCATTCTTAGACCTCTAAAAATTCTATCCTTCTTTATACTCAGAATTAATTTACATAACATAATTTGGGAAAAATTCTGTTTGGCTAATGATTAAAATTTCTGTCTACAGTAAATGTACTCGGACTATACTCATATGCCATATTTGCTTAAACAATCCCTTCATTTTGGTTTAAACTATGCTAAAATTTAAATAAAGCAAAGAAAACAATACAACACAAGAAAGCTTACTTCCTAGCAAAGAAAGTTCCTGAAAGCATTTTGATGTTGGACAGAGAATTAAGAACAATCATCCAGAGATCAGACCAAAAAATTAAATATGCCACTTGATAAAATACAATGTGTTTGCAATTTTATAAAATGCATGATAATTTTTAAATTTATATATAAGGATGCAATAAACCCACTGTGGCTTCAAATATTTAGATGACAAGGCAAATACATGATTCACAGCTCTTTCAATACACATGTTCCCATAGAATTAAAAAATAACAAAAAGCAAATATAGTTTATTCTAGATCTACTTTGGGAATCTCACTAGACCTTCCCTGATTTATTTTTTTGGCTCTGGGCTACTGGACTTGTGATTATTTCTCTGTCTAAAAAACTAGCTTCTCTTCCGTAGACTATTGGGAGCCATTAATGAGGGCTGTTGACCAGAATGTATTGCAAAGTGTTTGGGAAAGACCAAAAAAAAAAAAGTTTCCATGCCATTTTCTTGGTGGAGTACTAGGTAGCACAGCCCTTTTCTTCCTTCTGTCCCTCTTACTTCTGTCCTACGTCTGAAGTTCCTAGAAAATGTGTTTCTTATATTTTGAAATACAGTTTCCACTTGAAAATACCACATTAAATTTGACAATGTATATGTATATGCTGTTCCCTTTCTTTTGTGAAGGATTCCTTTAGCATATGCCCTAAAATCTCTCAAAATTTAGTCTTTGGGACATTACTTCTGTGAGATGCACTTAAGCAATGTTACTCAGTTCCTTCTGGAAATTTACAATGCACATAAGCATTTTAAGGCTCTAAAAAGCCCCCTTTGTAAAGAAATCTACCTATTGAAGCTACACAAGTAAATTTGATAATAAACACCCTCCCCTAATTTTATGAAACATAAATCACCTAGGAACATGTAGAAGCCCTTATGGCATAGAGGGTTCCTTGTTGGACTGTTAACTGAAGGGCCAGCTGTTCAAATCCACTAGCCATTCCAAAGGCGAGAGATGTGGCTTTCCATTCCTGTAAAGGTTCACAGTCCCTGAAGTCCACAGGGGTTCTACACTATGTGTCAGCATCAATTGGATGTTAGTGAGGGTTTTCTTTTTTTGGTTTGGTTTTATTTTTGAACATGCAAAGGAACAACTGTTCCCAAAGCTATACTTTGAGACTGTTTATTCTGAAAATCCGAGGGAAAATATCTGCTTTCCAGTGAGTTGTCCCTGAAAAAATCAATGAGTAATGAAGAAATATTTTATAATTTACAAATTAACTCTTATTTGAGATATATCCAAGAATACAGAATTACAGTGCTTTAAATCCACCAGTGGATCCATGGGAAAGATTTAAAATCTTGGGAACCCAAAGGGGCAGTTTTATTTTGTCATATCGAGTCACGATGAGTTGGAATCAACTCAATGGCAGTGAGTGAAGGAAGAGAGAGTATATCTAAGGAAAAATATCTCTGAAGTAAATTTAATACTTGATTTGTTTCTCTGGGACAATCTAATTTGACAAAAATACTCAGACAACTGATTCAGAGAACAATGTTGCAATATCTTTAGGAGAGAGAGAGAAAAAAATAAAGCTGTGCAAGCCTGACCCCTGCATATGATCACATAATAAATACAGCCATGACAGGAGGTGCTGTGAAGGATTTGAGTTCAAAGGCCCTTGAGATTTGGAGACCTTGTAAAACTGTTTGCCCCTAGGAATCCTTACTCAATAAAAATGTTTTGACTTGGACATCTGAAGTGATCTTATCCTGCAACTGAAAGGCTTTGGCGGGGGCGATAGTTTTAATTTGATTGGAAATAGATAAGTAATTAAGTGGATATCATCATCATCTACTTCCCACAAAGAGTTAAGAGTATCATAGCTACCACAAACTTCATTGGTTTTGGTTTTAGGTGCCATCAACTGAGTTCTGACTCAGAGCGACCCTATGTACAACACTTTCAGTCCTGCACCATCAGCACAATTGTTCTTATGTTTGCACGCATTGTTGTAGCCACTGTGTCAATCCATCTTGTGGAGGGTCTTTCCTTTTTATCACTGGCCCTCTACTTTTCCAAACATGTTTGCAGGGAATAATTGCTCCTAATAACATGTCCAAAGTGCAGGCCTTCCCATCATTGCTTCTAAGGAGCCTCTGGTTATACTTTATCCAAAACAGATTTGTGGGCTTTTGGGTTAGTCCATGGCATTTTCAAAAATTTTCACCTGGACCATAATTCAAATGCAATGATTCTTCTTCCACCTTCCTTATTCAGTGTCCAGCTTTCATATGCAAATGAGGTGATTGAAAAATACCATGGCTAGGATCAGACATACCTTTGTCCTGTGTTAGTCTGGGTTGACTAGAGAAACAAATTCATAGGCACTCATATGTGTATAAGAAAGAGCTTTATATACAAAAGCAATTGCATATTAAGAAAACATCCCAGTCCAGTCCAGATTGAGTCCATAAGTCATATATTAGCCGATATTTCTGATATCAATCTATAAATTCCTCTTCAGACTCATGAAACAGATGCAATGATGCCAAATGCAGGAAGATTACAGGCCAGTGAGTGGAAATTCTTGTGGATGTAGTGGCAGTGGAAGCATCTCAGTGCTGACAGTGGTCTCCACGTGGCTACTTCAGCTCCTGGACTCTAGCATAGCTCCATGTGCCATCTCAACAAGGATGTCTCACAGGGAGTATGCGTGTGTCCCACCTCCAATGAGCTATTTATCTCCTTAATGCCTCCAAATGAGGTCATCCAGCTGCACCTAATTAACAGGCTAACCTCCACCCCTTCACTGTTAAGGCTCAAACTGACAACAGATTATGTAATTACCACAGTTCTCAAAGGAACACTCGTGCTTTTCAACACGTTAAAAGAGGTCTTGTGCAGCAGATTTACCCAATGCAATGCATTATTTGTTTTCTTCATTGCTGTTTCCTTGAGAATTGATTGCGGAGCCAAGCAAGAAAAAATCGTTGATGCTTTTAATTATACTCTGTTTATCATGATGTTATCTATTGGTCCAGGTGTGAGGGTTTTTGTTTTCTTTACCTTGAGTAGGACCCATGGTGGGTTATGCATTGGGCTTCTAACCACAAAGTGAGAAGATTGAAAACATCAGCCACTCCATGGGAGAATGATGGGACTTTCTACTCCTGTAAGACTTACAGCCAAGAAAACCCATAGAAAAATTTCTACTCTGTCCTATAAACTCGCTGAGTCAAAACTGATTTAATGGCACTGAATTTTAATTTATTATAAGTTAATAATAAATTGGTAGAGAATGGCTAATTAACAGGATTTAATTTTAAATACCCATGTAAATTATGAAGACCTGTTTTCAAGGTTCCTGATAATGAATTACAATAGAAATAAATCCTTCTGATGTTTCAGTTTGGGATAAAATTTGAGTAAAAAATTTAAATGTTGCAATCATTGGATTCCTTTTGTAAACAATTGAAATAGCTCCAATTTAAGATGTCTCAATACCTACTTGAAATTGATGGACTTTAGTACATTAACCAGTGTTCAGCATCCATCTTTATAAGTCAATAATAATTCACTTATAATGTGGTTCACTTGTGAAGACAGAAACAAAGATTTGGAACATAACTATTCAACAAAATTTCTGTCTTAATGAAAATGTTTTATATTTGCCTTGTCCAATCAGATAACCACTATAAATATGTGTCCACTGAGGATGTAACATGAGGCGAATGTGACTCTGGAGCTAAATCTTTAGTTTAGTTTCATTTTAATTAATTAAAATTTAAATCACTCGGATGGCTAGTCATTAACTGGTTAGACAGGCTAGGCTTGGATTCAAACCTAGAATCATCCCCTTTTTGAGTCATAGTCATGGACAGGGTGGCACCTGTCTCCACTGATGCAGTCACAGAGGCATTGGTCTGGGCTACGTGTTCCAGACATCGTGATCAGTGTTTAGCACTTTCAGTTTACATCTCTGGCACTGAACCTTCTGGGAAATCAAGACCATCCAGGGTAACTTTTCGATGTTGTAGTGAGACTACCAAGATTTCATCAGCGCCCCCAGTGGGAGCTGGATGAAGTGCCAGGCCCTGACCTCACTATCTCACTGTGTCACCTCACAGCAGACCATAAACAATGGTGGGAAGAGTTCTGTGCACAGTCATTCTCGAATGGCAGCGGCCGAGGTTTCATCGGCAGCACACTCTGGATGGCAAGGTCCAAGAGCCAGGGTGGGTTCCTGCTGCTGCTCATGCTGATCAATCTGTTCCATAAGGAATCCTGACCTTTCCAACTCTTGGTTGCAAAGTCTAGCAAGGCTCCTCTCAGGAACTCGGATTTCAGACTGCACTCTTCCCTTGACTCGAGTCGCTTCAGAAGCCGATGAATTCAAGATGAGCAGATCAGATAGCTGGCT
Organism: Echinops telfairi; assembly: GCF_000313985.2. NCBI lineage: Eukaryota > Metazoa > Chordata > Mammalia > Afrosoricida > Tenrecidae > Echinops > Echinops telfairi. The sequence goes on from NW_022103942.1 coordinate 11,687,666, forward strand.
GTTTTTTCACAGGTTGTGGAGGATGACGAATAAAAGCTTGAGTCTAGGAAGTTCACCAGGCAGAGACTGCAGGTTGACAGATGGCTCTCTGGCCCAGGTCTCCTTTCTTGTTTGTAGTCAGTTCCCCACTGTCTGTGCTGACTTCTATATCTTATCTGTCTGTCCTTATTTTTTATTTTTAAATGGTGATTATATAAATAACTAAACATTTTCCAGGTAAATATTTTACAAGTACATTGGTTAATATAGATAATGTTCATCATATTATGCAGCCTTCATGACTATCTCTTTTAAAAAGGCATTCATTACCCCACTCACAAATGTGATGTCTATTAAACAATAACGTCCCTCTTCTTCCTTTCTACTGAAACTAAACTCACTGCCACCGAGTCCATTCTGACTCATAATGACCCTAAAGGACAGGACAGAACTGCCTCTGTGGGTTTATTTCTAGGACTGTAATTCTTTACAGGAGTTGACAGCATCATCGTTCTCTCTTGGAGCTGGCTACTGGCTTTGAACTGCTGACTTTGCAGTTAGCAGCCCCACACACAACCACTATGCCACCAGGGCACCTCTTTCTATGTACCCTAATAAACTTTCTTCTCTATACATTTGAGCTGCAAACCGCAAGGTCAGTGGTTTGAAACCACCAGCCTCTCCATGGGAGAAAAATGAGACTTTCTATTCCTGTAAAGAGTTACATAGTCTTGGAAACTCAAAAGCAAGTTCTATTTTGTCCTATGGCATTGGTATGAGTTGAAATTGACTCATGGCATTAAGTTTGGTGTTTGGGTTGTAAACTTTGCATATAAGTGGTTCATGCATATCATTTTTTTTTACTGACTGATTTGCTTCAATTAAGCATGATATTTTCAAGATTCATCCATGTTGTATCATGTTTCAAGACTTCATTTCTATTTGGTGCTGCCAAAGAATAATGAAAATACTGTCAAAAACAAAGAAATCTGTCTTGGTAGAAGTACAGCCAGAATGCTCCCTAGAGGCAAAGATGGTGAGACTTTGTCTTTCATACTTTGAACATGTTGTCAGGAGAGACCAGTCCCTGGAGAAGGATGTGATGTTTGGTAAAGTAAAGGGGGAGGGAAAAACAGGAAGGCACTTGACAAGATGGATTGATACAGTGACTTCAACGATGGGTTCATACATTAGAACAATTGTGAGGACCGCACAGTGTTTCAGTCTGTTTTACGTAAGCTTGCTATGAGTCAGAATTGACTTGGCAACATCTCTAACAGCAACAGCTATTCTGTTATACATACGTATATATATATATTTGTTGACCCTTTCATCTTCTGATGGTTGTTGAAGATGTTTTCACCTTTGTAAATAATGGGGCAATAAAATTATTGAACACATATCTGCTTGAGTCCTTGCATTCAAGTCTTTGGGGTATATACCTATACATTGAATTGTTGGATTATGTGATGGAACTCAAAAAGGTTTTGGAAATATGTAATGAAAAAGTTAAATATATAGCATAGGCATTAAGCCTCTGGTGATTTCCCTCTATCCATAATAGAGGGATAGAAAGAAATTAGTTACCAAATAGAGTGCATTAAAGAGATGACTATAGAAGATCAAAATGATAAACCTGACTTGAACAGTTAAAATCTTGTCAGTTGATCCATCTTCTGATGTATGCTGGGCCTGATATGGTTTTCAACATTTTCTAAGTTTATTGTTTTGTTCATCTTGCCATTTATCTCAGATGTATTTTGTCATTGGGAGTGGCCTTCTCTAATTTTTGTTATGTTTTTCAGTATATGAAACCCAGGATTGATGAACCCATGGAGACAGCAAGTAGAATAAGGGTTTCTGAAGGTTACATAGGGGAGGGTGGTTGTGTTCAATGGAGCTGATGTCAAAGAGGTCAAGACGGAAGATGATATTTTGAAACTGAGTGTGCTGGCAATTGTGCGATACTGCTTGATGTGATTGAACTATGGAACAATATGGTATTTGAATTAGCTCCCAATAAAATGATCTGGGGGTGAGAGGAGGCTAAATACATAATTTAAAAACCTTTATTTATCAACATAAGCTCCATAAAGGCTAAGATAGCTTTTTAAGCAGTGATACAAACTATTTAATCAATCCCTAAAGAATTTAGGGCTTTTGGAATGTAATCATACCAATACAATCTTTTTTGTTTTATTAACTGAAGAAAATGAGTGATAGTCAGTTTCTTGAAGACTAAAAAACAAAAATAAGTCAGAAAGACCTAAACCAGGGCTGTAAGGTGGATGCCTAATGATTTCTGATAAAAACTTTTACAAAATCATGCCCTGGTCTGGTGAGACGAATACACTAGAATATCATTGTGGTAGAGAAAGACTCGCTAATGAGGCTTTTCCTGGGGCTTTTCTGCTAAATTTTCAATAACTCTCCAAAACACTCTCATGATAAATAGATGCTGTAATTCTTCAGCCCTCTGGAAAGACAACAAACAAAATGCCTTGACTATTCCAAAGTACTGCTGTTATGTCTTTTCTTTTTGACGTATCTGATTTCTTTGATCAAACCACTTCTACTTCTTTGTAACCATTGCTTTGCTTGTCCTTTGTCTTCAGGATTGCACTTGTAAAACCACATTCCATCTCCAGTTAGACTTCTTCAAAGAAATGCTTCAGGATATTGAGCCTACCTATTTAAATTCCCATTAAAAGCTCTGCTCTTCTCAGTAGCTGATTCTGGTGCAAAGGTTTTGTCACCCATCAGTCCGAACTGTGTAATCTGAATCAATTGAGATATATATGGTGTTGGCCATTGTTTCTCCTGTTAGTCATTGATTAACAATTTCCTTGAAAATTAATGTCGATGATCTGCCACTGAGGGCTTCATCTCCAGCCATAGTTTCATCCATTCTTAAAATGAACTACCCATTTTCAAATTATTCACTTATTTGGGAGCATTTTCTGTATAAACTTTTCATAAAGCATCAATGATTTCCCCATTCTTTCACTCAAACCTCACCATAAATTTGACGTTTGTACTAGCTTTAATTTTCGCAGAGTTTTTGTTCTGATAGGGACTATATTCAAACTGATAGGATAGCTTATTCAACTCAGTGCCTTCAACTAGATCCTGTTCATACATGCTGTAACAAGTTATTATGAGTTTATTTTGGTGTAAAATCCTTAAAAACATTCCATTATTTTTGTACTATGCATTTTCCATATGCTTTTTGAAGAATCGTTGCATTTATGTTTCTCCTTGAAAGCTACTTTTTCTTGTCTAATTATTTTTTCTTGCTTTCTGATTACATTTAATGGGTCATTATTCTACACGTTACCTAGAGTAATTCAAAAGTTCTCGTTCTTTGCACAATACATATAGTAAATCATTGCTAGTTCCAGGTGCTGTTGAGTGACTTCTGTTTCATGACAACCCTATGCATGTCCTAGAACATTTGTTAACCGGTAGGTGTTCAGTGCTTGAAGTGATTACTTTTGAGATGCCTATGAGTGGATGTGAACCTCTAACCTCTCCTTCAGCTTAGTGCATTTGCTGACTGTACCACTCAAGGACTAATAGATGTGAACTCTTTAATAACATTTCTATGCATTCCCTCCTTTCAAACTACACAGTCATCAGATAATTCTAATTCAGCTATCTTTTCTCTAAACTACAGGTAGTCCCTGATTTACAACATATTCAAGTTAGGAGGAACCACACTTGAAACCAGAACATGCAGACTAATACTGTCACTCTGAGGCAAAGCACAGAGACAGGGTTTGAATCTCTTCACAAGCACTTTATTCAGATGCCAGTGGTCTGGGAAAGTGGTGGGTCAAGATTCTAAGAAATCACCTTCATAGCGCATCTCAAGCTAATGGGTTTTAAAGTTTAGAGGATGGAAGAAGGTGAAAATGATGAGGGGCTAAGGTCATCTTGTTTTGGAGGGATGAGGTCGAGCTGCCTCCAAAGTACTTGTAGATCTGCTCTTGGTATATGCTCCTCCTGCTCATCCAGCCCCTGTAGTTCACATGTTACCTTTAAGGTGTAGTTGGTTGATTGGCATGCCTCTGTTCTTGAGAAAACAACTGCAAGGCTTTTATGAGCCAACTGGCACTGCGTGGTTAACTCACTTTCCTCCATTCCCCCCTGGGGAATTTTAAGAAAAGGAAAGTTACAACAGTTAGTTGGGATTAATTCTTACAGACTCCTGCATCCCCACTGTTAATGATTGCAATTCATAACTATGAGATTAGTTCTTTACAGAAACAAAATTCATGGCTTGAGTAAATCATGACAATTAAGCAAAAATAAATACAGTGGTTAGAGACAAAAACCACTTGCAACTCTAATTTTAGCCCTTTTCTTTACGGGGTCAAATAGTGACCCACCAAGGACTAGGTTATGTGCATAGGAGAGAACAACAATCTCTCAGGGGCTAGGTCCTGGGATGACAGCACCAAGAAATTGTCAGTATTCCCAGGAGAGAGTAAAAGCACCCATTATTCTTGCAAGATTCTTGCATTCTCATGGCCTTCTTCAGCCCTTGGCATCGCCGGGTCTCTCATCGTTGCTTGGTCTCTCATTTGTGTCAGAAGAAGTGGCTTCCCCAGTCACGGTGGGCATCTTTTGGGATGTCATGGGTGGCACGCAGTTGGGAGAAACCAAGGGCAGTGGAGTCTTAGTTTGCTTACTTGCATGTATCAGGACCATTTAGGCAGCTCTTAGGTTTGCCTTTTGGTTGTTCCATCCTTTGCCACCATTGATTCATATGGTATCTGTGGCTTACTGCAGAGTTACTGAAGCCCACAGGGGAATGGAGCCTCATGGCGAGGCTCCTCAGGTATGTGCACTGTACCCTCAACTATGGGCCTTTTCGGCATGGGCAACTCTGTGCTTTGTGGATTGTCTGCTTCTTCAGTGACATATGTCATTGAGCTAATAATTTGGTTTAGCTCAGCATTCAAGGAGTTCATCAGCAGGTTGCCTCTCTGTTGGAGGTATGCCATTCTGTGAGTGAACTGGTCCATTCCCTGCCCTCCTCCCTCACTCCACCCCAAATGGAATCTTTGTACATCAGCTCTGTTTGGGATAGTACATTCATACTGTTACTGGGGTTCTTTAGGTGATGCTTTCCAACAGTTACCAACTCTTGTACATAGCACAGAGTTGTTATGTAGGTCTGCACCTGGTCTCTGAATATGCCATCCTATTGTCATGATCCTTAACTCCCTGGATTACTGGCCACATTCAATCCACAGTCTTTCTCTGTAGCTATGTTCCCTAAGGCCTCTGTTTGCTGTACTGTAATTTTAGCAGTATGAGCGCCTGACCTTTCAGGTAAACTTAAATTTAATATCCTTTGATATCTTTCTTTTATTCCAAATGATTTAAATACATTAAAAAGAAGTGTGTAATCCTCACCACAATCAATTGTAGAACATTTTCTTCATTCTTGTACATGTATTATTAGCTCCCTATTACTCCCCAAAGTCTCCTGCTATTACCCTAAGGAACTATTAATCTAATTATTGGTCATTATAGATTTACATATCCTGGACTTCATATAAAGAAAATGATGCAAAAAATGACAATAAAATAAAAGACATTAAAAAAATTTCCAATCCAAGAGAAATCAGAATAGAAACCATAACAAATTAAAAATGGGTCAAAAGGGAAAACAAATGACAATATGTTGAATTTTAAACTAACTAATCTGCAGCAGTCCACTTCCCAATTCACTCTGTCTTAGGGAGAGACTATTCACATTCCTGGTCAGTGGCCTGTAGGGACTCACTGGAACCTTAATTGGTGTAGGAAATGTGCAAATGAATTTTGGGATCTCACTGTCATCAAAAACCTTCGGTACACCAGGTACTCTGAATTTAAGCTCCAATAAATTCCCTCCTCTGAACTTGAATTTTCATTATTTACAATCCTTGGATCACAGGGACTTTTGTACTCCTTCAATGTGGACTTCGCAGACACCTCACCTATATGAACGCTTGTTTAAGACAAGCCTTTAAGACAGCAGACACTATTCTTTCTGATAGCCAGGTACCCTATTATACCTTTTGTAGATGAAGACAATCTGGTCTTGAGCAGACAGGGCTAGAGAGATGTGAAATACACAGTTTCTATTAACAATTGTTAACACAGATATTATATTTAGGATTGCTTTTATTTCATTACTTGCAGCTGGAATTCTTCCATAGATAATTCATCCTTATTTGTCATCTGTCAAGGAGATGGCCATGAGATTTGATTTCTAAGTTTCCAAGGGTTTTCAGGAATTTGTTTTGTTAAAATTTTTCTCTTCAGGGAACATTGCACAAGAATAAAATCCATTTTAAACAAATCATTTAATATCCTTTACCTTCCTTATAATTCCCATACTTCAATATTTAATTTTTAATGAACACATTCACTCTTTCCTCTAGTCAAATTTCTTCCAAAAAATCTACATTTTTTTCCTTCTAAAGAGAATTACTGTCTCTGCTATTCTAGTCAACTCTTCCTCTGATTGTCTTTGATGTACTCTGGCCTTCTGCAACATCCTATAACCATCTACTTGATTTTCTCTTTCGCATCTAGACTTTGATTTTTCTTTGACTTCCTCCTCTTCTGGAATTAATCAAGTACAGTGTTTTATGAGAGGTTTTTAGAGTAACACTCAAGAGTTTAGAGTCAAAACTGAGTACAAGGAACAGATTTTTCTCTAAAGAGAACAAAAAGCAACTTAGATTTTTAGATTGCTCTATGAAAAATAGCCATAGCCTTCAACTACATAAAATACAAGCTTGCACAGAGAGAACTCTTGAAACAAAGTATAACAGAAAAATCATAACTACTTTGAAATTTATAAAATTTTATAAAATATGTAAAACATTATATAACATATAGGAAACTAGTCTTTTAAAATGAATCTATTAGGGGTTATGAAATATTTTACATACATTGGCCAAGCAGTGTTACAGTAATAAATTATTTACTTTTTAATCATACACATAGGAGGATATCTATAGGTCTAACCATTATGCAAAATCTGTCCCAATTATCTGTTACCAGGAATGAAAGTTTAGCTCCCATTCCTAAACTAATAGAGCTCGGTCTCAAACAAAAACTAGATGGTGCACCTTGCAGATGACCCAGTTGAATGGAACTGTAAAACAGAAGTGCTAGATTCAATCTTAAAGTGAAAATTAAAGGAGTGTCAGGAAAGTAGACCAGGAAGGCTCACAAATGAAATTACTTGGCAGATGCTAACAGCAATTCCTGCACCCATCCTCTGAAACTCCACAGTGCAGGCAGTTGACAGAACTTCCCCACAACGTATTTGAATTTACTAGAGAATTCTGACAGGGCTCCAACCAGTTGCCAGAAATTTAAAGCTGAAAGTGTGGATTCATGCTGCCTGTTACTACTGAGCCAGAGGAGCCGAGACAGGAATTGAATCTCCTCACAATCACTTTATTCTGACGCCAAGGAATTAAGAAGCTGGTGGTGAGTAAAGACCCCAGGAAATCCTCACAGCTCGCCCTAGCTCATTTGTTTCATAGTATAGTGGAGGGAAGGAGATGAAATGATGAGAAACAGATGTCCCCTCTATGGAGGGATGAGATCAAGCAGCTCCTGAAGTAAGTCTTGTTGTTCATCCTCCACTGATCTCAGCCCCCAGAATTCATATGTTATCTTTAGGGTCTAGATCAGGGGTGGGGAACATCCATCCCTTGGGTTTAAAAGGCCCACAAAGTTATACCAGCTAGCATCACATGTCTCACCAAAGAAAAACAGTCCCAGCCATCACATTATGAGTGAGTTGATTCAATGTGTGACTAGTATGGTCCTGAATTGTGCTATAAATATCCCAATGGCCTTTGGCAGTAAAAATGGTTCCCCACTCAATGTCTAAATGGTCATTTGCTTCACTCTGGTTTAAGAAAACAATCTCAAGGCTTTTATGAGTCCACTGAAACTATGTGGCTAACTCACTTCCCACCATTCCCCCTTATTAATTTTAAGCATAGAAAAGGTACAGAAGTTAGTTAGGTTTAATTCTTAAAGCTTTGTACGTACTTCCAACCATCTGCTTTTCTCTCTGTGTGTACATACAATGTTGTAGAACGCAACTTTCTGATTTAATCATTCTCAGATGTTCATTTGCAGAAGTTCAATGTTATGATTTACTGTTCAAAACATTGGTATATAGCAGACTATGAAAATTAAAACAGATGTATTCAACTTGCATTAGAACCAATTTACAATGGAGTTGTTGGAATGTAAACCCATAGATTGTCAGGGACTACATGTACGGGGAAAAAAGTCACCATAAGTATGCCTATATTATCTGTTCCATTATACTTCTCTTTACACACTGTTGCTAGCTTAATCTTCCCAAATAAAAATTGCCAACCTCAATTTCCAGCCTTATATCCTCTATATCAGTGTATCTCAAAGTATGATCTAAAAAAATTTGCTTCCAAACGTAGATTTCTTGTTTCACATAGAAACAACTGGCAACAGAATCTAAAGTAACATCTGTTCTAAAGATTGAAATGGAGGAGTTGGAAGGTGTGAAGATAAGAAAGGTCCCAGGAGAAGAAGTTTCTCTAACTAGTGATTTTTAAATCTGTATTCTCCCTCATATTAATTTCTCTTTCACATTTTACCAAAGCCACCAGGGCAGATGTTGATTATATAAAAGAAACTTACACTGAGAGGTCAGGAGTGCGGAGATGTGTTAAATTAAAGGAATCTGTGACAAATTCACTGGAGGTTATAGATTCAGTTAGACAGAATGATGAACAGAAAAGAAGTTGTTTGTCTTCTCACAAAATGTGCATACAGAGAATCAATGAGGGTTAATAGTTAACTCTCAGTTTTCTTAAGTGGTATTTTTGGATCTCTGCAAAAATTATACTTGGGAGTGAAAGTGTGGGCTTGTTCATTGCACCCGCCATTAGCTAGTGCAGTTATTAAAATAAACGTACCTTAAAATGTATACATCCAAGATAGATATTTATTATTTTAAAAATATTTTAGGAAAACCAAATTACCAAGAAAAAATATGTGCATTTTACTGTACTAGTTGGGTGATACTTCACCTATAATTCAAAATAAGAACATAAAATGCAGGAAAATTAGCTATCCAAAAGTTGGGAGATCCCTCAAAAGTAATGGTAGGCCTCATCTCCCTGCCTCACCTATTCTCCACCACCAAGTTTATTAATTGAATATAATATGTTATTTTTGCCTTTTGCTTTGCGGTTAAGTTCCTCCCCCCACCCCCCACCCCTTTAGGGTTATACTATGCCCAGTCACCATACAAATTTAAGGCAAGCATGTAATAGTAACAACAATAATAAAACATATCCTTTAATACTGTCTACATATATGCTGGAATGAAAGACTTTTTCATGTCAGAAATAAGACTGGTTTAATAAAGACTCCTTATAATATAATCACATGACAAACATATATATGACAACTCATGCTGGGTATCTGTGATGGTTACGATTATATGTCAGCTTGATTAGAGCAGGATTCTCAATGGTTTGGCAGTTATGATATAGTATGGCAACTATATGTAGTTGTGCTCACTTTGTGATCCAATAAAATATAATCCCCTCCATGATGAAGTCTGATATAATGTAATTTCTTCCATGATGATTTGCTATGAAGAGTGCATCATTTGTGCGTTAGTCTGGGTAGATTAGAGAAACAAATTCATAGGCAATCACATGTGTAAAGAAAGAGCTTTATATAAAAGAGTAATTGTATATTAAGAAAACATCCCAGCTCAGTCCAGATTAAGTCCATAAATCTGATATAATCCAAAATGTCCAATACCGGTCTGTAAATTCCTCGTCAGACTCATGCAACACATGCAATGACACCAAGTGCAGGAAGATCACAGGCCAGTGGGTGGACAGGCTTGTGGATCCATTGGTGGTGGAAGCATCTCAGCACTGGGGTGGGTCTACATGAGGCTCCTCCAGCTCCAGGGCATTGGCTGCCATCAACATAGCTTTATGTGGCTTGTCAACAGGAATGTTTCGCAGGGAGAGAGTGCGGGCCTGGCCTCCAGTGCACTATTTATCTCCTTGGCAACTCCAAATAAGGTAATCAAGTTGCGACCTGATTGACAGGCTAACCTCCACACCTTCACTTTTTTTTTTAATTAAATGCTTTTATTTGGGGCTCTTACATCTCTTATCAGGTTCCATACATTCATCCAATGTGTCAAGCACATTTGCACATATGCTGTCATCATCATTTTCAAAGCATTCTCTTCCCACTTGAGCCCATGATATCAGCTCCCCATTTCTTCCCCCGCCCTCACTCACAAACCCTTGATAAGTTATAGATTATTATTTTCCTATCTTACATCATCCTCCATCACCCTATCACCCATTTTTCCATTGTTTGTCCCCCTGAGAGGGGGTTCTAGATTGATCCTTGTGATTGATTCCCCTTTCTCCCCCCACCCTCCCCTAATCCTCCTGGCATTTTCACTCTCATTTTTGGCCCTAAGGGGTTTATCTATCCCGGATTCCTTGTTTTTCAGGCTCTCATCGCTAGTAGTGTGCATGCTCTGCTCTAATCTGATTAGTAAGGTAGAATTGAGGTCATGATACTGGGGGGAAAGAAGCATAGAAAGAACATGATAGTGGGGGGAAAGAACAATAACTGTTGTTATTGTTTTGTTGGTCTTGACTTCCTTTGTTGTTTTGTTTAGCATTGCCTGGTTTTTGCACTTATTAATGTATCTGCATGTCTATCTAGATATAATAGGCTTGATAAATAATTCAGAGATGAAAAGAACGGGACCAAATATTCTGGGGGGATACGGGAGGAGAGGTTAGAAAAAGGAAGTGTGGGTGAAACCAACCCAGGGACAAAGAAACAACAAGTGAACTAAAATCAATAGAGAGAAGGGTGTAGGATGACTAGTGGGGCTTAATCAAGGGCAATGTAGCAACGAGGAATTACTAAACCCAAATGAAGGCCGAACATGATGGTGGGACAAGAGGAAAGTAAAAGGAAATAGAGGAAAGACCCAGGAGGCAAAGGACGTTTAGAGAGATTTAAATACAGGCATGTATATATGTAACTATATCTATAATGAGAGGGGAACAGAACTATGTACTCATATCTATATGTTAAGAATTAAGGTTGCAGATGGACATTGGGCCTCAACTCAAGTACTCCCTCAACACAAGAGCACTTTGTTCTAATAATCTGGGATTCTGTGATGCTCACCTTCCTGACACAATCGCTGAAGACAAAATGGGTGCATAAACAAATGTGGTGAAGAAAGCTGATAGTGCCCCACTATCAAAAGATATAGCATCTGGGGTCTTAAAGGCTTGAAGATAAACAAGCAGCCATTCTAGCTCAGAAGCAGCAAAACCCACATGGAAGAAGCACACCAGCCTATGTGATCATGAGGTGTTGATGGGATCAGGTATCAGGTATCTAAGAGCCAGAACAAAATCATATACAAGGTGAATGAGGGTGGGGCATGGAGTGGAGACCCAATGCCCATCTGTAGACAATTTGACATCCCCTCACAGAGGGGTCACAGGGACAAGATGAGCCAGTCATGGTGCAGTCTAGTCTCAAGTTGACACCAGATTATGTAACTACCCCAATTTGTAAAGGTGCTTTCTCAGTGGCTGTGACTCAAATCCAATACATATGGACATTTTTGGAAAGGTTTCTTGAGTTTTACTTGCTCTGGATTGTGCATCTGTTTTTTCCTCATCTGCCTTCTGGTTCTTTGGTATTGAACCAGGAACTTGACATCTGATCTGTCAAATTTGGAAATTGCTAATTCTACATTTGCATGAGCCATTTCCTTGAGATAATTCAATCAGGCAATCTCTGTATGTGTGTGTGTGTTTGTTTCAATAATTTTGCTTCTCTAGAAAAACTACTTAATGTATAATGAAAGGATTGGTTTTTGTTTTTGTTTTTAAAACTAATAGTGTGATAGAAGAATAGAAAAGTCATTTATTGACAGCTATAATCTGAATTCAGGTATTTTGAAAATAATGGGCTTGCTGTGTTTTAATTATTTTATGGGAAGAGGAAACCTGAAGGAAGTAAATTCTGGAGATTAAATAAGCAAGGCACAACATCAATGTCTAACTATTCAGATCCTATTCTTCGCATATGTTCAAGGTCCATCCAAACAGTTAATCTTCCTCATCCAAATGTCAGGCATATATGGGCATAGAATTGCTTTCAAGGTTTCAATGGGGCTTTAGGAAAAGACATGCTAAAACAGAAGCATTCACATTAATTTTTTTAGTTTATCACGTGCCACTTTTCATTTTAACCAAATTCCCAGCCACCACATACACTATAACAGTGACCATCATAAACTCAATCATAACTTCTGTATGTTACTTTGGTGATAATCTTCCCCAAATCCTTTAATGTTGTATTTTTCTGTTAAGTTTTCAGTGTTAAATGATTTGTCTTTACATTAAGCTAATTTATATGGAAATTATAATGAATTAAAATACATACATGAGTGTAAGTAAACGAGTATTGCCACTGTGATCCAATTCATATATGCAGGAATATACTTCAAAAAATACATTAAACACATAACTATAATCAGTTTATGACTGCAGACAAGTTACTTCAGTAATACACTTGTCTTAGTCTTGTAAACTAAGACTTAGACTAAGACTTAGTCTTCTATTTCCTTCAAAGTAAAAAGTCCGGTGACTTGTGAGTGGATCTGATAGTCCAGAAAAATCAAGGGAGAGAGGTCATTTTAGAAGGTTATGGTGACCCCTACAAGTTCAAAGTTGTAATCTTGATAGATATTTTTAAAGGACACAGGTCTATTAAAGGGAGCTTATTACACAAAAGGTTTAAGGAAATGAAAACCTGCCTTGGTGATAAAAAGACCAAAAGGGTTTCACTGAAGGATATTCTTCTATTATGACAATGGACCTGCTATTTCTTCGAGGGTTGTGAAAGCTGTCCCATGTTTCCATGTTAATTTCCATCAGAAACCTTGCCCCAGTTTGAGACCCTCAAGGATACCAAAACTATTGTTTTGGGGAGAAGGGGAAGATGGCAGAGCAGGGGAGCCGCATACTCTGAGAGCTCTTTTGAGCAAGGTGGGTTAGGTGCCCAGGTTGCCTAGTGGAAGGAGTCTGGTGAGTGAAATATCCCCCACCGCACACATTTGTCCTGAGCTGGGGCCTTGGTGATCTAAGGTCCGATTCTTGGGACATCTCGGGTCATGGGCCACCGCCACCATGGCCGCAACTAGCTATAGTCCCACTCCAACCCCAGACCTAGCCCCTGTGCCTGGAGTCATTTGGCTGCCCTACTGAGACATGTGCAGCAGTGGCGGAACCTCCTACAGCAGCTGCACACTCGTGGGACCCCACTAGGAGAGAAGTTTCCCTTTGCCACATTTCCCCTCTCCCCACATGGCAGCAATCTGCCCTTGAGCCCATATCCCTCCCTCCATTCACCCAGGGCCCATGCAACTGATCTGCAATCTACAAGTGGCTGCCAGGGTGTCCTCCATGGGGGACAATCCACCCCCATTGCTGCCTGGGGCCTCTTCACTGGCACCCTGTTTGCCTGCCTGCCCGCCCCCGTCAACTTAGCTCCCACTTTACTCCCGGCCCCAGAAGCTGTGCTGTGCACTACCCACAGGCACGAGCCTGCAGCCGGATCCCATCCCGCTTCTACCCACTACACTGCATTTCCTGTGGAGCCACTTCAGGCTGGCCTGCATCACCATGGTGCCCTGTTCCCGAGGCCTGGCGAGCTAAGCCTGCCCACCCCCGTGCATCACTCCCGTAGCAGTGGGCAGTCACCATAGCCCAGACCCCGCATCGGAGTCGGCTTTGTACACCTCGTGCAATGCGGGATATGGGCACGAACAGCCTGGAGCGCTAAGCCTGCCTGCAGCAGCATGTCCTGCCTACTGGGAGGGTGAGCCACAGGGCTTTGCATTCCCACTGGGACCAGCTTTGTCCACTCTGGTGCCCTGTGGGGTTCTCAGCGCCTGCAGCTCTGAGCGAGAAGCCTGCCCGCTGCTGCACGTCCTTCTTAATGCGGAGAGTGGGCACCATTGCCCCCTATTTCCCACTGGAGCCACCACTCTCCGTTCCGGCTCAGCCCACATCTCTGTGGAACCTGCCCCGTTCATAGGGCTGGCGGCTCAAGGGATAAGAGTCCCACCTGCTGGGGAACCTAGGACACGGCTTTGCGGTCCCTGCCGGAGCTGTCTCTGTCTGCTCCAGCCGGCTCTCACCACTGCGGTGTCCTTTGGGGACGCCTGCACCAGCTTCTAAGCCTGCCCGCCCTAGCCCTATACAGCCGCCACAGGAGGCATGCGCTGTGGCCAGAGTCTCCCTCAGCACCCCTTGCAGCCCCAGCCCATTCCAACCGGCATAGGAAGTGAGCACTGCGGCCAGAATCTACCTCAGCAGCCCCTGCATCCGTAGCCTTTTCTGGCTAGTGCAGGAGGCTCGCTGCTGTGGTGCTTCTCCCGCCGGCGTAGCCTGTGCTCACCAGTTTAACTCTACAGGCATGCAGGGACCAGGGAGTGCATGGTGATCTTAAAAGCATTTTCCCCTCTTATAGCTCGGCTCCAGAGACCCCGATCAGCACCACATCCTGTGGCAGCGAGGCCTCACACACCTTTGCCTTCGATTAAGCTTCTCTAGAATTTGGAGTGAAAAGGAAAAAATTTATACATATGTATTTTTTCTCGTGCTGGTTTTTCTTTCTTTTCCCCCCTTTACTTTATGTGTTTTCTTTTCACTCTTTTTCTTCTTTCTTCATACCTTTTCTTTATTACTATTACTTATTTTCTGCCCCTCTTTTATAGGTTTTCCTTCTCTCTCTTTTTTCTATTTTTATTACTTCTTTTCTCTACTCTTTTACTGCTTCTCCTTCTTTATCTCTCTCCAGCTTTTCATTTTGCTCCCAATTTTTTAAAAAAATTTCTTTAATTTTTAAATTTTTTTTATAAAATAAAAAAGGGCTGCTAAGGGTGCCCTGACAGACCAGGTCAAATCAGCCTTGCGGAACTCACTGAAGCTTCATTCCCCCACTCCAGTCACTGAAACATCTCACCACTGCTGGCCACTAAGCCATCAGGGAACTCTGCCTACATGACAGTCTGACCCATCTCTATAGTAGGTCACAGACAGCTGCCTGAAAGCATCCTTAATATTAACACAGATAAGGCCCCCCTGGTCTCCCTGAAACATGGGACCTATGAAAGGATCAAGGAAAAATCAACACACCACATCACTCCCAACAACAAAAAAATAGAGACAAAACACAGTAGCAGAGCTAACGTCTCTCACAGAAGAAGCAGATACAGATCTGCCACAGAAGTAAATCTTCAAAAGTCTGCTCACAGTAATACAGGAGCTGAGGGAAGCAACCCAGAATAAGGATGCAATGATAGAGGAGATGAAGTCCACAATAGAGGAGATGAAGTCCACCCAACAAAGGGAGCTACAGGAGGTAACAGAGGAGGTAGCAGAAGCCACAATCAAGGTCACAGAATTTATTATTAGGTTTGAGGAGGCAGAAAACCATATCAGTGATCCAGAGGACACTCAAACAGACCTAAGAAAGTGGGAAATAAAGTCAGATATGAAAATTAAAGAAGCAGAAGGTAACCTGAGATCAATGATAGATGGTATGAAGACGAATAATAGTCCAATAATCGGTTTACCAGAGCACAACACAAGTTGACAGCTTAGAAAAAAAGGAATTTCTGGAAGAAAACTTTCCCACCCTAACGAGTGAGAACCGGGTGCTCATACAGGAAGCAGAAAGGACGCCAGCTAGACTAGACCCCCAAGAAGAACAAGCCAAGACATATAATAGTAAAAATATCCAACTTTGAGGAAAAAGAAAAATTTAAGAGCAGCAAGAGAAAGGAAGACAGTCACATACAAAGGAGTGCAGGTAAAAGTATGCTCAGACCTATCAGCAGATACCATAAAGAGTAGTTGAGAGTGGACCTAAATCTTCCAAAAGCTGAAGGAAACAAATGCCTCCCCCAACATCCTTTACCCTGCCAAGTTATCCATTAAGATAGATGGTGAGATAAGGTCTTCTAGGACAAAGAAAGACTCAAAGAATATACTGCAAGACACCCGATCCTGTGGAAGATACTGGCTGACTACTATGGCCAGAGGATCAACTTCAACCAAGAACAAACAGGAAAGCAACATATAGCCCATCTCCACCTAGAAGCCAACATGCCAGCAACAATTACCAGGACAACAGGGTCTCAGAGGGAAAAGAAGACAAGATAGAAACACTCCATGCAAACAAAGCACACTGATATGAAGGGAAATAGATAAACACCCAAAGCACAAGACAGGGTATGACAACTATGAATCCACAGATATTGATAATATGTCTGAATACCAAATGACTCAATTTTCACATTAAAAGAAAAAGGCTGGAGTACTGGCTCAGAAAACATAATCCATCAATCTGTTGCCTGCAAGAAACACATCTTAAACGCACAGATAAAAATATGCTAAGAATAAAAGGCAGGCGGAAAGTTTACTAATCAAACTGTAACTCAAAAACAGCAGGAGTGGCTATCTTAATCTCCGACAAAACAGACCTCAAGGTCAAAACCATAAAATGAAACAAGGAGGGACACTACATAATGCTCAAAGGCTCAGTAAGCCCAGAAGCAGTTAGAATATTGAATATTTATGCACCTAATAATGGCACAGCGAATTTCGTCAAACTATTAAAAAGATGAAAAAAGAAATCATGGATACAACGATCATAGTAAGTGACTAACACTCCGCTATCAGAGTGAAAGAAGCTCAGCAAAGGGGTAATAGAGCTAAACAATGTAATTAAGCAACAGGGCATGCTAGATATTTATAGAGCTTTCCATCCAAATGCAAAAAATCACATTCTTCTCAAGTCCACATGGATCATTTTCACGAATAGACCACATGCTGGGACACAAGGCAAGCCTGAGTAAATTCAAACACATAGATATTATCCAACAGCTTTCTCAGATCACCATGCCATAAAGCTGGAGATTAATAAGAGGATGTCTAGAAAAGCAAAGTCAACCAATTGCAGGATGAACAATGATCTCCTGTGACATGAATGGGTACAGCCCCAGATTAGAGAGGATATTACAAAGCTTCTAGAAACTAATGAGAACGAGAATACAATGTATCAAACTTATAGGATACTGCAAAGTCAGTTATCAGAGATAGCTTGATATCATTAAATGCATATATGAAAAAAGAAGAGACGCTTATGACAGATACATTGATACAAAACCTCCAACAACTAGAACAGAGTAAGCAGAACAACCTGTCCAATAGCAAGAGAAAAGAAATGATAAAAATCAGGGCAGAGTTCAACCAGTGTGAAGACAAGAGAACAATGCAAAAGATAAATGCAGCTAAAAGCTGGTTCTACGAAAGGCTCAACAAAATAGATAGACTGCAGGCAAATCTTACCAAGGATAGAAAGGAACAAACATCAATAGTCAGGATGAGGGATGAAACAGGGGCAATACAACACACCCCATTGAGATTAAAAGGATAATCACAAAGTTCTATGAAGGTCTGTATTCTAATGAATTCAGAAACATTGAAGACATGGATAAATAGTTGGAAAAACAATATTTCCCTAGATTATATGAAAGAGAGATCAAGAACCTCAACAAACCCATAGTAAAAGATGAAATAGAGAGGGTCATCAAGAACCTACCAACAAAAAAAGCCCCGGGGTCAGATGGCTTCACAGCAGAATTCCACCAAGCATCCAGGGGAAAGTTGACACCGATCCTCTACAAAGTATAGGATGTTTGTAGAGGTACAAACATCCTTTCCAAAGCATAGAAAAGGATGGAAAACCCCCAAACTCATTCTAAGAAGCCAACATAACTTTGATACCCAAACAAGGCAATGACCCCATAGGTATAGAGAATTACAGACTGATATCTCTAGTGAACATAGATGTAATACTCCTTAACAAATTATTGGCCAATATAATACAAGAGTATATAAAACATATCCACCACGACCAGATAGGATTCATCCCAGGGATACAGGGATGGTTTAACATCTGAAAATCCATCAATATTATACACCACATGGAGAAGAAAATGGATAAAACCATATGATAATATCCATAGATGCAGAAAAAGCATTTGACATCATCCAACACCCATTCCTAATTAAGACACTCATGAAGATAGGAATGGAAGTTAAGTTCCTCAAGCTGATACTAGCTATCTATGAAAGGCCAATGGCCAACATCATAGTTAATGGAGAAAAGACAAAAACAATCCCACTGAAAAAGGGCACAAGACAAGGATGCCCCCTGGCCCCACTTCTATTCAATATCGTTCTGGAGGCTCTGGCTAACAACATAAGAGAGCGGAAGGACATCAAAGGGATCCAAATGGGAGAGGAGGAGGTGAAACTATTGCTATTTGCAGATGACATGATCCTGTACATTGAAAATCCCAAAAGCTCCACAATAGGAGCACTTACAGTGATAGAAGAATATGGAAGAGTGGTAGGGTACAAGATCAATAAACAGAAGTTGATAGGTTCTCTGTACACATCAGACAGGACCATGGAAGAGGGGATTAAGTACCCTTCACAGTAGCTAAGAACAAACTGAAATACCTAGGAATATATTTAACGAAAATACCACTAAAGCCCTATACAAGGAAAACTATAAGACCCTACTACAGTGACCTCCACAAATGGAAGAACATCCCCTGCTTGAGGATTGGAAGGCTTAACAGTAAAGATGACAATCTTATCTAAAGCAATTTACAAGTTCAATGCTATAACCAAATCAAATACCATCAACCTTCTTCAAAGAATTGGAAAAACTGACCACCAATTTCATATGGAGAGGGAAGAAACCCAGAATTAGCAGAGAACTCCTCAAGAAGAAGGGCAAAGTTGGAGGACTCGCCTTACCCAGTTTTAATGCCTATTACACAGCTACAGGGGTCAAAACAGCGTGGTACTGGCACAATGACAGACACTCAGACCAGTGGAAAAGAATAGAAAGCCCAAGAATAAAACCATGAGCATATGGACAACTGATTTTCGACAAGGGTCCCAAAACCATCAAATGGGAAGCAGATGTCTTTTTAACAAGTGGTGTTGAAAACAATGGATATCCACATGTAGAAAAATGAAACAAGACGTTTTCCTCACCCCATGCAGAAGAATAAAGTCAAAGTGGATCATAGACCTAGAAGTTAAACACCAAACCGTCAGGACTATCAAGGAGGGAATTGGGACAAACCTCAGAGCACTGGCCCAGGGAATTCATAGGCTCACTGCAATAGGGAAGGGTACATACACAGGTGAACTGGAAATCGACAAATGGGATTTAATAAGAATAAAGCACCTGTACACCTGGAAAGACTTCACCAAGAGGGTGACAAGACAACCCACAGACTGGGAGAGGATTTTTAGTAATGACACATAGGACAAAGGGCTCATTACTAAAATCTACAACACCCTCATGACCTGCAAAAAGAGGAAAACAGTAAACCCCCTAAGGAAGTGGGCAAAATAAATGAAAATAACTTTCACTAGGGAGGAGACCCATATGGCCAACAAGCATATGAGAAAGTGTTCCCAGTCCTTAGCCATAAGAGAAATGCAAATTAAAACAACCATGAGATACCACCTAACACCCCTGAGGCTAGCCCAAATCAGCAAATCATAGAGAGGCTGTGGTGAAGAAGGAACCCTCCTCCACTGCTGGTGGTCATGTAGATTTGCACAGCCACTGTGGAAAGCAACCTGGAGATCCTTAAAGAAAATGGAAGTTGATCTACTTTATGACCCAGTCATCCCTCTACTGGGCATATACCCAGTGGAAGGAACAAATAAAACATAACCAGTCATCTGCGCTCCAATGTTAATTGCGGCAAAATTCACAATAACAGCTTAAGTTTCCATGGATAGACGAGTGGATTAGTAAGCTCTGGCACATACACATACTATGCAGCACTGAAAAGCACGAATGATCACATGAAACACGTTGTTTCGTGGGAAGAGCTGGAAGGCATCATGTTAAGTGAGGTAAGCCAATCTCAAAAGGACAGGTATAACATGAGTCCCCTGAGGTAAATATACTCAGCACAGCAGGAATGGAAGAATAGACACTTATCTCGCAATAAACAATTGGAAACATAGATAGTTGGGGGGGGGGGCAGACCACACCCAGGGAGGTACATGAGAGTCCAACATAAAGAAGGGGAAGGGGGGCAGGAGGAGGGAGAATCGGGGTGGGGAGAAACTGAGTTGATGACACGGGGGAACAGGGCACTAATCTACCCAGGGGGAGAGTATTGGTTATATCCCCAAAGAACTGGAACATGCATACAGACCCCACCATGATGGGCCAAACCAGGAGGGCAACATAGCGCATGGAAGAATCCACAAAAAGACTGGACCATACGCCTGGCCACAATCAGAATCAGCCCCACCCCCACCATGGAAGGGAGTGGCACAGAAAATGAAAACAGATCGTCTGGTGAGGGAAAGGAACTGACCTACCATACCCAGAAGGAAGCTTACGCAAATGAAGTGGGAAGAAGGGAGTAGAGCACACCAGGGCCCACCAAGCTCAGAGGATGATAGCCGGGTTTGGAGCAGCCAATGCACAGAGAGGACCATATGGCCAGCCCCACCGCGAGATGTGACATCCTGCACTGACCCATGGGATGTGTGGGATGTATGGGATGTGTGACTGAGCTGACCCCACCACACTGAGGCAAAACACTGGGGGGAGTGCATTAGAGTGGCCAGGGAAGCAGAGCAAGGAGGTCCCGAGGGAGTATCAAGGATGGACTTTGGGGCCAGTGCATGGCACCCCATCAGACTCATCTGGAAAGCAATCCTAAAGGCCAACAAACAGGCCTTGAACTATTAACAGGGTTTTCTTTCTTTCTTTTTTCTCTTCATTTAGATTTTGTATGTCAGTGGCTTTTTTGTTTGTTAGTTTGTCGGTGTTGCTGCCGTCATCGCCATGTTCTTATGTGCCACTTTGTTTGGCGCTGTCGAGGCCATCTGCAATTTTAAAAATTTTAATAATTTATAAATTATCAAGGGTTCATGAGGGAGTGGGGAGTGGGGAGGGAGGAGAGAGGGGAAAGGAAAATGAGGAGCTGATTCCAGGAGCCCAAGCGGAAAGCGAGAGTTTTGAGAATGATGAGGGCAACGGATGTATAAGTGTGCTTTACACAATTGATATATGCAAGGATTGTGATAAGATTTGTATGAATCCCAATAAAATGATTAAAAACACCTATTGTTTTGACATAGTATAAAATGAAGAGCGTATGAATTTTTCAGGGAAGGATACAAGAAATGAAAGCAACAGAAAACAATATATTCAAAAGTGTAGACTTAGAGGGAACAAGATATGTCAAGACACAATAGTTTCACATTTTGATAATTTTGTGTAATAAAAGTTTCTATAATTTTGTAGCAATGCATTTTAATTTGCACCAATATATGTAGTGTATATATTCCTTTGTAAGTATATCTACACATCACATTTCTGTCAGTTTGTTGGACTGTAGTGGCTTACATGCTGGCTGTGATGGTGGAAGTTATGAAACCTGTATTTATAATACCAGGCGAGTCAGCAAAGATGAAAAGCTTTCAGCCAGTTTTTAAGTAAGAACAAACTACAAAGAAGGAATGAGATAACCATTTTTGAGGGAATAGCCACTGAACACATTAAGAATTATAAGGAGACATTGTCAGATCTAGTGATACAAGATGAGTCCCTCAGGTTACAAGGCATTCAAAATATGGTGGAGGAAGAGTTGCCTCCTGAAAGTAGAGTGAACCATAATGATGGACGCAAGTTTTCAGGGGGTTTGTTTGCTGATGGATTCCAAAGGACTCAAATGGGAAGGAACAAATGCAAATATTTCTTCAAAATTGGAGCATGGAATGTATGAACTATGAATTTAGGAAAATAAGAAATTACAAAATAAAATGTACCACATAAATATAGATATCCTAGGTATCACTGAGCTGAAATGGACTGACATTGGTCATTTTGAATCAGAAAATCATATGGATTACAATGCATGGTGCGATAGTTACATAATTTCATGTCGACTTGAAGATGTATACAAGTGTAGGGATGGAGTCCAACCTGTCAATCAGGTGAAAGCACTATGTTGTCTCCTTGAAGGTGTGGCCTCTTATATGGAGGATTCTAGGACCCTCCCCCTCTCTCACTGCCTTCACATTCCTGCTTGTTGTCCCTGAGATCTGCTGGAGCCCTGCCATGTTTCCACCAAACATAGATCCACATGACTTTGCACCCACTGGCCTGTGACCTTCCTGCCTTCTGCATTGTTGCTCATGGTTGCGTGAGTTTGAAGAAGTGCTTATGGACTAGTATCAGATTTATGGACTTGATTTAGGCTGGGCTGGGATGTTTTCTTGATATATAATTACTTCTTGATATGAAGCTCTGAGTTTGTTTATTGTGCCAACCTGGCCGATAAACACATGTGGGGTTAATTGAAGGGGGGGAGGGATAAATGGCTCAGTGAGCCTTGCCTTTGTAGTTCTCGGGTCTCTTGCTTTGCAAGGGCCGCATCAGGGTGTAGCTGCCTTAGCAGTTCCCTGCTTCAGCTTGCAAGGCTGACTTCCTGCAAGATATCTCCAAGGAGAAGCCACATGGACCTACCCCGCTGGAGCAGCCATGTGGAGACCCCTGCCAGCACTGAGATGCTTACACATTCACTGATTCAGCTTTCCTCCTGCAGTCGGCATCATTCTGTCTGTTTTGTGAGATGGAAGAGGACTTTGTGGATTGCTTTTGGACATATGGGTTAATGTTGGACTTGTGGGCTTGGGCAGCACTGGGTTGGGATGTTTTCTTGATGTGCACTTAACCTTTATATAAAACTCTCTCTTATACATGAGTTTCTGTGGATTTGTTTCTATAAAGTACTCAGACTAGCACAAGCTCTTTCTTATGCATATATGAATGAGTGTTGTTGGATTTGTTTTTCTAGTCAACTCTGCCGAACACACTAGGAATGAAAAATTCAAGAGATTGAAATCATATTAATTTACAAAAAGAATATTTCAAGATCTATCTTGAAGTATAATATATATCTGAAAATATTCCTCTGAGAACAGGAACTAGAAAAGGATGCCCCCGATCACCATTCTTATTCCATATTATTTGGGAAATCTTTACCAGCACCATTAGACAACAGAAAGCAATTGTGTCAAGGTGATACAATTGAGCAAAGAAGAAGTGAAGCTCTCCCTATTTGTAAAGGATGTGATTTTATATAGAGACAACCAAAAGCACTCCACAAAAATATCGTTGTAAATAATTCAGGGCCAGATACAAAATTAACAAGCAGAAATCAATTGGATTCCTGTACACCAGTGAAGACAACTGAGAAAAAAACATCAAGAAAATAATATCATTTACAATAGCCACACAGAAGATGAAATAATTAGGAATAAATCCACCTACAGTAAGAAGTAAAGAACAGTTCAAAGAAAATTCCAGAACATTATTACAAGAGACCTTCACAAATGGAAGCATAACCCATGATCATGGGTAGGTAGAATTAGTATTGTGAAAATGTCAGTATTACCTAAAGAAATCTACAAATAAAATGCAATTCCAATCCAAATCCCAACTTCATTCTTTAAAGAAAAGGAAAACTAATTTCCAACTTCATATGGAGAGGGAAGAGACCCAGGATACACAAAGAACTCTTCAAAAAGAAAAATAAAGTAAGAGGTCTAGCACTACCTGACCTCAAAAACTATTAAACAGCCACAGTTATCAAAACAGCCCGGTACTTGAACAATATTAAATACATAGACCAATGGAACAGAATAGAAAATCCATAAAGAAAACGCTCCACCTACAAGCAACTGATTCTCCACAAAGGACCAAAAGACATTACATGAGAAAGAGACAGCCTCTTCAACAAACAGTTCTGGTAAATTGGATTTCCATCGCAGGAGAATGAAAAAGGACCATACCTCCTCCCATGCTCAAAACTAACTCAAGAGGTTTTCTTACTCACTGCCATCTGACTCATATTGACCCTCTAGGACAGGGGAGAACTGCCTCTGTGAGTTTCTGGAACTAACACTTTATAGGATCAGAAAGCCTTGTCTTTTTCCCACCGAGCAGCGGTCAGTGGTTTCAAACTGCTGACCTTGTGGTCAATAGCCCAATGAACAATCTGCTGCATTGCCAGGCCTCCTCAGCTAGATGAACTAAAGATTATCTTCAACACATGGTGTTGGGAAAATTGAATCTCCCATCAATTAGAAGAACGAAACAGGACCCATACCTCTCCCTATGCACACACACAAAAAGAACTCAAGATATATGAGACCTAAGCGTAAACTCTGGAGCTATAAGGATTATCACTGAGAAAACTGGGAAAAATTTAAGGGCTCTATTGCAGGGCAAATACAGATGATCAAATACAATAAAGGCAGCACACACAGCAGAAGACAAAATAGATGACTGGGTTCTAGTTATACATTTATACACATCAAAAGATTTCATCAAAGGAGTAAAATGAGAGCCCACATATTGGAGGGGGGACTCTCTAGAACTTACATATTGGACAAGGGATTAATTACTACAATTTAGAGAATTCTACAATATCGCAATAAGAAAAAGAACCAAATAATCCAATTATAAAATGGACAAAAGACATGAATAGACAATTTACTAGGGACAACACTTGAATGGCTTGCAAATACAAGAGTAAATGCTCATGATCACCAGCCATAGGGAGATGTAAATTAAGACAACAATGAGATATCACCTTACATTCACAACTATAAAAGAGAGAGAGAGAGGGAGAGAAAAGAAATCCTGGACAAGATATGCAGAGTTTGGAATGCTTATATACTGCTGGTGAGTTTGTAAATGAGTTCAATCATTGTGGAAAGTGATATGTCACAACCTAAAACAACTGGTACTGGACATACCGTCCTAACCAGCAATACATCTCCGGGACATATACCCTCAAGAAGTGAGAGACAGAACATGAAGCGATGCTTGCTCTCCCATGTTCAGTGCAGCACAGTTCACAAGAGCAAGAAGCTGGAAACAGCTCAAATGTCCCCCAGTAGAAAAATGGATAAAGAAACTCTGATACACACACACAAAGGAATACTGTGCATTCCTAAACCACAGTAATGAAACCATGAAACACTTCATGACATGCATGGACCTGGAAACAATTGTACTGAACAAATTTAGCCTCAAAGGACAACTAATTATTTGACTCCCATACTATAAGGATAAAAACCAAGACAGAGTCAGGTTTCTACTGTCTGGCCATATAATCTTCTAATCTGGTCTCCCAAGCAACCAGGTAGTGAGCCTGCCTAGTATCCATAAACCATATATTGCCCCTTTTATTTGCACATCTTAAAAACCACTTCATCTGAGGAGGTCTCACTTTAGCTGGTGTCAGTTGCTGTAGGTGGGGCGATAGAGAGAAGACCAATCAGTTCTTGCCATACAACATTGTTCTAAGGTCATCCCAAATCAACAGATTAAGAGTGATTTGCAAAACTTACTGGAAATTCAATTCAAGACAGGGGGTATGGGGTGGGGTAACCTGCCACTGGGGTGAAAAAAGCTTAACAATATTTTCATAGAAGGCAAGGGGAGATTACATCCAGTATTATATTCCTAATTGGACACTTTTGACAGTTTTTTTTTCCAGTTCTTAGTAACCCAAGCTGCATCCTAGGCACAACTGAGACTTTAGATCCTGTCCTTTCTAGGTGCACAACATTCTTCATAGCCCACACCAGATGGAATGTATTTGAAAACCCCATTAAGTAAACTGGCTTTACCATAAACTCATCTGTAGTGCACTTTAAGAACTGACATATTACCCAGGACTTAAGGCTGAAACACCCTAGTGTGAGAAGAAGCAGATGTCAGTTATCTTAATATCATAGAATTGCTGGACATTAGAATTTAGTTCAGATCTATTCCTCTGAGGGTTCCCAGTGATGATATCTGGGATTACCTATCTTTCCTGTCTATGCTCTCTCTGCTTGTTATGACACGTGTTAGTCTGGCAAGCATATTTCTGCTTTGTGAATGAGTGCTAATGAAAGTTTTGCCCATCCTCAACACTCATTGTTCATGTACGTAGTGTCCAGTTATTTAAGCTTTTAATTTGTACAAGTCAACAATTCGTGTACTGTGGCCTGAAAAGCTTAACTATATGTGAATAATTTTTTTCTCAACAAGGTTTAAAATTCAATACCATTGTCCAAATTAATGATACTATCAAGAGATTTCCCGTATGCCCCCATGGGGATGATTTATAATATTCTCTATTATAAAATGATAATGAAGTCTCTAAAGTGAACCAGAGACATATATGAGCCATAGGTATATGAACATATTTTGGCTCACATTTAATTGTAGACATAACCTAAGAACAATTAGTTCCTATGACTTGACTCTATTCAATACTCCTCTTCATGAGTGTTACAGCAAAGTGTGGTAAAAGAAAAATCAGATGTTGACCCTTTATTAGAAAGAATAGTGTCTGGGGTCATAAAGGCTTTTCTTAAAACAAGCAGCCATCTAAAAAAGTGTAAATAAATCCACATGGGAGAAGCAAACCAGCACATGTGAACAAAGAATTGTAAATAATAAAATTCAAATCTGGAGGAATGAAAGGACTAAGGATGCTCTTGGGAACATTAGGTGGGGAGGGTCTTTAGTGGCATGCAGCGGGTGGGCAGAATTGACCTAGGGCATCTAGGGCTATCCCAGAGACCCAGGCCAGGTGGTGTAGAATAGTGGTACTCTGAATTCTGCATCTTTGGGGTGCACGGCATGCTCTAGAAGCTGCATTGGTGAGACCCCATATGGGAACCCCACTGGGTGAACTGAACGCTACCTCAGACACACTTGTAACCAGAGGACTTAAACTGGAAAACACATGGTGTCCCAGGAAGCAAAAGACAGCTGTACCAAGAGCGGTGTACTGTTGGCTGGTAGACAAACAAGATCTTGCTACATCAATGCCTTGTATGTATTAAGATAGGTATTATTCTGGCAATACTGTGTTAGCCATTCTGTTATATTTTGCTTATGCTCATGTATATTAGAGGGTATCTCAAAAGTGTTCCACCATTGGGGGGCACCCTCTTGAACCTGTGTTATTTGTTTTTCTGGTTTTCAATACATGAAACCCAGGAAAGTTGAGCCTATAGGGAAATAAAACATAACAAGGGTTTGGGGGGAGGGGCGATATAGAGGAGTAGGGGAGACAAGAAGGAGATGATATCAAGAAGCACAGCGAAAAAAAGTATTTTTGGAGACATTTTGGAAGCAATTGTACAATTATGTTTGACATGACTGAACTATGGAATGATGTGACATACGTGTCAATTCCAAAGTTATAGCAAAAACTTTTTAAAAATATAATTTAAAAGTTTTTAAAAACATAGATCCAGAAATGGGTTCTGGGCTCACACTAAATTCTAGCCTCAGCTTAAGAACAATTATTTTTTACATTAATGCCCTACTCGATGCTCACCTTCAGGAAAAAAATCACTGAAGACAGGGATGCTACAGCAAAGTGTGATGAAGAAAGTAGATTGTGCCTGGCAATCAATCAGAATTGTGTCTGGGGTCTTAGAGGCTTGTATTCAAGCAAGGAGTCATCTAAGCGAGGGGTCAACTAAGTCCACACGGAAAAAGCACACCAGCTTGTGTGATACAAAAATGACAATTACAAAATTCTATTATAGTAAAAAGAAAAGTATGGGAGTTAAAATTATGAACACCCAATTTGTGGAAGGCTACGGAGGACCACGGGAGCTGAAACCCATGTGCAGAGTGTCTAATCAGACCAAGTCACTGGCACATCCGATCTAGCCAAAGGCAGGAATCCCCAACAGCCCTACATTCTGGCTGCTCCATTGTAATCTTGATTATACTGGTTTGAACTCAGTATTTGGCCAGTTGACCTCACTATAGATAGGAACCTAATTTGTTCTGGGTGCAAATAGCTCTTAGTTGTTCCTCGACAGAAATTTCTTCCCTGGCTTTTGGAATGTTCATGGGGGTCTTCTCTCTCTCACATATTATCTGTATTTTTGTTTTTATGCTAATATGATCTTCTCCTTACCACCTTAGTGCGATTTGTTTTTCATTGCTTACTATTGGGTTTCCCAGCTGTGAAGTACAGTAGGAGTGCATGTATGATGATAATAACTGATAATAGGGGATGGGGTGAGTGGGTGTGCGTGGGCGATAGAGAGGGAAAGAGGAATAGATGATGAAAGCAGTTGTGGGGAGGGAGCACTAGAACTGATGGTGATTGCACAACTCATTTTAAAGGAGATTTAACCATGCGGGGGTCGGGTGGAGGTGGCTGGAATGCTCTAAGAAAAACGTGGTGGTGATTGTACAATTTCCCTTGATATGATTGAACGACAATTGAACTATTCAACTATGTGATATGTAAAGTATACGCCAATAAAACTATTGGAAAAAAATTCTGAGCACTCGATTTGAAGAAGACTATATGGGACAGAGGAAGCCCAAAATCCATTTGAATGATCCCCACATGGATTAAGCCTCGGGTGAATCCCCTTTGACCATAATCTAGGGATGTGAATAGCTTTGCTACCAGACAGAGGTTAAAATGTAGCATCTTCTCATTTCATCTCCCTTTTGACTCATTTAATGTTGTTTTGGTGTTTAATAATTTCTGCTTTCTTTTTTATAATTGTCTCTGGTTTATTTGTCATGGTTTGTATGAAGAAGAATGCAGCTTCAGGATTGCTTATTATAAGGAAGGCTTATTAATACCCTGGAATCAATACCTTATTAATTCCAATTAATAAGGAAGGCTTATTAATACCCTGTGACATGCAGATGTCACAACCTTGTTTGTTGAAAGCAAAGCATATTTGAAGAAATTTCTGATGAAGATCAAAGACAGAAGCCTTCACTATGAATTACAACTCAATGTAAAGAAAACTAAAATCATCACCACTGGACCAATAAACCACATCATGAAAAATGGAAAAAAGATTGAAGTTGTCAAGGATTTTGTCTTTCTTGGATCCACAATTAATGTTCAAGGAGGCAGCAGCTAAAATAATCAAAGGCCATATTACATTGGATCAATCTGCTGTACAAGATTTATTTAAAGTCGTTGAAGAGTAAGGGTATTTCTTTGAGGACTAAGGTGTGTCTGACCCAAGTCATGGTATTTCCTATTGCCTCATATTCATGCGAAAACTCAACAATGAGTAAAGAAGACTAAATAAAAGTTGATACATTTCCATTATGGTTCTGGCGAAGAATATTGAAAGTACTGTGGGCTCCCAGAAGAATCAACAAATCTATCTCAGAAGAAATACAGCAAGAATGCTTCTTAGAACTTGGATGGCTAGTTTTTTTCTCGAGTATTTTGGGCATGTTGTCAGGAGAGATCAATCCCTGGACTAGGACATCATGCTTACTAAAGTGGAGGTGCAGTGAAAAAGAGGAAGACTCAATAAATGGATTGACACAGTGACTGCAACAATGAGCTCAAACAACAGTTGTAAGCATGTCAAAGGACAGTGTTTCATTCTGTTGTACAGAGGAAAGCTATGAGTCACAACTAACTCAATGGCACCTAACAACAACAGTAATAGGTATATATCCAAAATGAAAACTTACATCCACACAAAATGTGTACATGAATATTCAGAACACCATTATTCTTACAGAAGACACATAAATGTCTGTCAACTGATGAGTAGAGAAAACAAATGTATTATGTCCATACAATGAGATATTCTTGCTATTAGTTGCCTTTAAGTCAGCTCCAACTCATGAGACTCCAAATTCAACAGATCACAACATTGCGTAATTATACACCATGTTAACAATCATTGGTATGCTCAAATCGGTCCTGTCCACTGGGTATTTTTATTTTCCACTTGAAAGCAGTCACTGTTTTATTAAGAGACCAGATTACAAAAATAATCATGGCAGAGAGATACCTTAGTTCATCCTTCTAATAAGTCTGTTGATCTGGTCTTCCCTGTTGCCTGCATCTCCACCTTCTACGAAATGGGTGGTCTTTTTCTTCATCCCACCTCACGGAGAAGATAATTTGAAGGGCCACAGGAAGTTATTTGCTTCTTTGAAACGTTTCCCAACAGTATAGATCTCATGAATCAGATCCTCCATCCAGATGATACCATATTTACCAAGAGACCGTGCAATCAGAGTGTTATCTGTTAAGGCAATACGCTTCTTATTGATTTTGCCGTAACCACGCTTGTAGATGAGTTCATTCACCCACTTCAGGTTTGGGTACCCCCATGCAATGTATGGTTCCACAATCCTCAGCATGTTAATTGAAGCCTTGTTAAGCTTAACAAAGGCGCCATTGAAAATCTGGCGAAGGCGAAGAAGCTGCAGCACTTTGCGAACCTTGGGGCTCACACCATGGATACCTCTGATCCTGATAACAAACGCCAGCTTGGGCTCTCCAGGCACATAGAAGTTGCCAGCTTTCCTCGCCATCCGAGCCATTCGGATTTCAGTTCTGTACATCTGCCTGTATTCCTTGTGATAGTGCTTAGCTTTCTCGTAGATAAGCTTCCTCCTTGCCTTTTGAAGCATCTTTTGGGCAAACTTCTTTCTGAGGCGTTTGATCTTCAGTTCTGCGAAATTCCTTCGCTTTTTCTTAAGGGTCTCTGGAACAGCAGGGGCCGCCTTCTTCCGCGACAGCCTCCATGATTCCAGCCAGTTAAAAAAAAAAAAAAAAAAAAAGCTCCCCTGGGTATTTTAAGTGCTTTCGATGTAGCAGGCTCATCTGTAAGCATGATATAGACAATCATCTGTTGTGACCCATAGGTGTTTGATTGGTTAATTTTTGTAAATTGGCTAATTTTTATAAATAGGTTGCCAAGTGTGGAACTTCACTGAAACTAGCCTACATCTTGGGTGACCCTATTACCGCATATACTCGTGTATAAGCTGAGGTTTTCAGCACATTTTAATGCAGTTTTTGTGGTATAATTAGGTGCCATGGCTGATATTCAGGTCGGCTTATACTCAAGTCTATATGGTAGTATTTGATATACCTTTTGCAGTTTCAGAATCATGCTGTTGTTATTGTTAGGTACCACAGAGTCAGTTCCAACTCACAGTGACCCTATGTACAACAGAAGGAAACACTGCCTGGTCCTGTGCCATCCTCTGAATTGTGCTGTTCATTAGGCTATCCATATCTGACAAAGTTTCTTTGATATCTCTAAGCTATTCAGTAGCTAATTCCTCGGAAGTAGGCAGCCTATTCCTTCTTCATAGTCTCTTCTTAGTCTGGAAGCTCTGCTGAAACCTGTCCACTTTGGGAGACCCTGCTGACATTTAAAATACTAGAGATATGCTTTCCAGCATCCCACCAACACACAAGCCATCGCAGTTTGACAAACTGGTAGATCACACTCTACTGTACTGTGGTGTACATGTCACTATGATTCTATCTTGTAAACCACCACAAAACAAAGCAACAGACAGTTATTATATTGAGCTACCCAACCGCACTGCTGTCAAGTTGATTCTAATTCATAGTGACCCTATAGGACAGAGTAGAACTGTCTCATGAATTTTCAAGGTTGTAAATCTTTACAGAAGCAGGCTGACATATTTTTTCCTGTCTAGTGACTGCTAGTTCGAGTGCTTTTCAGTGAGGCATTTTTTAAAAAATAATCATTTTATTAGGGACTCATACAACTCATCACAATCTGTACATACATCATGTCCAGCACATTAGCACATATGCTGACTTCATCATTCTCACAACTCCTGCTTTCCACTTGAGCCCTTGGTGTCAGCTCCTCATTTTCCCCCCTCCCTCTCCGCTCCCCCCTCTCCCTTGATAATTTATAAATTATTATTTTATCATATCTTACCCCATCCGACGTCTCCCTCACCCACTTCTCCACTGTCCATCCCCCAGGAGTGAGGCATTTTTATGTTCAAAATGCTACATTAATGAACTTTGAAAATATTATTCAGTGATACTCAGTTGTCGAACTCAATTCATTCCAAGTTTGTGTTCAAACACTGAAAAGTTCAAGAACCGAACATATTTTTTCCCATAAGAAATAATGGAAAATCAAATAATACCGAGGCTACAAAATTACACTTATAAATTCATTTTTTCCAGGACTTTAAATCCTCATGGAGACTTTGAGCCTTCTCACATATTATTGTGTCAGGTCTGCTATGGCCATCAAGTTGTTTCTGATTTATCCAAGTTAACGCTAACTTGTCAACCACTTTGATGGTCTGAGTTTCTTTGTTTTGTGGTTATGATTTCACACCTTTGGCTACATTCGCTGCTTTAATTCCACACACACCCTCAATTTTATTGAAAAAATGTTAATAATGTCATCTTAGCCATGTTTTATTCAGCTACCAAATCAGACAACCGGTGATGTGATTCAAATTTCACAATTATTTCTTTCTTTAACTCTACTCTGGGTCTGACAACTTTCCTCTTAGTTTTATCACTAACTTTCTTTGGAGCTATGGCTATGATAATTTATGAAAATAAAGCACACAAAAATGAACCATCATGAATGCTTTAATGCACTAACACAGTATTATGTGATGTCTGAGCAAGAGTGATGTTTAGACAAGCGTCACCTCTGTTTGTCCGCAGCGAGCCAAAATGCTTGACTCACTCTCGGCCCGTACAGGCTGTTTCAAGTTGGATTTTTGGTTTCACTATTAAGCAAAGTTATGAACAAGAAGCAAAACTATTGTGAACTTTGCTGTTGAAATAATGGCAAGTTCCAGCTTGGAGCTGTTCGACAACAGAAATATCACTGCCTTGTGTGTACGAGAGAAGGCAGTCACAAAGAACTGCATGCTGCTTGATTCTATTTATATGAAATATAAAATATAAGCCAATCTATATAGACAAAAATACACGTATAGTTGTCTAGGTCTGGAGGCTAGGAGTATGGAATATTGAGGCTCTGACATCTAAAAGACACAGGATTTCTTTCAGAGGTAATGAAAATCATCCAAAAGTGTTTGTGAGCATGGTTTCATGACTCTGTGAATATAGTAAAAGGCATTGCATCGTTCACATAAAATGGGTTATTGTATTGACTATAAATTATATCTCAGTTACACATATGGCATCAACTTGATGGCAATGATTTTTTGTTTGTTTTATTAAATCTATTCTAATGTATAGCGGCCCTATAGGACAGAGTATAACTGCTCCTTAAGCTTTCTGAGACTGTTGGTCTTTAAGAGAGCTGTCTTGTCTGTATCCCTCAGAGTACCAATGGGTTTGAACTGTGAACTTTGGGTTAACAACCTGGCATTTAATCCACTACAACACTGTGTCACTATGTGTCAGGTAATATATTTAAATATTTTATGCACATATCTATCACCTTAGTATGTGTTTATAATCTGATTAAACCCAGGAAATAGAAAATGTCTATGACAAATCATAAAACTCAGGTCAAAACTGTTTCACATCTCATTCAACTGGGCACAGAAAAAGGTAAAAAATGAATGGAGGCTTGAATG
Organism: Echinops telfairi; assembly: GCF_000313985.2. Lineage (NCBI taxonomy): Eukaryota > Metazoa > Chordata > Mammalia > Afrosoricida > Tenrecidae > Echinops > Echinops telfairi. The sequence goes on from NW_022103942.1 coordinate 11,721,314, forward strand.
GTTTTCATTTTTTAGTGAATGACTGAGTTGTCTGCCAGAGTTCCATGTTAGGAATAAAAAATTGTTTTAACTTGATATTTGGAGAAACAGGCAACATCCCTTTAGGCCAGTGCTTTACCACTACAGAATTAGGTGAGTTATGGTAGAGAATACTGGAAAAAGTGTTGGGAGGCATTGCATTTGCCTTGTTCAGTAACATTCCCCAGAACACACAGAGGAAATTTAGCAGGTTTTCTGTCAAGATCATATAAATGTGTTTCCATATGTCATAATGAGATCTAGAACGTGACTGGTATGTAGCTCTTTGTCTTTAATAAATAGCATAGGGGGTATATTGAAACAAATCTATTGCCATCAAGTGGAGTTCTGAAACTATAACTCTTTACAGGATTAGAAAGCCTCGTTTTCTGCTACTTCTGGTAATTTCAAAATGTTGACCTCACAGTAAGGAGTTCAAGGCATAACCGCTATGCCAACAGGGCCCTATAAAGCATATTAGTACTTTTTAACTCATATGCAGTGTGTGGCACATCACTCATCACATGACTGCTGAATGAATTTGCAGGTACTAAAAGCAAATACTTTGATAATCAAAGTACATTAACACATATATTTCTTCATTTCAGTAAGTGCATGAAGTAAGTACCTAGATGAGAAGTTACAGAATTCAATCATTTAAAAATAGAAATATGAATAAAGAACTATGGTCAGGGGAATTTAAATGAAGTAACATATTAAAGCAGTCATTATAAAGAAGACAAATATATAGGTAAGTTTCTATATCACAGCTTTGATGAAAGCATCATATATGCTGTAAGCATTTTGCTAAGCCACCTTCAGTTTTTCTAACTCTAATAAATTCATCTCACTGGCATTGAGTCAATGCTGACTCAGAGTGACCCCCTGTGGGTTTCTGAGACTATAACTGTTTACAGGAGTAGAAAGATTGGTCTTTCTAGTGTGGAGGTACTGGTAGGTTTGAGCTTCAGATCATGAGGATCACAGCCCAATGTAACACTACTACATCACCAGGGCTCCTTGCACTGTAATATAAGTAACAAAAAATCATCTCATTTTAGTTGTGTTAGGGTTCTCTAGAGGGATAAAACCAGATTGCTAATAATTTTGTATCTATTTTTACAGATAGATAGATATATGATATAAGAAATAAACAGTTAGTTAAATTATAAAGCAGTACAAATGGCTCAGTGCTACTCACTCCCGTGATACAGTTGTGAGACACTGGCAGTCCTTCAAGTCTTGAGAGCTGCCAGGTAGTCCTCTGTAGAGCAATTCAGGCTATACAGGCACAGGCAGCAAACAGCAAGGCAGGTCACCAACAGTCAGCCAGATGAGTCTGACAGTTCCCAGCTCAAGAGATGTAAATTCCAATGTGATGAGAGCACCATAAAACTTCCTTGCAAGACGTTGAACTACCTTACAAGACATTGAACTACCTTGCAAGACATTGAGCCACATCAAATAAACAAACACAAGAAACTCCACTTTAAAGAAAAAATAATAAAATGTAATATTGGGGCCCAGGCCATCACTTACATCAAAGAAGCCACCACAAAAATGTGAGACCCCTGATAAGACTGAGCTGAGACCTGATGACACCCAAAAGCTAGCCGAATCACCTAAAGCATGGAAAGACCCAATAAGACCGGGCTGAAACCTGGCCGAAGCCCCAAAATTAGCCAAGCCACCTAAAGCCTGGAGAAACCCGATAAGACTTGACTGGGACAGTGAGAACGTCAAAGAACTGGCCAAAATGTCCATTTAAACCCAGGTAGAGACACTGACCTTTAGAGAGCTAGGAACCAAGGAGACATCATCTCCTGCTCTTTCCAACTCTACCTGGGGTGAGTACACCGATGAGGCAAGGCTGGTTGGGACTATGGTGCTAATATGAAATGTGTGAGATATGTTGTTATTATGCCTTTATGCTCATAGTTGTTACTCTGCCCTTATGCTTATAGTTGTTTGCCCTTAATAGTTTGAATAATATTTTAGATTGTT
>NW_022103942.1:11724919-11728399 GCF_000313985.2 Echinops telfairi
CCAGATACAACACAAAGCCACCACGTAGACCACCCAATATTAATAATGGACCAGGGGCCTACAATAATTTCAGGAAGCCTCCACCTCCAAAAAACGGGGGAGGCCCCCTGGGGAAACCCTGGGGAAACAAGGGGTAAGGGGATGGACGGACTCAAGGGTTCTGAACTGGCCATTCTGCACCCTGGAGATCCAGAAACCCAAACTATCAGAGCGAAAGATCAAACCAACAGCCAAGGAGTGGGCTTTACGGGATAACAAAATCTGCTCTAGGAATAAACCCTGTATAAATTGGGTATTTCCAGATAATAGACCATACATAAACTTAAATTACATAATAGGGGGAAAGGAATATTTGGATAAATCACTTAGTGACACAGGCTCTCAAATGAGTACCATAAATAGGAGAATCAAGGGAAAAGAACAGACATCAGAGGTATTACAGGAAGTGTGATAACTTGTTATATAACAGACGTTATCTGGAAAGTATACAGTATAACAAAAACATTAAGGGACAAATAGCTGGGGGTATAGGATTACCAAATATTGTAGGAATGGATATTATACCTAAAATATTTCCTGAATGGATTAAAAACAAAAGAATTAAACAAGTTACAATTATGTTTAATGAAGCCAAAACCACCCCTGTTATAATTCCCAAATCCCAAGGCTTAGTCTGGGTTAAACAATACCCATTAAAGGGGGGCCACAGTGAGATCACACAGAAAATCAAAGAACTAGAAAGAGAAGGAATAATACAACAACATACTACATTTAAATATAATTCTCCAGTTTGGCCAGTTAAGAAACCAAACGGACAGTATAGACTAACTATAGATTACAGGCAATTAAATGATAAATCACCTAAAATTATAAGCAATCTGCCTGATTCACTGGAAATTATACATTTGCTATCAGCTGAAAAAAATAAATATTATGCAGCTATAGATATGTCTGATATGTTCTTTGCCATACCACTGGCAGATGAATGCCAGGAATATACTTCCTTTACTTGGGAAGGTAAACAATACAAGGTTTTAAGACTCCCACAGGGTCATATCAACAGCTCTGCCATAGCTCACACCACGCTAGCCTCTCACATACCAAAACTAAAAAATGATTCAAAAATATATCATTACATAGATGACATATTATTAACCAATGAACATCTAGATGACCTAAAAGAAGACCTCACACAATTAGTTAGCACCCTTAGAGATCAAGGATGGACAATGAATGAAGACAAAATACAAAAACCAGATATCAGTGTAACGTTTTTAGGTATAGAGTGGAGCAGTACAGGACACAAAGTACCTGACAAAATTCTAGAAAAAATGGATACTATACCTGAGCCAAAGAACAAAAAGGATGCACAAAAACTAAGAGGAATATTTGGATATTGGAAAACACATATTCCCTTTTTACAATGGCTATTGAGACCAATGTATAAAGTCACAAGAAAAAGTGAGGATTTTTACTGGGGGACAGAACAAAGAGAGGCTTTGAAACAAATAAAGCAATACATTAGAACATATCAAAGACTAGAAAGGCAGGGGGGCTAGACAAATTAAGGATAGACATTATAATGAAAGACGAATATGCCATATGGGGAATATTTAAAAAGTCACCTGGAGATTCAAATTATAAACCGTGTGAATTCTATACTCAGAGATTCCCATATTCTAGAACAAGATATAGTTTAATAGAACAAGTCATATGGGCCGCATATACGGCCACCCAACAGGCTGAACCCTGGATCAAAAATCGGGAATGTGTGCTTAGAACACACATACCAATTACAAAAACAATTAGCCTCACCCCCGTTCAAATGAAAGGAGTGTGTCTGGATCCCAAACAGATTGCTTGGAGATGGTATCTCCAACAGCTCACTATGAAGAACGTAGGAGCCCCGAGCGTGATCCTTGAAACCTTGGCAGAGTTCGAAGTAGAGCCCCCTTATAAGAGACATAGGAGAATCAGAACATCCCGGTCCAAGCATTGGGCAATGGGGTCCTGAGTTTGCTCCCGAACTCACAAATGCTTGGTTCACAGATGGATCCTCCATTGTGTGGAGTCACGAGACACTATGGAGAGCAGCAGCAGTCAGGGTGAAGGACAACAAACTCCTAACCAGAGAGAGTAAGACTAAATCAGCACAACATGCTGAACTAATAGCAGTGCAATTGGCAATAACACAAAGCATAAAAGAAAACCAGGGTATAATCCATTTGTTTTCAGACTCTTGGACGGTCGCTAATGGCATTGCCCTTTGGTCAGGAAAATGGGCCAGTAGAGATTTTAAAATCAATGGCCAAGAAATTTGGAGTAGGGAAATTTGGAAAGAATTATATGTGTTGAAGGATAGAATAACTATCAAAATTACACATGTATCTGCCCACCAGAAAAAGGGAAGACAGGTGGATGAATGGAACAATAAGGCAGACATGGCATCAAAAATATCAGTAGTTACAAGAGGCAAGAGATATATATATTCTAAAGATAAGTCCCCAGTACTGATTAAAAGTGAGGATAAAGAATACAGAACACCATACATAGAGAAAGTGACACCCCAAAATAAAGAGAAACCATTGGGGGAGTCCCTAATTGACATATTAAGCATACATGAGGTTTTGGGACATGCAGGAACACATGCAGTATACAATTGGTTAATGGAAAGAAATTTGAGGGTCACTTGGCAGAAAGTAAAGGAAGTTATAAGCAGATGCCCTATGTGTAAAGACAAAATATCAAAGTTCACTAGAAAAAGAGAGGGCCATATAAAAGAGGAGACCAGATTTAATGAAAGCATACAGATAGATTACATTGGGCCACTTGCATTTTTAGAAAATCACTACATTTGTGTAATCATAGATAAGTTTACATCTTTGGTGATGTTGAACCCAGGGAAACACCCTAACGCACACACGACAAAAAGATCATTAGATCGTTGGTGTGCTGCTTATGGACCACCAGTAAGTGTACAATCTGACCAAGGCTCTCATTTTAAAAATAAAATAAAAAGAGAGTGGACAATGAACTAGGATATACAATGGATTTATCACTTAACCTATAATCCTCAAGCAGCAGGCCTTGTAGGAAGGATTAATGGTTTGATAAAAGAAAAACTGAAAATTCAGAAAATAAAAAATAAGGGACACCTGTGTGATCTCGTGGCCAGAAACATTAACGCTTCCCCCATAACTAATAGGCCTTCACCCCTAGATGAAATGTTCACTAAACCACAGGATATTTCACTATCATTTACAGAAATCAATCATAAAATTATACCCTACAAGATCTGGTTATTAAATAGGAATAATAGCAGTGTCATAAAGGGTGAAATCATAGCCCAAAATGATAATGACACAGTATGGACTACAAGTGATAAAGGAAACCTAAATTTAAATTTATGGAAGCAGGTCTCCCCTAGAGAATAATAAACTGTTCCTCTCTTGCAGGGACCTCCACAGAGGGCTTCACGAC
>NW_022103942.1:11729594-11733461 GCF_000313985.2 Echinops telfairi
CCCAGCTTATGTGTCCCATACCTCTTATATTGCTTCATTGATAAACAACAGCTACATAAAATTTGAAGTTTCCCCAGACACCTGTTTAGACTTCATCCACAAAATCTACTTAGGACTCTTTAACAGGTACCACTTGTTTTGGTCCACTTTTTTTACCTGATATAGATAAGCTGAGCACTTCTCCAACAGTTGAGACAACTATCATGTCACCTACCATCCTAAGCACCGGACCATCCTCAACCACCATATTTGATATACCTAACCCCAAACCTGATTTTGGTTTTAAAAGAGTAACTATGCCCTGGGGATATTTTGAGGATTATACAATCTTTAACAGAGACACAAATGTCACCCCCTTTAGATTGACTGAGTTCCCCAACTTCTACACTTTTGGAAACTTTTGCATCCACGATGACACACGCTGCCCCAGATTTACTAAGGATGATGCATTTACATCTGAAGACTATTATAGGGAATTTCTATACTACTATAATTGGACCACCAAAATTTTACCTCACATGATTATTCACAAAGACCCCGACCATAGCACCCATGAAGTCAATGAAGACTATTTTACCCTCCTTGGCAGGTTAATGTGTGCTAACCTCAGCCACGTCTGTACTGACACCATCATCAATAAGAAAACACTTAATATTAACATCAGTACAGATAAAGGGACCCAGCCCCAGGACAAATTGCAAGTCTATAAGATTAAAATATGTGCAGCCATAAATAAGACTAAAATTAATTTTAAGCTAATAGAAAGGCATTATAATGAATGGCAATGGTTTCCGCAAACACCCCCTTTGCCTAAAAATTGAAGATCCCCAAGATATCCGATAGAGATAATTGCTAGGTATATAGCTTATGGTGATCTAGACAATTGGGAGGAAAAGTGGAATAAAAATTATACCTGGGGACCAAATAATACAATAGTCGGACACACACTATCCAGAGCAAATATAGTGATACTATCAGAAGGAACCCAACCTAAAAATCAGCTTTATATTATGCTCACTGAGGAAGATAGGAGAAATTTAAAAGTAAAAATTAAGGTGCTTGAGATAAAGGATGAGAACAATCGACCCTCATTTTTTGTAGGACTAATTGATGTAGTCTCCAAATTACCATCACATAAATGCCAGAATAGTGTAATATACAAAAATCGTACTTCTAGTAGTCAGATTCACAATTGGACCTTTATATGCGGAGCAACCTTTGAGGAAATTCATTCCACCCCTCTTATATTCAACAGCAAATCGGCATCTACCTATAGAAAAAACTCAAATTTACACTTAGTGAAGATCCCAAGATTGACTTGTCTTATGATGGCTCCAAATTAAAACACCAAACATATCAATGGTGGAATCATTGGGGTTTTGAAACCAATTCCAAAAGACTTAAAATAAATGATAATATAAACATCCCATTGTTATTATATGATGGATTTCAATGGATGGATGAAATCTGGACAATTAAGCATACTAGACTTGGAGAAAGGGAACTGATTTTACCCATCTGGATTATACCAATTTCATGGGACACATGCCATGTAGCCAGCAACAGCATTGGACCATGTAGAATACATCGAGGCTGTTTTAATCAAACCCATTGCCTGATGAATGAACATTACAAAATTGAATGAACTACTGGCCTTACAAACCCACCGCCCTCAACGTCTACAGCACCAGCTTCCCTGCCTATCTTTGACCAGCCCAAGCTGATATATGTCAAACCTGAGTTGATTAGGATCCAATATACATTCAACATTGAGGATTTCAAGATAATAAATTATATTCCCTGGTGTTCACCACATTCTAATAATGTTCAACTACCTGAAATCCCCAGACAATCACTACCAGGGGGATCTAGAAAACTCCTATCTCTAGGCTGGTTTGTAGGGGAACTTTTTGGCATTGCAGATTTAGCATGGAATGCTGCCCAAGAGTCAGAAATCCAAGACATAAAAATTAAGCTGACTAGTTTGGAACACATTAAAGGTGAAATGTTAAATTTACAAAAGACTATTCATGATTTGTCTGGATTACTAACATCCTCCCTTGAAAAAGCCAAGACGGCTATTGCAAATCTTCAACAAGAAATTGGTTACATTCAACATTCCCTTAAAAGACAAGGTGAGGTCAATGAAATATTGTCCACCGCCATCAAAACCCTTAAGATGGAATCCAGATGTGAATACCTGCAGCAACAACTGACTACTTCCTGGAACGATATTAGGAACTTAATTATTTTTAAAACCAGATTCTCTACTAAAGGCAATATGAGGGTGAAGTTGGATATCACACAACCCAGCGGATGTGACTCAGTGCACACCTGCACGATCACCGTGCTAGCACTCACCAATAGTCAACCTATATTGGGTTATGAGGCTAAGCCCATACCCTACAAAGTTGGGAATGACTGGTTCTCATATAAGGATACTAAACTATATGTGGGTGGACTTATTATAGACAAGGGACAATTTCATATTTGGGATGAGGAAACATTAATCACACACCGAGACATACAACATTCTTTGGACATGACATCAGCCTATAGAACTAATAAACCACGGTGAGTCCAAAGTCTAGGACATTTCCAATGGCTTTGTTGTAATACTAAGCTTATGTACTATGATCATATCACAGGAAACAACATACTACTAGATTGCACAGATAATTGTCTATTGCTGAATAATGTCATTAACATTACAAAAGACAATATTTCTATTCTCACATGGACACCAAATGTCTTATCGGAACACATCATTCCAAATATTAATGATACACATATTAAAAACATCATAATCCCACATATCCTAGAAGCTGACCTGGAATTAGCCCTAAATCAATTACAAAATGAAACTAATCATTTAGTTAAACATATGGCCAAAGATCTCAAAAAGGCTAAAATTCTTAATCATATTTTGGGTATTAAATACTTTTTAGATGTAACTCCACAGCTCTCTGACTGTGACTGGGCAACTGCCTGGAAAAAAATTGTTCTTCCCCCACAAATATACCTGTAAGCAAGGCAGCTTGCTTAAATCTCTGTTAATTCAAAGTAAAACTAGTTTTTGGAAATTTTTCTCTAACCTTGGTCATTGGATGTACACCTCTCTACTTCACATACTTGTTACTATATGTTTTATCATTCTACTCGTATTCTTGTGTAAACAATTATTGTTAAGATGTTTTGGTTCCCGGAAGCGTTCTTGAGCCGTTGCGCTCCCTGGAACCAGGGGGTGTAGAGCACCATAAAACTTCCTTGCAAGACATTGAACTACCTTACAGGACATTGAACTACCTTGCAAGATGTTGAACCACATCAAATAAACAAGCACAAGAAACTCTACTTTAAAGAAAAAAAAATGTAATATTGGGGCCCAGGCCAACACTTACATCAAAGAAGCCACCACAAAAATGTGAGACCCCTGATAAGACTGAGCTGAGACCTGACCGACGTCCAAAAGCTAGCCGAATCACCTAAAGAATGGAAAGACCCAATAAGACCGGGCTGAAACCTGGCCGAAGCCCAAAAATTAGCCAAGCCACCTAAAGCCTGGAGAAACCCGATAAGACTTGACTGGGACAGTGAGAACGTCAAAGAACTGGCCAAAATGTCCATTTAAACCCAGGTAGAGACACTGACCTTTAGAGAGCTAGGAACCAAGGAGACATCATCTCCTGCTCTTTCCAACTCTACCTGGGGTGAGTACACCGATGAGGCAAGGCTGGTTGGGACTATGGTGCTAATATGAAATGTGTGAGATATGTTGTTATTATGCCTTTATGCTCATAGTTGTTACTCTGCCCTTATGCTTATAGTTGTTTGCCCTTAATAGTTTGAATAATATTTTAGATTGTT
>NW_022103942.1:11733561-11740895 GCF_000313985.2 Echinops telfairi
TTTGGGAATGATGAGGGCAACAAATGTATAGATGTGCTTTACACAATTGATCTATGTATTGTGACGAATTGTATGAGCCCCAATAAATTGATTAAAAAATAAAAATAAAAAAAATAAAATAAATTCCAACTTAAATTGTAATCTAAAAAATAAATAAATAAATAAATTGCATGTTGAGTTAAAAAAAAAACAACCCAGGTAGAGACTCTGACCTTTAGAGAGCTAGGAACCAAGGAGACATCATCTCCTGCTCTCTCCAACTCTACCTGGGGTGAGTACATTGATAAGGCAATGCTGATTGGGACTATGGTGCTAATACGAAATGTGTGAGAAATGTTGTTATTATGCCTTTATGCTCATAGTTGTTACTCTGCCCTTATGCTTATAGTTGTTTGCCCTTAATAGTTTGAATAATATTTTAGATTGTTTGATGTGTGTTTGCAGTGAATAAACCGAGCATTCGAAAATGTCTAAGAGCGTTAAGTAATTATTGATCGTGCCGCTCATGACACAATGTTGTGGCGAAGCAGGTCTTGTAGGAACCTCAAATTACAGCGACACAGTTCACGGGTTAGGTATCCCACAGGTAGTGTAGCTTGCAAATAGAGGCACAGAACAAGCAAGGCAGCCGCACACTGGTCCGATGGTCAAAGAGCAAGAGACAAGAAAGGCGCCTTTCAATCAATCCCATATGTGTTTATCGGCCAGGTTGGCACAATAAACTAACTACCTCACTGATGGTGCCTGGATATCAAAAGATATAACATCTGGGGTCTTAAAGGCTTGAAGATAAACAAGTGGTCATCTAGCCGAGAAGCAACAAAGCCCACGTGGAAGAAGCACACCAGCCTGTATGATCACAAGGTATCGATGGGATCAGGTATCAGGCATCAAAGACCCAGAACAAAAATCCATATCAATTTAAATGAGGGGAGGTTGCGGAGTCGAGACCAAAGCCTATCTGTAGACAAATGGGCATCTCCTTACAGAAAGGTCACAAGGAAGAGACAAGCCAGTCAGGGTGCAGTAAATCACTGATGAAACATACAACTTTCCTCTAGTTCTTTAATGCTTCCTCCCCACCCTCAATATCATGGCCTCAATTCTACCTTACAAATCTGACTAGACCAGAGCATGTACACTGCTACAGATGAGAGTTCACAACACAGGGAATCCAGGACAGATATACACCTCAGGACCAATAATGAGAATAGAGGTACCAGGAGGGGAAGGGGAAGGTGTGGCGAGAAAGGGGCAATGATCACAATGATCTACATATAACTCCTTCCTAGAGGGATGGACAATAGAAAAGTGGGTTAAGGGAGACAAGCGGTCAGTCTAAGACATGGGGGAACATTTTATAAATTATCAAGGTTTCCTGAGGGAGGGCGGGGGAGGGGAAAATGAGGAGCTGAAATCAAGACTCAAGTGGAAAGAAAATATTTTGAAAATGATGGCAACATATCTACAAATGTGCTTTACATAATGGGTGTATGTATGTATGGATTGTGATAAGAGCTGTAAGAGTCCCCAATAAAATTATTTTTTCAAAAACTCATCTCTAAGCTCACAGCACTTCATCTCTGTACTTAAACAATTTTCTAGTTTCATTCACAGATACAGAATGGGTGGTTTATTTCTGGAGTTTCTGAAAATACAGACTTAAAGGAATAAAAGACTATTTCCTACAATTAGGGGCAGAAAAGTTTCTTCCAATGAAATGCTACAATATTTCTTTTTATCACATGAGAATCCTCTTGTAACCCATTCTGTTATATAACTCGTCAATTAATAGAATATGACACTGGACAGAACTAGATGGTGGCTGGTTACCACTACCTATGTACAGTTCTAATCAAAACCATCATAAACAATACAGGGTGGATGTTCACATAACGGGAGAAAAATGAATAGTAAAACCTCACATTCCTAAAAAAATATTTAAGAAGAATTTTTGAACTTGTTTAGACTGGAGGACCCACTAAAATCACACCTTGTAGTTAAATAACAGATCATGCTACAAAATGTTGAATTATCACTCATAAGTGCTGTGCTCCTTTAAAACATCATCTATCTGAAATGGGACTATCAAAATGGAGGAAAATGACAATGTTTACACATTGTGAAGAATGCAACCAATGTCACTAAAATTGTGAGGATAAATTGCTAAATGGGAACCCAAACTGCTATGTAAACTTTCATTGAAAACACACACAAACACACAAAGGATGTGACCCGGGGCTTTTTTTTTTTTTTAACCACTGTACATCCAGAATCTAGCAGCATACTTAGAATAGAAAATATCTATAAAATCGAAATAGTTAATGATTCCTGCCTCCTAAAGAGCTCTGGTGGTATAGAGGTTACATGTTGGGCTGCTAAGCTTAAGGTCAGCAGTTCAAAACCACCAGCTGCTCCACGATGAGGTTTTCTATTGCCATAAAGAGTTCCATCTCAAACGCTCATAGAGCCAGTTATAACCTGCCCTGGCATCAACTTAATGTTGATGAGTTTGAATTTTTGAGTACTGTCTTTGGAGTTAAGAAACCACAAGACACACTTTTCACACTCAGCTTTCCTATATCTAGCATAAACCTACGTCTGTGTCATCTGAGATCACTTTGTAAAGTATATTTCTTTATTTTAACTTCTCTGTACATACAACATACTATGCTTAACCAAGCATTTCTCCCCACTACTCCATTCACATAACTATTGTCAAAGTCTACCATGATGTGACAATGTGATTATATATATATAATCATACAGTCTGTCCTCATTCTACTATATATATATATTTTCCATACAGTCTGTCCTCATTCTACTTTAGGTCTTGGCAATGCTTTCCAATTCAGCTTAATTTTTTTTCCCTTAGAACATTTTCTCCACGTGACTTTCAGAACCCTCTATTTTACTCTTGCTTCAATAATCATTTCTCCATTATCTTTGATGATTTCTCAGCTTAAAAACAATTAAGTACCTTAAGACTCATTGCTTACCTTTTTCTCTTCTCTAGTTGAAAAATGAGGCTTTCTATTCCCCAAAAGAATTACAGTCTTGGAAATGCATCGGGGCAGTTCTACTCTATCCTATAGGTTCACTATGAGTCATAATTGGTGTGCTGGCTTGAGTTTGGATTTTGGTGTTTTTTGAGCTGAAATGTATCCTAAATGACCATATCCAAAACTGTAATTACAAGCATTTAATGGTAACTTTAAGATATATGCTTCCAGTCCAGAACTAACTTCTGACTGCAGATTTGTATAGCCAACTGCCTAGTTTAAAATTTCATTTGGATCCCCAATAGTCATTTGAAACATCATCTCAAAAATAAAATATACTGTAGTAACCTGTGGTAGTTACATAATCTGGTGTCAATTTGGGACTTGAAAAGATTAAGAGTGAAGCTAGTCTGTCCATTGAATCACAGCCAATGAGGCCTCTATATGGGCATGGCCTTCTGAGAATTCTGGGAACTCCTGGATTTTCCTCCTTGGAGGCTAGAGACATTTCTCTCTCTCTGCTCAATTCCTACAAGACATCCCTGAGGAGAAGGTCATGGACCTACCATGATGCAGCCCTGGGAACTGGAAGAGCCACATAGAGAACCCTGCCACTAAAACTTGCTACCCCTAAATATTTCTCCTTTGAGTAAATAGCCCCTCCATTCACCCAGTCAGGTTAGAGGTTTAAACCCTTAAAAGTTTGCCTTGCCTATTTCTCTCTCATCACACACATGCCAACATTTCTATTTTTGAAATACCATTCTGAATTTGATTCCTTCTCACCACTTCACTTTATTATCCCGGTCACAGTCATCATCCCAGTTTCAGTCATCCCTGAAAACAGGCACTAGTTCTACCTTTCTTTGATCTATTGTATTCTCTTCCTTTTACAGTAGCCAGAGTAGCCATAGACGCTAGTATGTCAGTTATGTCATGTCACTTTATCCTTTAAATTTTCCATCGGTAAACCATCAAATATAGAGTAATATCAAAAGTCCTTTCTACAATCTATAAGTCTCCGGTTACCACCCTGTGGATGGTGAAGAAGCAATACATTAATTTATACAACTGTTTTAGGCCACATCTAGATTGCGTAAAATTTTAACTATAAATCCAAGCAATATGGAAATATAAATATGGTAATTGTTGTTCAGTTGGTATCTTTATGGTGAGTATATTATTTTTTTTCTAATTGAGTGAATGACTGTAGGGCATTAAGAGTCTTTATGAAACGTGTGCTGCTAAGGTACTTGTCTTCTTTTAAGGGACAAAAATGTGTAAGATTATTTGTGTGTTTAGACAAAGGTACTCAGGGAATATAATAGCAACACCAATTATAATTCACTAAAGGCAGTATTATATACCCTTTTCCAAGAGCCAAACAATTGCCATCAGCTATCAAAGGTAAAGGGTAGAGGAGGGAAATATGTAACCTACCTTGATACTTAGAAGTTTATTGAATTCACCAAATTGTTTGAAATGATTGATTTATTTCTATTTGAACTTTAATTATTAATATAAAAGAAACATAATTTAAAAGCTTTGCGATCATCCAACTGTTGGTACTATCCTAACTGCACTGGAATATTAGACTGATGAGAACCAAAAAGACCAACATTGGAATAGATAGAAGCTTAAGGAAGTTTTTGAGGTCATTATGTCTGATCTGAATTTCTGATTATCACCTGCTGAACTGCTAGCTGAAACAGGACTTAAAATCTCTCAAAAGAATGTATATAACTAAAATTTAGACAACGAACATATGGATAAATATTTTCTTGGCAGTTTCCATCCTGACTAATAAAGTAAGCAGTTTGAGTATTAAGTTTGCTGTTGATGCTCATTGCAGTTCTATTGACAACCTAAACACATCCGTATGCATATTATTCCCTAAATCACATATTTGTGATGAAGAAACACATAACTCTTTATACTGTAGGCTCTATGCATGCTCATTCAGCAACTTTAAAACTTTTTATAACTTATGACAAAATAATCCTCAAAGATTATTATTAGCACACTTTATACTTAAAATGCTTCTAGTTTACAAATAAGCTGCTTGTTTTACAATAATAATTTTAAAAGAGTGGTACTGACAATAAGAACAGTAAACCAGATTTGGGAGTAATGAAACATGTCCTTATAATAAATGGAAAATTGGTATATTGATAAAAATCAGGGAGTAAATGCACTTATAAATGGTGCTAGCATAATTGCCTCACAACAGAGAAAAAGAAATTTAGATCATACATTTTATTATAAATAAATTAAACTCCAGATGGATTAAAGGCTGTACTCTGAAAGGCAAAACTGTAGAACTATTTGAATAGAATAAATCCTTTTCTATGTTAGCATAGAAATTATTTCTTAAATAATATGCAAAAAGAATAGAACTTACAGGGAAAGATAATAGAATTATTTTTTTCCTTTCATTTTTGTTTTAATTATTTTATTGGGGGCTCACACAATTCTCCTCAAAATCCATACATACATCCATTGTGTCAAGCATATATGTACATTTGTTGCCCTCATCATTCTTAAAACATTTGCCTCCCACTCTAGCCCCTAATATCAGTTGCTCATTTTCCCCCTCCCTCCCCAGTCCCCCCTCCCTCATGAACCCTTCATAGATCACAAATTATTATAGTTTTGTCATAAGTTACCCTGTCCGATGTTTCCCTCCGCCCTCTTCTCTGCTGTCCATCCCCCAAGGGAGGAGGCAATACTTAGATTCTTGTAATTGGTTCCCTCTTTCTACCCCACCTTCCCTTCACGCTCCAGGTATCGCCCCTCTCACCACTGATCCTGAAGGAGTCATCTATACTGGATTCCCTGTGTTTCCAGTTGCTATCTGTACCAATGTACATCCTCTGGTCAAGCCAGATTTGTAAGGTAGAATCGGGACCATGATAGTGGGGGGGAGGAATCATTAAAGAACTAGAGGAAAGTTATATGTTTCATCATTGCTACCCTGCACCCTGATTGGCTCGTCTCCTTCCAACAACCCCTCAGTAAGGGGGTGTTCAGTTGCCCCCCAATGGGCTTTGAGTCTCCACTCTGCACTCACCCACCTTTACAATGACATGATTTCTTGTTCCTTGAGGCTGACACCTGATCCCTTCGACAGCTCGTGGTCACAAAAAATCACACAGTTATTTCTTTCTTTCTTTTAGAACAAGGTTCCTGATCCTATAGGCCTAATGAATTAGAATGTCAGAGTCAAAAGCCCATTAATCTACATTGATAATAAGCCCCAGTGATATTCATCCGGCATCCCATTTTGAAAACAACTACAAAATTCCATTCAAAAACCTTAACTTCCAGTGGATAAGCAAAATGTGGTACATGGAAGCAATGAAGTCATACATAGCCATATAGAGTAATGATGATTTCTCAGTGCATACTGTAATGGGGGCTAATCTTGAGGACATTATCCTGAGTTTTAGAGGTCAAAAAAATAAGGTAAATTATCATATTACCTCATTTTTAAAGGTAGAAAAGGATAAATATATAAAGAGACAAGTTTATTAGTGGAATGTGTGAGAGAGAATATTTTTCTGTCTCTGTACAATATACATATTTTTTTACACGATTTCACTTTTAGAAGTAGACAAGCATAAATATATAACGAGACCAAAGTTCATTCTCTAGATAATTATACACCTTTTTTTCTTTTCTTTTAAAACTTAGTCTGCTTGTTTGTTTGGGGGTGGGATGGAAATGCTAGCACTGACTGAGAGTGAAGAGAAAACAATTTGAGTTAAATTATGTCACTAAGAAGTACATTAAGACCCCAGACGCTATACCTTTTGATAGCCGGGCACCATCAGCTTTCTTCGCCACATTTGCTTATGCACCCATTTGTCTTCAGCGATTGTATCATGGAGGTGAGCACACAATGATAGGATTTTTTGTTCTTTGACGCCAGGTAACTGAAACCTTCGGCATCTCGTGATCACACAGGCTGATGTGTTCTTCCATGTGGGTTTTGTTGCTACTGAGCTACATGGCCGCTTGTTTACCTTCAAGCTTTTAAGACCCCAGACACTATATCCTTTCATAGCTGGGCACCATCAGCTTTCCTCACCACTTTTGCTTATTCACTCGCTTTGTCTTCAGCGGTTGTGCAGGGAAGGTTAGCATCATAGAATGCCAATTTAATTGAAGAAAGTATTCTTGCATTGAGGGAGTACTTGAGTGGAGGCCCAATGTCTTTCTGCTACCTTAATACTAAACCTATAAATATAGACACATAGATCTATTTCTCCATCCTCATATATAAATATATTTGCATATGTACATATGCATATCTAAGACCTCTATAAACAA
>NW_022103942.1:11744199-11756418 GCF_000313985.2 Echinops telfairi
TGGGATTGTTTTTGTCTTTTCTCCATTGACTATGATGTTGGCCGTTGGCCTTTCATAGATAGCTTGTATGAGCTTGAGGAACTTACCTTCCATTCTTATCTTCATGAGTGTCTTGATTAGGAATGGGTGTTGGATATTGTCAAATGCTTTTTCTGCATCTATGGATATTATCATATGGTTTTTATCAGAAGATTGTATCTTAAGGCACACCCTTGAAGATATCTTAAAGATATCCAAGGAAACACAAGGTGTGACTGAGATCGTACCCTCTACTAAGATGGAGTCTTAAAGATGTCCCCAAAGAAACAAAGAGCGTGTCTTTGCTTGCTCCTTCTCCTAACATCAGGTCTTATATTCACTCTAACCCTGTTCATCAGTGTCTTAGAGAATGCCTTCCAAACAGTAATACAGTCAGAGACATACAGAGTGCAGAAGTATAATACATCATTGAAGAAATTATCACGAGAAGGGCCATATTAATTGACAATAACTCAGGCCACCCCTGAGTTTTCTAGCCATTAACCTATTCATACTTTTCAAAAATAATTTTACCCATTCATACTTTTAGTGAGACAACATTATTATCTTACTCTTAATTTCCTTCAAATAATAAGCATGATGTTGGATTTTTCTCCGAAGCATAACCCATTTATTTTTTCCTTTATCTTCAACTATTATTTCTTCTTCCTTCCATTTGTTTTTAATTTTATCTAAACTTTACCACGTTGGGAAAGAACAGCAGGTTCTGCTGCTGTGCCAAACCAAACTTCTAGTAGCAAAACCCATCTATCAAGTGCTTCAAACTCAGTCCATTTCTGTTCATTATGGGTGAGATTACATAGGTATAAGACTAGTGGACTATCTTGACTTTGACCACTAGGAAATACAACACTATTTACAGACAATCCCAGTTTTTCCAGATGAGAAGGTAAAAGCCGTCCCATGAGGCCCTTGAGAATTCTCGTGTACAGGCTCAGGATAGAGCTATAGTCCCTTGCTGAGAACCCACTCCTGTTTCTGGCACTTGAAGCTGCATCCCTGGTCTTGGAACCACAGTATCTGGCAGAAAAAAATAAAGTTCAGTAGCTGTATGGAAGATCTGTACAGTGGCACTCTTCCATCCTCTTGAGAAGTATAGGAATCTATCCAATGGGGACCCGCCCTTTGTCCTGCTATTAAATGTGAGCCCCCACCCACAATGGCATGAAACCACTCCTCAGATGTCTTTATCTCCCCCTGCTTTGGATAACAAATGTTTCCATCCTAATTTTCTATGAAACCATTATTCTAAGGATGGTATGCGACATGATATGTCCATCTGTTTCTTGGCCCAATTCTTGGACCCTGTGAGCAGTAACAAGTGTGCTCCTTGGTCAGAGGATATGTAACTTGTTGGCCCACACTGATATAGTATTTTTTATTTTAACCCTTTGATAGATTTTTTCATTATCTTTGTGTTACTGGATATGAAAAGTTAAGTCCAAAGTGTCTATTCCTGTGAAGATCCATTTGTAGACACCTGGTACCACTAGTATCATTGGTCCAATAACTGATTTGCTAGCTTTGTGCAGGGTTTCCCTGCCAGAGAATCTGTCCCATAGCCATCTGTAACCTCTTTCTTCCTTGCTGGCAGAGGGAGAAGTGCTTATTGGCATACTGTGCCTCAGAGAGTGCATGAGAAATGCATCTAAATTAAGCCCATCATGGCATTGCTGCAGCAGCCACATATCCACTTGTCTCATGGACCCTCAATTGGTGACCTCAAGGGAATGTACCGCCCCATCCACTTGCTGATTCAATCACCTTCTGATTCTGGGAGGGACTTCTTCTGATGAACATCTATATGTCCTACACCGATGATCCCTTTAAGTTCCATATGGTAGTTAGGTATTGTGTCCACAAAATACTCCTGGCTAGGGGTTCAGTTCAACCTGTAAGTCAAGTGGAAGCTGGAAGACATCTCCTTTGGGGTTGTGACCTTTTGTATATGAGCAAGATGAAACAGAGGCAAATCTTGCCTGTCATTTTGCATTTCTTCTCACTCCCAGTGGGACTTCACTTGAACTGTGTATGCTTCCAGCATGTCCCCATGTGGACTGACTGATGCTGTGAGCTGTCAGCTCTCTGCCAGGCTTCCACTACTCTTAGATGCAGGTGATTCATACTTACTGACCTATTATCTCTCTGTTTCCTGCTTCAGCTTTTGGGGTTATCAGCTTGCAACTACATGAGTCTGGAGAGGGCCCTGGCTAGCATTAGACTTATGATCTTGAGTTGAACTGGGCTGAGGCACCTTCTTGATGTAATGTTGCTTCTTGATATAAGATTCTTTCTTGTACATAGATGAGTATCATTTATTTGCTTCTCTAGACAACACAGCCTACCATGCTCCAATAGAGCTTTACAGAAGTCATCGATACACAGAGATGTTCCTTTAATAGTCCGGTTATCCATTGTCCACTTGCCTGATCATAGAGACAGGCCGTTGGCCACTGCCCATGAATCAGTAAAAGTCCAAAAACCTGGGCTCTCAACATTTTCCAATTCTTCCATTATGGTTAGGACAACAGCATGCAGTTGAGCCCATTGAGTTGACCTGTCCTTTCCTTCTTCAGTTAGTCTTTCTGTCTGCTGGTCTTAATGCCCCAGCTTACCCCATCAGATGTCCATGTACCCAGGAACTACTATCTGTGAATCAATAACATTTCAATTGGTCAACAGAAAGTTATTCATAGGGCACTGTCCATGTGGTAATAGGCTCCGACAGCTACTTAGGTGGTTCCAGGGTAGGATCTATAGGAAAGGAAACTACCTATTTTTTATTATAGTAGTCGCCACCCCCCTACCTTCTTTATTTGAATGTCTCTCCAATATTAAACAAGATATTATGGGCATCTCAGATCTTAAGCAGAAAGCATCAAAAGAAGATGGAAAGAATACACAGAGTCACTATATCAAAAAGAACTAGTTGACCTATCATTTTAGGTGGTAACATATGAGCAAGAACCAATGCTATGTAAGGAAGAAGTTCAAGATGCAATGAAAGTATTAGCCAAAACAAGGCTCCAGGAATTGATGGAATATTAATTGAAATATTATAACAAACTGATGACGCCATGGAAGCACTTACTCATTTATGCCAGGAAATTTGTCTGGAAGAGATCCCTATTTGTATCCATTCCAAAGAAAGGTGACCCAATAAAATGCTCAAATTATAACCAATCACAATGATCTACATATAACCTCCTCCCAGGGGGACGGACAATCAGACAAGTGGGTGAAGGGAGACATCGCTCAGTGTAAGACCTGAAAAAATAATAATAATTTATAAATTATCAAGGGTTCCTGAGGGAAGGACAGTGGGAGAGGGAGGGAAGAAACTAAGGAGCTGATACCAAGGCCTCAAGTAGAAAGAAAATGTTTTGAAAATGATGATAACAACAAATGTACAAATGTGCTTGACATGATGGATGGATGTATGGATTGTAATAGAGATCTATGAACCCCCAGTAGAATGATTTTTTTAAAGATTACACCCAATAAATAGCAGAGCTGAATCAAACCCAGGCCAAAAAGACCTATAAACCAGTATCATTAATATTACATGTAGACCTATAAACCAATATCATTAATACTACATGTAAGTAAAATTTTTCTGAAGATAATCCACAAAATGATTGCAGCAGTACATTGACAGGGAGCTGCCAGAGGTTCAGACCAGATTCAGAAGAGGATGTGGAACAAGAAATATCATTCCTGATATCAAATGGATCTTGGCTGAAAGAAGAGAATACCAGAAAGATGCTTAGTTGTGTTTTCTTGAGTAACTAAGGTATTTGACAGTGTGAATCATAACAAATTATCAATAACCCTGAGAAAAATATAAATTGCGGAACACTTCATTGTGCTCAAGCAGAACTGGAACATGGATGAATTGGCAGTTGTGTGAGTTGAACAAGGGATTATTGTGTGGTCTTTAATCAGGAAAGCTGTGTGACAAGGTTGTAACTTCTCACCAGATTTATACAATCTGTATGCTGAGAAAATCACCAGAGAAGTTAGATTATGTGAAGAATGTGGTACCAGGATTCGAGGAGGGCTTATTTACAACCTTTGGTTGGCAAATGGCACAACCTCGCTTGCTGAAATTGAGGCGGACTTGAAGCACTTGCTGATGAAGACCAAGGATTGCAGCCTTCAGTGTGGATTGCAACTCAGTATATCGGTGCTTCAGCCTGTTGCTGAATAGTGAAACATCAGTAGTGAAACGTCATGATAAATGGAAAAGTTTGAACTTTTACAGAATTTTGTCTTGGTTCTATGGTCAATATTCATGGAATCAGCAGTAAATTGATTAAAAGTTGTGTTGCATTGGGTTTATCTGCTGCACAAGACCTTTTTAGAGTACTGAAAAGCAAGAATGTTACCTTAAGGAATAAGGTAAACCTACCCCAAACCATGGTATTTTGAAGTGCCTCATGTGCATGTGAGTTTGAATTGTGGTGCTGGTGAAGAATATTGAAAGTACCATGGACCATCAAAAGGACAAAGCGATCTTTCTCAGAAGAAATATGGTCAGAGTGCTCCTTAGAGGCAAGGCTGGTGATGTCTTACATTTGTACTTTGGACACGTTTTCAGGAGAGGCTAGTCTCTGGGGAAGGACATGCTGCCTGGTAAATTAGAGGGCCAGCAAAAAATGAAGAAGGCCCTTAATGAGATAGATTGACACCATGGCTGCAGCAACAGGCTGAAGCATAGGAACAATTGTGAGGATGGAGCAGGACCTGGCAGTGTTTTGTTCTGTTGCCCACAGGGTCACTATAGGTTGGAACCAACTTGATGGCATTTAACAACAATAATAGGTCTTATCATGATGTCAGTCCCTCTGTCTTGAAACAATAGCAATCAATGCCCATTAGCAAGCAAGTAATCGCCTTTCTAATAGTATGTATCATGTTTCAGCTTCTGGAAATTTCCTAATCCAGAATCCCAATGATCATTATAGCTCAGTGTTCTCATGTTTTTGCCAAAAGCTCCAGTCTACATAGCAACATATGACAGACACCTCCAAAATCATGTCCGAATGTGAATCATAAAGACCTAAAGGCAAGGAGAGTAAGACAGATTTCTGTAAGTCACCTATTGCCTGTTGTTGCTTAGGACCCCATTCAAATGCAGTTTTCTTCCAGATAATTTTATGGGTGAGCGTTAGTGATATTCCAAGTGTAGGATCCAAAATCCATATAGATCAAGCAAATACTAGACCTCCTGCTTAGACCTGGAGGTAGGTAGTGACCATAACTTGTTCTTTGTTGCCTATGGAATGCTACGAATGATTCTTGCCCAAGTTATTCCGAAGAATTTCACCGTTTGAGCAGGGCTCTTGATTTTTCTGGATTTTTTAACCAGCCTCTATTGGTCATGTGAGTCACTACAGTTTTCAAATCTTCTCTATCCTGCCCTTCTGTGTTTGATATTAAAATATCATCAACGTAATGTATCACTACACTTGAGATATACATGAAGGTTCTTCTAACCAAACTATTACAGAAAGATGGAACATTTAAATAGCCCTAAACCAATGTGGTGAAAGTACATTCTGATCCTTCCCAGGTGAAAACAAATTGTTGTTCTTTCCTGAGATTGGGATAGAAAGGAATGCAATTGCAAAATCAACCACTAAGTATTAGTCTCCTTCAGCTTGCTGTTTTTTCTGCCCTGTCTATAACATGTCTGGAACAGCTGAAGTCACAGGTGGCACTACTGTATTTAGGCCTGGATGATCTACTCTAAATCTTTATGAGCCATCTTCCTTGTTTCAGACTCTACAGGACTGTTATACAGAGAATTTTATAAGACTGTTATACAGAGAATTTGTATAAGAATTTGTATACAGGATTGGCATGAACAATCCAGCTTTTAGCAGTTATTAATCAAAGCAGCAATCTCCTCTCATCCTATATTGTTTCAGATTAGCGATATGAGGGGGTTCAGGCAATTATAATGTTTCACATTTTGTATTTCTCATCAATACAGGTCTAAAGGTAGACTTACATGCTTTTAATTTTATAATATCAAAGAGGGAATATTTCCCAATTAGTTATAATATCCATACCAATAATACATTCAGGTAAGATAACAGATGTGTTTATTTATTCAACATTTGTATTGGCATATAGTTTATATATTATACAATTCAATAGTTCAGTCATATTAAGAAAAGTTTTGCAATCATCAAATCAATTTTAGAACATTTTCTTCTATCTTGTATTCATTGTTATTATTTCTGCATTTCCCCCCAGTTTTTACTGCCATATCCCCAAGAAACCATTGATCTAGTTACTGTCTTTATCCTGGATTTCATATACTGAAAAACATATAAAACAACAACTCCTTCCTTAAAAACAACAACAACAAAGTGAAACAGAGAAAACCCTCAATCGAAAAAAAAAATTCTGTGTGAATCTCATAATCCTCATTCAAGTTTTCACCTTAGTCTCATCAAGTATTGCATCTCCATATCTCCCAATTCTAACTTTAGACATCTTTGATATTTTATTGGCAGGTTGTGGGATTACTGTATGTTCGCCTCCTTTGTCTAAGAGCCCAAGAAAAGCTCTTCCCCACTCCCAGGCCATTTTAAACCACGTCTACATATGGCCTTCGGTCCCTTTATGGGGGTTGGAACAGGAGACCCTAACCCCCTCATCAATCTTCATCTTTATCTACCAGCTGAATCTCTGTTTCACATGGTCCCAGGTGGGAATTCCCATCATTAAATACCTCTCAGCTGAGGTAAATAGAACAGACTAGTTTAGGCCACCTTAACTTTAGAAGACCAGCAAGAGATTGTATTGGCTCACCCAACTTCCGGTAGTGTTGTATTAGAATCTTTGCATCAACTCTCTCCATGTCTTCTTTATTCATCCCATTTCTTAATAGTCATTTAAAATTTATTTCCTCTTGGGATAGGTTATTTTCCAGTTGTCCTTGCCTAATCTCTTATGAATTACTCTTATGTTTCTCACATCTCTAAAGCGATGTAAGGATATCGCATGAACAAATCTGACATTTCTTCATAGTAGTAAAGTTATATGGGGTGCCCTTGCAAAAGAGGTCTACTACAATTACCATATCTGTCATAACATATGTAGGGGCATATGCATTCGATAACTATTGCAATCATCTTAAAGCCTTTCTAGCATTGCTTCTATAAGCAACATATTCCCTGCTTCCTCTGGAGGGTCCCAGTGAGTACTTAAAAGAGGGAGAGGGACAATTTCCCTTCTTAGAGTAAACAAGTCTCACCACAAATTTTATCCAGTCCACCAGCCTGGTTGCCATCTCTGGGTTAACCTTCCTTATGACTGGATCTAGGATTAGTATTCATGACCGTAGTGAGCTGTGGGTCTTGCAGCAACCCATCAGTATGTCTAAGGGGGTACCGATAACAATGATGACTGTATAACCCCATTCGAGGGGAATGAATAACAGAAGAGTAGGTGAATGGGAACATTGGGTGGTATAAGATATGGATATATATATACACAAACACACATATATTTTAAGGGATCCAAGGGTTGGGGAGAGAAGGTATAAAGGGGGCTGATATCAAAAAGATAAAGAAGAAAGAAAATGTTTTGAAAATGACGGTGGCAGAATTGTACACTTATGTTTGATGTAATTAAATTATGGATTATTATAATATTTGTAAGAGCTACCAATAAAATGTTTTTTTAAAAAGAAAGAAATTTCACTCCATTGCAGACATCTAACAACAACATAAGAAGAGCAAAACAAAAAGTTGGCATATGTGGCAAATTATAGGGTGGAGGAAGAGGGATGAGGAGGGAAGAGAGGACAGTGGCTTTGCAGGGGCTGGGGGAGAGGAGTGCTTGTCTAGGTTGCAAAAGTGGTGGCCACTGACCAAGCATACTGTTCTCACTATTGCTTCAGCTTTGTTACTTCCTCTATGCCACAGACTGAGAGGACAGCCAGGCTGTGGATAGCCAGATAGCCCGCGTCTACTGCCACTCATCCCCAGTCCCAACAAGCAGGGAGCAGGCGAAAGTGGCGGCAGTAGCAGGCGTGGAGGAAGATGGTGGGATGGCTGACAGGCTGGGTAGTGGACTGTAGCACGGGGTATACAAAACTAGAATATACTGAATAAACTAGAGTAGACTAGATTAGGCTAAATAAAACTAGAATAAATACATATAATATACTAAATAAAGCTAGAATAAACACAGAAACACAGTTTATCATCCCTTCCTGTATTGCTATTAAGGAGTCAGCAAAAGTGAATGACCAAGCACAAAAGAGGGTGATGAAAGTTGCTGAGGAACTAGATATCTTTATTGGTAATGAAGCAATAGAAAAGCATATATGTGCAACAAAGTGTCCAATCCACCATGGTATAGTTGAAGATTGGGACTTGATGGAAAGGTTTATGGAGAAAGTGATCTTTAAATCCTTGAGGTTAGACCTGAAGACCATTATTTACTTTTGACTGAAACTACTCAAAACAGGGAATATGAAGGGGTACCCCTCCAAAATCGGGAAAAGCTCTTCTGGGAAGAGTTTCATAGTATGCATTTTTCCCACTAGGCAAGCACTGAGCTATTCACTCTGAGTTAGTGCACCCAGTGTTGCCTTGGCAGGTTCTTGCTGCTCCCAGTGAATTTAGTCATAAAAGCAGTTTCACTCCAATTTTTTTTGTGTGATGACTAATTTAAGAGAACAGTGTGAGGCTGTGAAATTTTGTTTCTTGCTTGGGAAAAATGCCACACATGTGAGGTTGAACACAGCTTACAAGGACAGCGCTATATGGAAAACTCAAGTGTGTGAGTGGTTTTCTCATTTCGTAAAAGGTGAAATGTCTATTGATGACAAACCTTGTTCTGGATGTCCATCACCTTTCCGAATGGATGAAAATATTGGCTCATAGTACATTTGGAGTTCCTTCCACCAGGTCAGACTGCTAATCAAACTTTCTGTTTAGATGTTCTGAAATGATTGTTGCATCACAGTGTGGCACAGAAAAGGCCTAATCTGTGGCAGACAAGGGACTGATTTTGTCACCATGACAATGAACCTGCTCATTCAGCCATCTGAACGTGCCAGTTTTTGGCAAAAAACATCATGTCTTTCTTGCCCCACACACCTGACACAGCTGACTTTGCTCCATGCAACTTCTTTTTGTTTCTGCAAATGAAGAGGGACATGAAAGGACAGCGATTTGATGATGCAGAGGTGATGAAGAAAACAACGAGGGAAGTGCTGTCAGCCACCCAAACAGATGAGTTTGAAAAATGTTTCCAAGAATGGAATCACAGATTTGACAATTGTATTAAATGCAATGTAGAGTACTTTGAAGGTAATAGGGTGTTTTGTAAAAATATTTACATACATAGCTTTGAATTTTTTCCCATTTTTTGTGTACCCCCTCCTATACTGTTGAAATAATGTTTGAGTCATTCAATATGCCAGACTTGTACATTGTTGTGTAGGTTGCTCTTACCTTAGCTGCATCCTGGACCTCTAGACAAGTAGGAGAACAAATGTTGACTGGTATGGTCATAGAGAGTGGAGACGGTATCACCCATGTCATTCCTGTGGCAGAAGGATATGCGATGGACAGTAGTGTTAAACATTCCACTAGCAGAACTAGATATAACATATTTTATTCAGCAGCTGCTGAGATACTGAGAAGTAGGACTACCCCAAGAACAATCCCTGGAAACTGCTATGGCACAAAATGTATGTTATAGTTAACTCTACCTAGATTTAGTAAAATAATTCAACAATTATGACAGATGGATCAAAGTGGATTAAACAATATACTGGAATCAATGCTGTCTCAAAGAAATACTTTTCTACTGATGTTTGTATGAAAGATTCTTGGGACCAGAATTATTTTTTGTCCAGGGTTTGCTAATCCAGATGTCACACAACCTATCTCAGAAGTTGTAGATGAAGTAACTCAAAATTATCCTATTGATGTCAGATGTTCGCTATACAAGAATATTGTCCTCTCTGGAGGTTCAACAATATTCAGGGACTTTGGACATCACTAGCAAAGAGATTTGAAAAGAATTGTAGATGCCAGGCTGAACTTAAGTGAAGAATTGAGTGGCAGTCGATTAAAGCCAAAGCCTGTAGGTGCACAAGTCATTACATTACACATCACATGCAGCGATACCCAGTTTGGTTTGGAGGGTCGGTGCTGGCTTCCACGACTGAGTTCTACCAAGTATGCCAAACGAGAAAGGATTATGATGAAATTCAGCCTACCATTTGTTGTCACAATCCAGTGTTTGCAATCATGCCGCAATATTGACTTTATAATTACTGAGGTTCATTAGCAATTTGACTTATTAATGTATGCTATACAAATAATTGTGAACTTTTAATATGTTGAGTGCTTTCATTTTGATAATGATCTTCATTTGATATTTTCATTTACGATTTGAGGGGGAGAGTTGTTTGTTTGTTTAGTGCCAGTCCCTGACATATCATGGAAAGTTAATTTTCTTTTCATTTGAAAATATATAGATCATGTAGAAAAAGTGATGAAAATAAACTGAAAAAAAGTGCTATACATAAAATAAGTACACACATATTCCAATAAATGGTAAATTTAAATATTTAAGTGAGTTATTTTAGGTTTTTTTAGCCTCTTTCCTAATTTTGATGACTTTATTCTATAGCTATCAATATTCTCTAATATAATTTCAATACTGGATAGTACATTACAACTTGTGGCAGTTACATATTCTACTGTCAACTTGAGGAAGGAGTCAAGTCTACTGCCAATCAGGTCGCAGCTTGGTGACCTCATCTGGAGGCGCTATGGAGATAAATAACTCACTGGAGGCCAGACACACACTCTCTCTCTCTGTTTCGTATTCCACATGAAGCTACGCTAATGGAGCCAGAGCCCTGGAGCTGGAGGAGCCACATGGAGACCCACGCCAATACTGAGCTGCTTCCACCACCACTGGATCCACAAGAATTTCCACCCCCTGGCCTATGATCTTCCTGCATTTGGTGTCATTGCATGAGTTACATGAGTGTGAAGAGGAATTTATACCTGTATCCGACATATGGGCTAATATTGGACTTATGAACTTGATCTAGACTGGGCTGGGATGGTTTCTCAATATACATGCTCTTTTATATAAAGTACTTTCCTATATACATATGAGTGTCTATGAATTTGTTTCTCTAGTCCACCCAGACTAACACACAGTTTGACTGTGTTGACAGGTTTTATTATTTTCTGTTTTATTTAGTATTTGGGGAACCATATTTCAAATTCATAGGGTCCCAATACTACTTTATTTTTATCTCACATTATACTTTTGCAATAAAACTTGACATCCGAATGGATAGTTCATAGTATGTGATTATAGATTATCTTTTTGGGTTCATAAGTAAGTGATTAAATCAATGCATGCATGAATAAATCACTTTAAGTAAGGTCATATGGGAAACTGAAGTGCTATTTTCAGGAGTGATTATATGCAAAAGCATTTAAACTTATAAAGATAGTACTGAAATAAGGCAAAAGGAATGTTTATATTTCAATATGAGTATGAAGTATATAAGTATAAAGTTAGTACATGTAAAAGTTTCACAAAAATTGAAGATTTTTTTTCAATCATATTTGAATTAAACAACTACTAGAAATAGTATTGCTTATTTCTTTCACTTCTTCAGGATACAATTTTCTTTTGTCCCCCTTCTTTTAACTGACTGAAATCATTGGTTATGTATACGGACTTTGGCGTTAGAGACATCTGATTTCAAATCCTAGCACTGTAGTTTATTAGTTGTGAAAGCTCGGACAATTTAACCAAGGGACTTCAAAAGGTTTGTTGAAAAATGCCATTACCTTTTAATTAAATTTTTCATGAACATTTTGCTCCCCCCTCATATAAACTTCGTGAGTTTCTGTTCCTGCATGTGCAAATTAAAGATTAACAATTGAGTTATAGCCAAAATTAAACATGATCTTTCTAGTCATAACCCCTTATGTGATATATTGTAATTCTGGATTCTATACTTCTGTGGCTATCGTCTTATTTTGAAGAGCATTTTCTACTAAGGGACAAGATGGGGCTGGGGGAGTGAGTCTAATTTTAGATCCCTTGTTACTCCCCTGTCCCTATTGTTATTGGCACCCCTCCTCCTCTTCCAGGCCCCCTCCCAGAACC
>NW_022103942.1:11758101-11762427 GCF_000313985.2 Echinops telfairi
ACAAATGTATAGATGTGCTTTACACAATTGATCTATGTATTGTGATGAATTGTATGAGCCCCAATAAATTGATTAAAAAAAAAAACAGCAGTAGAGAAGAGAGAAATCCCATGGCATGTTCAAGATCTGTCTGGATTGGGGGAGGCTGCCAAGGCCAGGTGCAATGAGGACTTTGTCACAGAGACTAAAAGGAACAGCACTGAGATTTATGGGTACCTACTCTTTATCTGGACCGAGGTTTGGTACAGTGTTATAGGCAGGCTGCCTTCCTGGCCCATGCAGGCAAATGCCATGAGACCATGTGGCTGAGAGACTGAATAACAGAGAGAGAGAAACTGCATTCTTACTGTTTGCTGATCCTGACTTGTAGTAACCTATTGACATCCCTAATAAACTCCTTTAAATGTGAGTATTGTCTGTGAGTTCTGTGTGGCCACTGCAACCGATTCCTTAACTTAGCATAGATAGAGTGTGTAGGAGGAAAGGTTGGTGTCAGAATAGGTAACAAAATATTGGGTGTGAAAGCATGCCTGGCTCTTGCTTCATGGGAAAAGGAAGCCAGAGGAGGTCAGATAAGGTCCTCTACTACTGTTCACTACAATTCCCACTTGGATCAAGCCTCTAGTGAATCCTCTCTGAGCAGTGACCAGGGATGTGAATAACCTTACTATCAGTCAGAGTGCACTGGAAAGTAGACTAATGAAGATGCAGTGAGGTTAAACTTTAATGCCTTATCATTTCTTCTCTTCTTTGACCCATTTTAAATCTGTCCTAGTTAGTATTATTTTTGTTATGTTTTCAACTGAGGTTTTTCTACGTTTTATTTTGTTATTTCTATTTCTTGTTTTTTTTTCTATGTTTTCTCTATATGAAATCTAGGACAGACAAGTTTCTAGAGACAGTAACAGGATTAACAGTTTCTTGGGGGTGGTGAGGTTGCAGAGAAAATAAAGAATAATGAGTACAAGAAAGATGAAAATGTTCTAAAATTGATTATAGCGACAATACTTTAATATGTTTAAATATTAAACTGTATGATATATGAATTATATTTTTCTTACTTTTAATGGGGGTTCTTATATTTCTTATGACAATCCATACATTCATCCAGTGTGTCAAGCACATTTGTACATATGTTGCCATCATCATTATTAAAGCATTCTCTTCCTACTTGAGCCCCTGATATCAGCTCCCCATTTCTTCCCCGTCCCTTCCCTGCCTGCCCTCTCTCATGAACCCTTGATAAGTTATAGATTATTATTTACATATCTTACATCATCCTCTGTCACCCCTCATCCACGTTTCCATTATTTGCCCCCCTGGGAGGGGTTCTAAATTGATCCTTGTGATAGTGTCTTCCTTTCTCCCCCCAAACTCCCCTAATCCTCCTGGTATCTCTACTCTCATTGTTCGCCTTGAGGGGTTTATCTATCCTGGATTCCCTGTGTTGCGAGCTCTTATCTGTAGCGGTGTGCATGTTCTGGTCTAATTTGATTTGTAAGGTAAAAGTGAGGGCATTATAGTTGGGGGAAGGAAGCACCAAAGAACTAGAGGAAAGTTGTGTGTTTCATCAGTGGTATACTGCACCCTGACTGGCTCATCCCTTCCCCGTGACCCCTCTGTGTGGGGATGTCCAATTATCTACAGATGGGCATTGGGTCTCCACTCCATGCCGCTCCCCTCCCCTTCACATTGGGTATGATTTTGTTCTGGGTCTTATATACATGATACCTGATCCCATCTATACCTCATGATCACACAGGAAGGTGTGCTCTTTCCATGTGGGCTTTGTTACTTCTGAGCTAGATGGCTGCTTGTTTATCTTCAAGTCTTTAAAATCCCAAACTCTGATATATGAATTATTTATCAATAAAACTGTTAAAGTTGTTGTTTTAAGAGTGAAAGGAGAACCTACAGAGTGGTAGAAAATATCTGACACCAACACAGTGGACAAAGTAATAATCTCTAAACGCTACGGAAAACTGGAACACCTCAATAAGAAAAAGATTCATAATCCAGTTAAAAAGTGGATAAAGGATATGAACAGACATTTCACCAAAGATGACATTCAGATTTCCAACACACATATGAAGAAATGCTGATGCTAATCAAAACAATGATGAGATACCATCTTACAACAATAAGGACAGTCAGTTAAAAAAACAGGTAATAACAAATGTTGGAGAGGCTGTGGTGAGATTGGAAGTCTCATACACTCCTGTTGGGGCTGTAAATGTTTATACAACCACTGTGGATAGCCAATGGGGGGAAGGACAAGGGAGTCAAGATGAAGCAATAGGCTAGAGCATTGACAGGTATTCAGTTGAATGACTGCCGAGGATAGTAATCCACAAGAGAGAGAAGATAAATCAAAGGGAATGATAGGGTACACAATTGAATGGGTTGATAAATAGTTTAAACTTTTGAATACAGAATTGATTATCTGAAATGTAAAACCCCCACCTAATTCACAATTTGAAATTAAAAAAAAAGAAAATGACAAGTATTGGCTAGGATATGGAGAAATGGGACTTTCATCCATTTTTGTTGGGATTGCAAAATTGTGCTGCTGCTGTGAAAAATATTTTGGTATTTTCTCAAAAAGTAAAACAGAATTACCATATGACCCCAAGCTTCATTTCTAGGTATATACCAAAAAGGACTGAAAAGTAGGGATTCAAACAGATACTTGTACACCCATGTTCATAGCAGCACTATTCACAATAGTCAAGTGATAGAAACAGCCAAAGTGTCCCATCAACAAATGATTGCATAAACAAAATTTGGTATACAATGGTATGTTTCACTCGTGTTACCCCTTACTGCTGTTGAATAGACTACAAGTCTACAAAAATAGAAAGTTTTGGTTTACTTCCACAATTGAATATTACTAGCCATACATAAAAATGAAGTCATAATACATGCTATGTGAAATAGGTCAATTACAAACATGCTATGTGAAATAGGTTGATTGAAAACATGTTATGTGAAATAGGTCAATTACAAAAGGACAAAGGTTATATGGTAGCCTTTATATGAAATATGTAGAATAGAATAAGTTAATGCATAGCCACAAATAGCCACAAGTATCATTAGTGGCTACCAGGAATACCAAAATCAAATCAAACTCACAGATTCATAGCAGCCCTATAGCAGATCTGTTCCTGTGGGTTTCTGAGGCTGAAACTCTTTTAGAAAGCCTCATATGCTTCCCCAGATTTGCTGGTGATTTCAAATTACTGATGTTGCAGTTAGCTGCCCAATGTGTAACCCATACTACCACCAGGGCTCCTACCAGGGTGAGCAGAAAGGATATGGGGGAATTATTTCTTAAAGGGCATTAAGTTTTTGTTTACAGTGGTGGAACATATTTGAAACACATACTAATGATGGTTATATGTCATGAAAAATGTAATTAATGTCACTGAGTTGTACATAAGTGCAAAAATAGTAAAATAGAAAATATTTTTATACATGTTCTGCCACAATAGCTTTTTTTCAAATGCCTAAACATAGAAACATACATTTATATAAATATACAAGTGATATAAAAGTATATGTGATATTGTGAAAAGTTTAACTCTTTATGAATTTCATTAAAAAAATAAAACTCTTTCCCAATCTGATTCTGGAGACTACACTACCATATCACTACCTGAGAAGTACATAGCGTAAAGAAAATCTTTTAAACTAACCCACTCAGGGGGAGAGTATTGGTTGTGCCCCCACAGAACTGGAATGTGCATACAGACCCCATCAGAACACGCCAAACCAGAAGAGCAACGTAACACGCGGAGAAATCCGCAAAAAGACTGGACCATACGCCGGCCCTAAGCAGAATTAGCCCGACCCCCACCATGGAAGGGAGTACCACAGAAAATGGAAATAGATCGTCTGGTGTGAGAAAGAAACTGACCTACCACACCACACCCAGAAGGAAGCTGAAGCAAAGGAAGGAGGAGGAAAGGAGCGGAGCACAACTGGGCCCACCAAGTTCACAGGATGATAGCCCAGCTTGGAGGGCCTAGTGTACAGAGGACCATATAGCTGCCCCCACGGCAAGATGCGACATCCTGCACTGACCCATGGCCCTGCACGGGACAGCACCGGAGACACAGTGTGGGACGGGCAACTGAGCTGACCCCACCACACTGAGGCAAATCACTGGGGGCGTGCAATGGAGCGGCACAGAAGCAGAGCAAGGAGGTCCTGAAGGAATACAGACGATGGACTCTGGGACCGAGACTTGGCACCCCATTAAACTCATCCGGAAAACTCTCCTAAAGGTCAACAAACAGACCTTGAACTACTAACAGGCTTTTTTTT
>NW_022103942.1:11764878-11798377 GCF_000313985.2 Echinops telfairi
CTTCCTCTAGTTCTTAAATGCTTACTCCCCCCAACTACCATGACCCCAATTCTACCTTGCAAACCTGGTTAGACCAGAGGATGCACAGCGGTACAGATGGGAACTGGAAACGCAGGGAAAGTAGAACAGATGAACCCCTCTGGACCAGTGTTGACAGTGGCGATAATGGGAGGGAAGGGGGGTTAGAAAGGGGAAATCGATCACAAGGATCTGCATATAACCTCCTCTCTGAGGGATGGGCAACAGAAGGGTGGGTGAAGGGAGACACCGGGCAGTGTAAGATAAGATATAATAATAATTTATAAATCATTAAGGGTCCATGAGGGGGGAAAGGGGGGAGGGAGGGGGAGGGGATAAAAGGAAAATGAGCTAATTCCAGGAACCCAAGAGGAAAGCGAATTTTGAGAATGATGAGGGCAACAAATGTATAGGTGTGCTTTACAGAATTGATGTATGTATGGACTGTGATGAATTGTATGAACCCCAATAAAATGATTTTTTTTAAAAAATCCAAGTATAATCTGAAAATGGTTAAAACAAAAGCCTAGCAGTAGTCAAAGAATGTCAGCAACCTAGTGATTATTATGGATATCAGTGATCAAGGCTGACACATACCTTGCATGTTTATTTAGAGTTAAAGTGACATCTACATAAGAGTAAAGCAATCATTGATAAATTAAAAGATAAATATAAATGTAAATGCATGTAATCAGGTTTCAACAAGGTATTTCTTTGATCTAAATAAAATATCTCATCAAAAGTTTGCATCTGCTATATTGAGATATGTGTGCATGTTCTTAATTCGAGTAGGAAATACTTTTTACATTGGCTTTAATGAAAGAATGCTAAAAATGAAATATGTAAGAACTCTGTCAATGACCAGGGTCTACGACCAGTTTATGACTTCCTGTCTCCAGAGACTGGAAACTCAAGCTCTGGCTAAAACCACAGTGAAGTTAACTAGCTCTCCTGGGGACAGAATGTTCAACTTCTACTTCATTAAAACAAAACTTGAACCAAGTGAACTAGCCAGCCCCTATACCATGCTCAGTCTCTATGAACAAATTAATTTTAAGATTGGAGAGTGCCAGTAAACAGTCTATTTATGAAACCCACCAATGATCAGCCAAGAGAGACTCTCAAAAGAGTCTGAAAGGTTAGAAATAAGGTCAAGAAATAACTAAAATCCATCGCAAACTACGAGCACATCATGCATGTGGAGGTACATGCTGTCAGACACACATTTGGAAAATAAGAGACACAAAAATAGCAAATTCCTGACAGTTAATAAACTAGGATACAGTAAGGAACAGGCCCTATCGTTAGGATTGCATATGTAAAGAGGATATTGGTCAGAAGGTTTGAGAAATTCAAATGAAAGCAAATTTAAATTTGAATCCCTCTTTTCTAATATTTCATATCAGGAAAATTTCTCATTGTATTGAAAATATTGAGACTCAAAATAACGTGCTGATTCTACATAAATACTACAACAGAAACAAACATGACTTTAAGTTTGTTTTAAGTTATGTGCTGTAGGTTTGTATTAAATGTACAGTTTTACAGTTTTATAGTAGAGAAACAAAGGTACCAAGGTCAATACTTTTCTACTGAGACATGTTCAACATGGACAGGACACACTTTTAAAATTATTTTCATGACTATTTTGAGGCTAACCATTTGTTTTCAGGATTACTGCTTGGATATGATGACTTGATACACAATATTTGATAAAATAAAATGCAATAATTAATTATAGAAAAAGGGTATTATTTTTTAAAATACTACCTAAAATCAAATATCCTATATATTTGACCATCAGACCTGTTTCAATGCTTGAAATTTGCTATTTTAAATCATATGTAAGTATTCCTCACATATTGACTATCTTGTTATCAACATTCCAAACTTAAGATAATAGTAACAAACTTATTATTCAATTATTTTGTGCATTAATGATCTTCATCTGTCTGTAACAAACATAGAGGTTTGAGTCATGAGGAACATTGCCCATAATGGTTAAATAATGCTGGCTGAACCATGATTCTTTGAGATATTGGCAGTTAGGTAATGCTACAATCTGGCCGTTATACAATAATATAATTGGACAGTTATGTAATGATGTCATCTTCCATTATCCTTCTTTGTGTTCTGATGTGGCCATCCTTCATTTTCACACAATGCAGTTGTTTGCATTACAATCTGGTTTAAAAAGGTGGGGACAGATTACAAGGATTTACATATAACCTCCTCCCTGGGGGATGGACAGCGGAGAAGTGGGTGAAGGGAGACGCTGGCTGGTGTAAGATATGACAAAATAATAATAAATTATAAATTATCAAGAGTTCATGGGGGAGAGGGGAGCGTGGAGGAAGGGGGAAAAATGAGGAGCTGATACCAAGGGCTCAAGTAGAAAGCAAATGTTTTGAAAATGACAAGGGAAACAAATGAACAAAAGTGATTGACACAATGGATGTGTTTGTGGATTGTGGTAAGAGTTGTACAAGCCCCCAATAAAATGATTTAATTATTGTTTTTAAAAAAGGAGAAATGGGTATGATGTGTGGGGAAATTGTATTCAATAATAATCACCAGAATTTCAGGATACTTTCATGACAAGGAATAGCAAAAAAACACAGATGTTTCATTTTATCAATTAAAACCAGTATAAAGGTAGAATATAGAGAAATCATTAAATGAAATACAATGTACATATTGAAGAGGCTTTCATGTTAGTTTTCTATTCAGAACTTAGTGGATACTACTGACAT
Organism: Echinops telfairi; assembly: GCF_000313985.2. NCBI lineage: Eukaryota > Metazoa > Chordata > Mammalia > Afrosoricida > Tenrecidae > Echinops > Echinops telfairi. The sequence continues at coordinate 11,767,650 of NW_022103942.1, forward strand.
TATTAGATTGCACATGTTGTATTGCTAGGTGCCATCCAGTCAGTTCTGATCCTTAGTGACCCTATACACAACAGTACAAAGCACTTCCTGGTCTGTTGTCATCCTCACCATTGTTGCTATGCTTGAGCCCACTGTTTCAGCCACTGTGTCAATCCATCTCCTTGAGGAACTTTCTCTTTTTTGCTACCCTTCCACTTTACCAAGCATGATGTCCTTCTCCAGGGCCTGATTTCTCCTGACAACGTGTTCAAAATATATACAACATTGGCCTCGCCTATAAGCAGCACTATGGCCATACTTCTTCCAAGACACATTTGTTTGTCCTTTTGGCAATCCATGGTGTTTTCAATATTCTTCTCCAGCACCGCAATTTAAACACATTGATTCTTCTTTGGTCTTTCTTATTCAACTTTCACATGCCTATGAGGCAATTGAAAATGCCATGACTTGGGTCAGAAGCACCTTAGTCCTTACAGTAACATACTTGCTTTCGATATCTCTACCGAGTTCTTATGAAGCAGATTTGCCTAATACAACTCGACCTTTGATCTCTTTGCTGCTGCTTCCATGAGCATTGATTGTGGATCCAAACAAGACAAGAAAGCAAAGATCTGAACTGAGACCTGTTTTGCTTGGTCTAGAGAGCTCTTTTTTTCTCTTCTGACTTCATTGATGATATTTTAATGAGAGATTTGACCGAAAGAAATGTTAATATTTTGCTTCTTTTGAAATATAAAACTGATAACATTGAATTCACTTTACCACAAGGTGTCATTGGACAGGGGTTCTTTAGTCTATTTTATCCTTTCTTATTAGCTTCTTATCCTTGAAGTCACTTAAGTTGTGATCACTAGTTTAGAGGGAGAAAGTAAAATAATCACAGTGGTAGAGCAGAATAGTTGGCAATAATATAGAAAGAATGAGGATTAAATCAGCATTAATGGGCACAGATGAAGTGATGGGAGTCTAGCATGAGTGTCTCTTATGTGCCAGGTAATGTACAATTATTTAGACATTTCAACAGCATTATGATATAGATCTCATTATTTCCGTACCATAACTATGGCACAGAAAGGTCATATAACTTACTCCTGGTCAAACAATTAACAAGTTGAGAAAGCTAAATTTAAACACTTGGAGCACAATTCAAAAAGTCCTTCCTTTTTCCATGAGCTCCCAAACCTGGTCACCAGCAGAATCATCTATGGTACTATAAAATATTTGATTTCCAAGTATTGTCTCTATAATCTTACGAAGTAATAAGTCTCTCTAAGGTCCCAGACTAAGAATTGAGTTTAGGATCTGATTCTACTTTGTTTATACTGTTTTCTTCTGCCCATTGTTATTGATAAAAGAATGGATAGAAATGATTATTGGGAATTAAAATAGAGATTTTTTTACACTACTTACCTTCAGCCACTAAAATTGGATTTTAAATGGGTTAGGACACAACTGCCAAGAATGCTCTGAAAAGATAAGACCCACCCAGTGTCTTGGGTACTCAGGACATTTGCATTCAAAGACAGATCTCCCTGTGAGGCTCTTAACAGACTGAAGGAAAAAAATGGAAAAAAATAAATCATTGGCTTTAACATTTTTGAACTAGTAGTTTGTGTCAGAACCTGAAAAAAAATTGGAGCCATCAAGAAACTCTCTAGGACTGAACATTAAAGGGAGCCTGTAGGCAGGCTGAAATGCTTGCTAGGTGACCACCTGTATCCCCTTGTTGAGTGGAAGTGGGAGAAATGCAGCAATTAAAGACGGTTTGAGTCTAGCGAGTGACTGCCATGGACCTGGTTCACAGGGACTGGAGAAGAATATGACAGCAGGTTGACTGCTCTGAAATTTATGACCTAGCACAAGGGGGCTAGAGTTGTTGAGAATTTGTGACTCATGGTCTAGAGGCAAGGAGACCAATGGACACCCTGGTGAGGCTAAGTGAAGCAGCCCATATTGAGTTGACCAGAACCCAACCAGATGAAGAGAAGATGTGTGAGCGTGTGAACTGGTGCATATTGCTGCTGATTTTATGGATGGCCTGTCCTGATCTGACTTTGCTATTGGATGCTGATGTCAGAAAATTCTGATTGGAATGAAGATTCATTACATCAAAGAATATGATTGTCTCCTCAGAGTACTGGGTTGATGTAAGTGGGCAGTATAGAAATTGGATACCCCAAATGGGGAGGATAAAGGCATGAAGTGGTTGGCTTACAGACTCTCATAGGTGGGGGTATAAATTCATAGGAATATATTATAGGATTATGGTGTAGGTGTTCATTTAACTGCAGTTGTTAGGCATAGAATATTGTTGTGTTGTTCACTTATAGAATATTATGTGTAAATGAGGCTCTGGACATATTGAATTGTATGCATTTTAGTTTTATCCTTTAGGTACAGATATGATTTTATTATCATTTTGTCTAAAAAATAGATAAGACTAAAGAATTGTGTAAAAATGTCAAGTTGACAAGGGTGGTCTGTGATAGTTCCTTAATCTCCTGTCAACTTGAGAAGGAGTGGAGTCTAGCCTGTCAATCAGGTCGCAGCTTGAGGACCTCATTTGGAGACACCAAAGAGATAAATAGCTTACTGGAGGCCAGACTCAGATACACTCTCTCTGCAAGATAATTCACATGGAGCTTGCTGATTTGGCCAGAGCCTTGGAGGTGGTGGAACCACATAGAGACCCACACCGGCATTGAGATGTTTCCACTGCCACTAGATCCGTAAGACTTTCCACCCACTCTCCTGTGATCTTCCTTCATTCAGCACCATTGCATGACTGTCAGTCTAAAGAGGAATTTATGGACTAGTATTGACATACGAGGTCTTATCATACTTATGGACTTGATCTGGACTGGGCTAGGATATTTTCTTAATGTACAATTGCTCTTTGATATAAAGCTCTCTCTTATACACATATGTGGGTCTATGAATTTGTTTCTCTAATCAACCCATACTAACACAATGTCGTAGGTGAAAAATTTGTCCTTCGATTGATTTGATTGCCAGACTTTTAAACACTTAATCCTGTAGACTTTGAGGAACTGGAATATGCTTTTAAAAAAACAAGTAATGTGAAGAAATCATATTTCAGAAAGATCATTCTGAGAGCAACAGAGTGCAAGATAAATTAGAGGAAAAAGACTAGAAACAAGACCAGTTAGAAAATTACTACTGTAGTTCAAGCAAGAATTGATGGGGTGTGAATGAAAGCGTTGAAGTCACTTCCACGCTTGTGCTAAATCCATATCATCAAAGGCAAAAATGTGCTCCCTTTGATACTTCCATTTTAAAAACAAGCAAAAATAGTCAATACTCTGCTTGGAGATGTCTCATATCAATATGTGAGAGCTCAACTGTGCCCAGGCCTTTCTAACTCAGTGTTTTTGTACTGTGAATTCAATCACAGTAGGTGTGTGTTCACCATCGGAATCAGTACAACCCTTTGTTGTCAAATTTATTTTGATTCACGGGGACCCTATGTGTTATAGATAGAGTAAAACTTTTCCATGTTTTCCTTGGCTATAATCCTCAAGGAAACAGATAATCAGGCCTTTCTTTGATAGAGACTCTAGGGTCAGATAGTGGTGCAAACCACCAACCTTTAGGTTAGTTGCTGAGTACAAACCATTTGCCTACCCAAGAACTAGTTGTTAAACATTTATCAGCAAATAATTGAATTTACCCACCTTTAGAAAGGGCCCAAAGTGCACATTTTTATTATTGTTCTAAAACTATTATTATGAACTATGTTCTCATGTGGCTCTAATATTCTTTTCCATAAAAATCACATTTAGGTTACAAGTTCATCATGTACCAAATTATTGTTTTTTCCTATATTTAAGAAACTTTGATATATGTATCTAATTTTATGTGCCCTTGTTCAAGAACTAGGTTAATTCTCCATTTCCCTTAATGTGATTTTTATTTTACCATAGAATTATAAGGCATTGAGAGTTTATAGTTTTTAATATTACAAATAATATTTTGTCTGAACAGAGTTTTCATTTTCACTATTTTTCTTTTCTATATCTGTTCTGAAACAGCATACCCTTGAGTAGACAGAATCCTACTGTATAATAACAGTATGACAGAATATGCCAATGTTATAATCGAGGGAAAGATGTTAAACATTTAGTGGTGTACAAGTATTTCCGTTGAAAGAGCAATCATTGCAAACAGAAGCTTTTGAAACTGAAATAATAGGATGGTGTAGTGTTGACATAAGATGACTGCAAAATTGGCAAATACCACTTTTCATTCTCAGAGAGTTAATAAAGTCTCATTTTAACAGTATTGGCACGTCTTTCTAAATTATAGGTGGTAAAAAAATGATATTCATAACCTCTTACTTTCAATATGTAGATCTACTACTATCCAAAAAGTAATTCAGGTTTAGCTATGTTTTGTTGAAAAAAAGAGTCTCTCTGTATGGCATGAATTAGGAATGAATAGCTCACAGGATTATATTAGTATAATGGGATATTTTACTTTTTTCACATTAAGCTAATTTCATTTTTTCCCCTCAAGACAGAGGTGGCCAAGAATCCTATCTGAAATGCTTCCTTCCTTATAAAAATTCAGAAGAGCATATAGCATTAGTATTAAAACAGTAGGCACTTGCTCCATTCACAAAAAAAAGTTTTTAGTCAAGTTTTTTAGGAAGAACCAAGGGAAAAATTAAATCATTAGAATCATTTTTAGGAAACTGAACTTTTAAAACATATCATTTGCATTTTTAAAGTATGAAACTAAACTGTACTCAATAGCAGCAGCCCCCATCACTGAAGATCAAAAGGTATCATCACTGTCAACAATCACATATAAATGTAGTTTTCAATTAAATTTTAAAAGAATTTTTAAATTAAAATGTTAGAGCAACATACACCCAAATATTGACTCAGGATTACTTTAGTTAAAACTATATTTATAATATGGATAAAAATTACTTACTTAACTACTGTAGCATAAAATTAATAGTATAGGTAATACAGTGGGTTACACAATAGGTTGCTAACTTCATGGTTAACAGATCAAAATCACCAGCCACTCTGCAGGAGAAAGAGGAGGCTTTCTACTCCTCTAAGGAGTTACACTCTTGAAAACACACAGGGGCAGTTCTCATCTGTGCTATAGGGGTCGCAATGAGTCAGCATCAACTCAATGGCAGTGAATTTTGGTTTTATAATTAACCTAAATTTCAGCCGTTGCAACCCCTCTGAGGGAAAAACACCTGGAAAAGTGCTTATATAAGGAATCTAGCCTTAGAATAAAAGTGAGGAAGTTGATGGCAACATTTTGCTGTTGCTGGTTGTTTATAGCTATTATAAATTTTAAAAAGTATTCTACCACTCATCTGTCAGTACTACAGTGGCTGTAATATGATGGATTTTATGTTGCTATGGTGCTGCAAGCTATACCATCAGTATTTCAAATACCAATATGGTCATCCATGGTGAATAGATGTCAGCAGTGCTTCCAGACTAAGACAGACTAGGAAGAAAAAGCTGGCAATCTACTTCCAAAAATCAGTCAATTAAAATCCTATGGATTGCAATGAAATACTGTCTATACAGTACTGAAAGATAAGCCCCTTAGTTTAGAAGTCACTCAAAATGCACCTTGGCCACAGTAATGGACTCAAGCTTACCAGAAATCAGGAAGAAGGCACAGGACTGAACCATGTTTTACTCTGTTTTACATGGGGTCATCGTCTATTGAGGCTACCTCAAGGGCAACTAAGAACAAAATCAGCAACAACATTATACTACAAATATTCAATCCTTCTAAATGCAACTCAAACTCAAAGCTCACTGCTATTGAGTTGTCTTCAACTCAGAGTGACCCGAAAGGGCGGACAGGAACTGGCCCTTTAGATTTCTGAAACTTTTACATCTTTACAGGGCCAGATTGACTCATCTTTCTCGTGCATCCGGACTGGTGGGTTCAGACTAGTGACTTTGTAGTTAGGACATTGAGCTCTTTTTCAAAGTGAAAAGAACACAAAATGAGCTGATATGAGGCATTTACACTTATAGATTTGAAGTTCAATTCTGCCTCCACCTGAAGGTGACGTTGAACCAATCATTTTGCATCTTTGTGTTCTCTAAAATAAATACTAATATGTCTTCTAGAGGTGTTTGGTTAATTAAATGAGGTTACATGAAGGGGATTCAAAAAGTTCATGGAAAATGGAATTAAAAATAAATAGATGCTTTCTAGAAACTCTTTGAAACCCCTTCATATGTGTAAAGCACCTAATATTGTCCAGTAGTTGGTAAGTGTTCCAAAAATATCAGGTGAATATTTTTATACTGTTACTGTTAATCCAGTAAAATAGGCTTTCAGGATATTAATTTAAGATGCAGTTAATTACCTGATTGTCCTCGTAGCCATAACTCCAATTGTATATATTGTCAATTCAAGCCTCTATGTCTGTTGTTCTAATCTCCTTTTGGATCATGGAATTATGCTAATGGAATGAGTTAAGGAAGGATTTATTTTGAGTCTCCACTTTACAGGAGAATGTGACTCCACTCACCACGTTTTTTTGTTCCTTAGTGTTACGGTCTGCAGACAAACTCAATGAGACAAACTCAGTGAGATGTTTCACTCTGTTGTGCATAGAGTTACTATTAGTCGGAGGGACTTAAAGCAGTCTGCAGAAGGCAAAAGCCATACCTCCATTAAAGCTATTGTTTTTCTGACCTCTCCTTCCTGACCGAGTATGCACAGAAATAAAGAGACCTGTTTTAATTTTCAGACATTTTTGCTTTTGACTCTGGATTCTGCATCTGCCTTGCCTCTGTCTTACTTCTACTTTTTGGACTTGAGTTGCTGTTATCATCTGATTTGATTTCACCAGCTTTGCTATTTTGTGGATGAGCATTCTCCAGACAGATGTCTGAACTTCAGTTTTTGGATTAACCGGCACTCTCCCCCATGTGAACTATCACCATAAGCCATGTGAGACATTGCCGTGAACTGAAGAACCCTGGGGCATGAGAGAAAATACTCAGCCGTAGTGGTGGTTGATATCAAAGATAATGGAGTGGTGTGAACATTTTGGAAAAATTAGACATTTGGGACATCTTAATCTCCATTTCATTGTGTCTAGTTTCATTTTTGTTCCTAAAATAAATTATTTTAGCAAACTTGAACATTCAAAGACTAGTCATTAAATGGAAGTTATCATTTCTTAATTTTATACGGTAAAATTGGTAGAAAAATAACAAGGTTAAATGGTAAAACTCACATGCTGCAAAACTAAGCCAGCTGTACTACATTCCTGGATTTCATTTTTCTACTTATTTGATACACCCCCTTTTTGTTTGCTTTAGTTTTATCGGAATAACTGTAGCTTTTGGAAAGCAGTATTGCGAGTACTAAATGAGGTAAGATAATCCTTTCTCTCCAACACTTTAAAAAGGTCATGTGCAGTAGATTTACTCAATGCAATGTGTCCTTTGTTTTCTATTTCCAGAAACATTGATTGTGGATTCAGCAAGATTAAATTGCTGACAACTTCAATTATTTTTTTCCCACGTATCATTATGTTACCTATTTGTCAAATTGTGATGGCTTTAATTTTCTTTACATTGATAAGCAATCCACACTGCAGGCTGTATTCCTTAGTCTTCATTAACAAATTCTTCAAATGTCTTCAATTTCAGCAAATGAGGTGTTGTTAACTCCACATCAATGATTGTTAAGGAGTCTTCCTCTAATCCTGATGCTGCTTCCTTCTCTGTACAGTCCAGCTTCGCTGATTACGGGCTCAGCATACAGATTGAATAAGTGCCTTGAAATGATACAACTCTTACATAAACCTTTCCTGACTTTAAACCATGCAGTATTCTCTTGTGCTGTTCACAAACCTGCCTCTTGATCCATGTACAGGTTTTGCATGAGCACAGTAAAGTGTTCTAGATTCCCCATTTTTCTTAATGCTACCCATAGTTTTATTTTATAAATCATTTTGTTGGAGGCTCTTATAACAATCCATACCTCAACTGTATCAAGCAAATTTGTTCATATGTTGCCATCATAGTTTTCGAAGCATTTTCTTTCTACTTGAGCCTTTGGTTTCAGCTCCTCTTTTTCCCCTCTCCCACCCCCAGTCTCATGACACCTTGATAAATTATAAATTCGTATTATTTTCATATCTTACACTGGTTCACTGCCTCCTTTAACCCACATTTCTGTTATTTGTTCCCCCTGGGGTGTTGGTTAATCTGTAATTTGCTATTATCTACACAGTGGAATACTTTTGTAACATCACCCAACACAAGTAAATATCTTTCTCTTATTCTGTGCTTTCAGTCAAGATCCATCTGCCATCAGAAATGATATCCCTTGTTCCATATCCGCTACTGAATCTGGCTTGAATTTTTAGCAGCTCTCTATGTATTGCTGCAACTGTTGTTAGATGGGCTTCAGCAAAATATCACAGCCATGTGATATTAGTGATATTGTTTGATAACTTTTGCATTCTGTTGGGTCACCTTTTATTCAAATGGGTACAAACATGAATTTCTTCCAGTTGGTTGGCCAGGTAACTGTCTTCCAAATTTCTTGGCATAAGTAAGTGGGTGCTTCCAGTGATTTGTCAGCTAGTTGTAACATTTCAATTGGCATTCTGTCAATTCCTGGCTTTTACTAATCCCTTAAGTGCAGCTTGGATGTCTTCCTTCATTACCATTGGTTCTGGATCATATGCAACCTCTTGAAATGGTTGAATGCCTAAGAAAGAAGTCAAGACTTAAGAAGGTCCTGGAAGTTTCACTAAATGAGTAGGATTTAAAGATCAGAATATAAATAAATGCAGCTAGCTTTATGGAGTGCGTCAAAATAATAGACAATGATTGTTCTAACACTTAGCACAAATAACTACTCAGCACTACCTCTCATGAAGTTTGTATTCCAGGAACTAATTGGGGAAGGAAGTGGCAAAGGAAACTTGGACTGGACCCCTAGATCCTGAGTCATATTCAATGGTGGGGATAAAACTTTGCATATACTACTTTTAATTTATTACACTAAAATATTATCATTCAAATATATTTTATTTCAGTGAACACACAGTGTTGGAACTTATTATTTGCAATACTTGAATCACACAGGCCGGTGTATTTTTTCTGTGTGGATTTAGCTGATATGTCACTTATATGGCAGCTTGTGTTAAGAAAAACACTTTAGCAGCCCGGACATGACTCTCTCTCATAGCTAGGCACCACCTGATTTCTTCACCTCACTTGACAGCAAATTTCATATTGGAATGCACTGAGTGTTCACATTCTCTTGCAAGGTAGGCACCAGCTGTCCTTGTCCCCTTACAATGAAGGACTCAGACATCCCCAACTATGAGTGCCCCTGATGTTCTTGGTACCCAACAATCTGACACAAAAGCTCTGGCCCTGGAGATGGAAGGCCCTGGCTCTTCCCTGCCCACACAGCATGGAAAATTCCAGCTGTCCCAGAGACGGCCCCTGCTCTCTTCAAAGAAGGCAAGGGCCATCACAACAACCCAAAGTGAAAGACCCTCTATCTCTGCTCCCCTGCAAGGTAGGTTTTGCTCATCCCTTGCTCCCAGCAATGAACGTCCCAGGGATCCCTGCGATCTGACAAGGAAACTCCTGGCAATTTCCTCACAAAGAAGGCTCCAGCTATTCCCGGACACCAACAAGGTAGGCCCTAGCTGCTCCTGAAACCCAACAAGAAAGGCCACAGCCATGTCTGCCCACCATCAAGGGAGTCCTCAGTTGTCCATGTGACCTGACAAGGAAGGTCTTGCTGTCTCCCTCTCCCCCATTAAAGACAGACACAGCTGTTCCCTGAAGTTGGCAAATTAGTCCTGCCTACCCTTGCAACATGACAAGGAAAAACCCCAGCAGTCCCAACATCCAGGCAAGGAAGGCCCTGATTCTCTCTGACACACACCTCTGCCAGCAAGGAAGGCCCTGAACATCTCAGAAATATGACAAGGAAGACCCAAGGTATCTCTGCAAGAAGGCCTCTTCTGTCTCTGAAACTGAGCAAGGAAGTTCCTGGGTGTCTCCACATCCTGAGAAGAAAGGAAGACCTCAAGTATCCCTGTATCCCAATAAGAAAGACCTCGAATATTCCCTCTCACACGCAAGAAAGGCCTTGGATGTTCATGCATCCCATAAATGAGGGAACTGGCTATCCCCACTACCCTCAGTGGAGGCCCCAGCCATCCTAGCCACCCAGTGGGACCCTGGAATTCCTCCCATCCCAGCTAGCCAGAATGACTCTGGATATTTCTGCCCCTTTGAAAGGTAAGTTCTAGACGTTTCCACCTCTACGCAGGGCAAGCTCTGTTCATCCCTGCTTCCCAGCTAGGAAGGCCAAGGTATCACCACTTCCTCACAAGGAAGGCTTTAGCCATCATTGAGACCCATCACATACAAGAAGACCCTGCACATACCAGTAACATGGCAAGAAGGTCTGGGCTGTCCCCACCCCTGGTCAAGGAAGACTCCGAGTCTCCCAGCAACTTGGCAAGAGTCAATTGCCCCCCACACAACCAATAAGCCCACCCAAGACTAATAGCCTTACCATAATACCACAGAAACATCTGTCAATGGCAATATGCACATGTATGCACATACACACACACTCACACAAATCAAGAAAAAACACCTACAAAACACTAACCAACAACCATACCCAAAGGATTACTTTGCACAAGATGTCCCGGAAGTACCAGAAGTAGAATTCAGGAAAATGATGTTTACATCCCTTCAAGGGATGGAGGAAAGAAGTGAAAATCTAGAAAAACCATACACCAAATAGAATGAAACAGATGCAACAACAGAATTAGACAATGTGGTAAAAGAGTTGAGTACTAGAATTGAAATAAAATTAATGAATTAGTGATCTCAAAGATATTTATTTCTAATGCAACCGATGAGAAAAACAACATAAAAATAAAGGAATCTGGAGGGGGAAAAATCCAAACTAGCAATGATGTAGGACAACATTAAGAAGAGCAACCTATCTCATTGGGATCCCAGAGCAAGAAGACACAAAAAGTCCAAAGAAAAAATAGTACAGGAAATCATGGGAAAAAACTTCCTCAACACCATGAAGGAGGAGAAAATAACTATACTAAAAGTTGAGAGCACCATAATTATGATAGAGTGCCCTCCCCCCCAAAAAAACACCTTGACAAAAAATTTAATTGGTAGAGAAAAAGTTACAAAGCTAATCACAGACAAAAAAATGCTGGAGTAGCAATATGAATCCCTGGTAAAATAGATTTCAAGACAAAAAACTTCATGAAAGAAAAGAAATAAAAGACACTACATAATGATCCAAGGAACAATAGTAAATATGTCATCCTCCAATCAAAGTGCATTAATCAACTCTCACATAGTTGAGAAGGGAAATAGACAGTCCAGTAATAATAGTGGAAAACATCACTATAGTGGTCTCATGAAAGACATTATCAGGAAGGAAACTCAATAAAGACACAAAAGAAGTAAACAACACAATGAACCAGGTGGGTTTAGTAATGTACAGGCGACCCCCCGCCCAACAGCAACACATAATACAATCTTCTCCAGCTCACACGGAATATTCTCCAGAATAGACCACATGATAGGCCTTAAGCAAGCCTTAATAAACTTAAAATATTTGAGATTCTACACTCAATTTTTAAATGCCACATGATAAAAACAGAACATCAACCAATTGCATAAAGATTGAACAATATACTATTTTATAATGACTGGGTCAAATGATCAAATGTAGAACAAAAATTTTTTAATTGCTTGAAAGAAATGATAATGAGTACACACTGTAGCAAAATCTTTGAGAAACAGCAAAAGCAGTTACCAGAGGACGATTTATAGCAATCAACACTTATGGGGAACAAAAAGGGAAACCAAAACCAATGCCTTAATACAGGCATTTCCAACCATTGGAACCTGAGCAACAAAATAACACCAAAAGGATAAAATATATCATAAATATCAGAACAGAAATAAATGAACATGAAAACAATGGATAAATCCACAAATCGTTTTTTTGAAGAAATTAACAAAATCGAGAAACCACAGAGAAATTTGAAAAGAGAGGAAGCAAGTATCTAGAATTAGAGATGAAAATGCTGACATCAAAACAGAATCGAATAAAATCAAAGAATAATAAAATACTACTATCAAAAACTGTGCTTCAGCAACTTAAAGAACCTAGAGGAAATGGATAAAAACTTTTATAAACACAACATCTACTCAAATTAGAGCAGACTGACATAGACCGTCAATACACCCACTAGAAGAAATAGAACAGATCATTAAAAATATTCAACAAAGGAAAGTCCAGCACCAGATGGCTCTTCACAGGGGATTCTGCCAAGTAGTCAGAGAAGAGCTGTTACCAATGTTACATAGACTATTCCATAATAGAGAAAAGGACAACAAACTCTTAAACTCGATTTATGAAGTAAGCATAACCCTGATAAGAAAACCAGGCAAAGACACCACAGTAATAGAAAATCACAGATCAATATATCCTTATGAACATAGATGCAAAAACTCTCAACAAAATCCTGGCCAATACAATACAACAGTACATTACAGAAATAAGACACCATAATCAAGCCACATACGCAATCATGGTTCAACATCATGGGGGGGAAATCAATGTTGCATACCAGTTAAACAAAATAAAGAATAAGAACCATGTGATCATATAAATCAACACAGAAAAGGTGTATACTCAACAAAGCATCCACCTTTAGATAACCGATTTTGACAAATGCCCAATATCCATCAAATGTGAAGGGGATGCCCTCTTCAATAAATGGTGTTAGAAACACTGAATATCCATCTGAAGAAGAATGAAACAAGACTCATATCTCTCACTTCCTGCACAATAAAACCTAAATGTAAAACCCAAAGCTCTCAGGATCATCAATGAGAAAATCAGGATATATCTAAGGTCCCCAGTGCAGGGCATACACAGGCTTCCAGATATAACAAAGGAAGTACATATCATGGAAGACAACGTAGATTAATAGGACCTATTAAAAATAAAACCCTCGTGTACATCGAAAGATTTCATCAAAAGATTAAAATGAGAACCCATAGATTGAGAAAAGATATTTAGCAAAGACATAATGAACAAAGGTTGAATTACTAAAATCCACAGAATGCTACAAGCCTAAAACAACTAAAAACAAAGAGAACCCTCTTACAAGGTGGGCAAAGGACCTAAATAGACAATTTAGAAAGGACAACAATGGAATGGTGACTAAATACATGAGGAAGTGTTCTCCTTAACTAGCCCTCCAGAAACTGCAAATCAAAACAACCATTAGATACCATTAACTCCCATAACAGTAGCCCAATTTTTTTTTTTTGAGGATGTAGGAACTTCTTTTTATTCAAACTCTAACAGTAGCCCAATTAAAGAAACAAAACAAAACTGAGAACAAGTGCTGGAGATGGTGTGGAGAGACTGGAACTTTTATACACTGTTGTTGGGCTTGTAAATATGCACAAACACTGTGGCAAGAAAAATGGTGATTCTTAAATTAGATGGCAATAGAAATACCAAATGCCCCAGCAATGTCATTGACGGGCATATATGCCAAAGGAATAAGAGTAGATCACAGACAAATGTATGATATCCCATGTTCATTGGAGAACAGTTTACAAAAGCAAGAAGATGGAAACAGCTTAAAATCCCATCAGAAGATTGGATGAAAAACAACCAAAGAAACCCAACTCTCAGATACACATTCAATGGAATACTACACATCCCTTAAAAACAGTGCTGAAACCATGAAACAGTTCATGCCATGGAAGAATCTTGTAAACATTATGCTGATTGAAATTAGTCAATGACAAAAGGACAAACACTGTATGAGTCCACTGCAATAGGGACAAGCAACAGGACAAGGACAAGCTCAGGCTTGCAGGGTATCCAGTCTGCTGCCCTGCCAAGTGCCAAAGAACACTTTGGGCATTGAATCCTGCATCTTCAAGGCATATACCACACTCCAAAAGGTCACACCAGAGGGATCTGATGTGGAAACTCCATTAGGTAGACTTTGTTTTACCACAAAACATGTCTGTAATCTGAAGACTTAAGACTAAAAAGTCATAGTGTTTGAGGAAACAGAAGAAAGTTATACCAGGAGCATTGAACTGTCAGTAGGTGAACAAACATTAACTTAGTACATCAATGCCCTACTTGCTGAAATAAGATATACATTATTCTGGCAGACCTGTGTTTGACATTGTGAGTGAATATTACTGTAAAATGTTCCTGAAAACCAACTCTCATTGTGTAAATAGCATCCAGCCATGTAAGGATTTATTCTATACAAGTGAATAATTCAGGTATTGTGATATCTGGTTAGACTATACTAGTTCCATATCCCTCTCTCGATCATGTTTTACAAATTGGTACCAAGGGCTAATCAATGACAATACTAATGAAAGATTTTTGTACTCCAGGGGATGACCCATAAGATTCTCTACCATAAATTAACAAGGAGAAGGGAGCCAAAAGCAGATAAATTAAAAACAAAAAAAAAACATAAATCCAAAAATGGATTTTGTGACCACATTAAATCCTAGCTCCAATTTAAGAACAATTACTTCTTACATCATGCCCCTGCTCAATATTCACCTTCGGAAGGGAACACAGAAGAATTTGGGTGTTATGGTAAAGTGTAATGAAGAAATTAGATGATGCCCAGCTACCAGATAAAATAGGGTCTGCAGTCTTAAAGGCTTGTTTCCAAACAAGCAGTCATCCAAGTGAGATGTCAACTAAATCCACTTGAAAGAAACGCACCAACATCCATGGCCCAAGGACTGTAAATTGTATACTCTAAAACCGAAGGTAAAAATATTATCTGAGCCTAAATTGTGAGATTCTGGTTTGCAGAAGGCTATGGATGACAGTGGAAGGCCAAGATACATTTGGGAAATCTACACTGGAAATAAGATTCCGGTGATTTCCCTCTATTTGTAATGGAAGGATGGGAATAAACTGGTGACCAGAGAGTATTGGAGAAATGACTATAGGATATCAAAATGATAAATCTGACTTGAATGGTTAAAACCTTGTTACTAGATCCCCCCCTTTTCTGTGTGTGTGTGTGTGTGTCTATGTGTGTTTAATGTTGCAGTTTACCGCTGATGTATTTTGTCATTGTGGGTAGCTTCTTGGATTTTTGATATATGGTTTTCTGGTTTTGGCATATGAAACCCAGGATTGATGAACCTATAGGGACAAGTAGAATAAGGGTGCCTAGGGGGGACAGTGTTGGAAGGGTGTAAAGGAAGCTGATATCAAAGAGTTCAATAAAGAAGAAAATCTGTGGGAATTGATTGTGGTAGCCATTGTACAATACTGTTTGATGTGATGGAACTATGGGATGATATAATATATGTATTAGCTCACAATGGAATGTTTTTGTTTTTTAAAAAGGAAGAATATTGAAAGTACCTAAGACTGCCATAAGAACCAACAAATCTGTCTACTAAGAAGTATCCCCGGAGCAGTTAGAATGCTCCGGGCATACTTTACCTCTTGTACTTTGGACATGTTTTCAGGACAGACCAGCTCCTGCATAAGGATATCATGCTTGGGAAAGTAGATTGGCAGTGTAAAAGAAAGTCCTCAACATAATGGATTGACATAGTGGCTGCCAAATGGGCTCAAACACAGGAGCAATTGTCCGGAAGTGCATGACTGGGCAATGTTTCTATTTGTTGTACGTAGGGTTGCCGTAAGTTGGAACTGACTCGATGGCACCTGAAAACAACATGTAGTGTGGGGGATGATTTGGCCTAAAAGAGAGTTGATAATATTGAATATGAACAACTTGAAAACTATAGTTTCCGACAGAAATCTTAAGCCTGTATTAAGAGGTTGATAAATATAGGGTACAAGAAGCTATTCGGTCTATAGAAACTTGAAAAAGAAAACATCCCATATATTCTCAACAAGGGGTGTATCTCTTCCCAAGCCACTTTCTATGAAATTTATTACAACTCATCGTGACAAAGTAGAAATATGGACCATAGGGATTTCAATACATAGTTCTTCAGAAAGAATTACCAGGCCTTTATTCCCAGGTGACTCTTGATGGTTTCAAACTTCTAACCTTTCAGTTAAGCAGTTCAGTGGATTAACTATTTGGGACCCTGGGCAACATTTTAGCATGCTTTCCATTTCCCCTTAGGTAACAAAAGTTGGTTCTTGGAGAAGCAGAAAAATTTTTGATGTCACAATGTTCGTAGGTCCCCAAATGACTGCAGTACATAAGTAGACATGCACAGCTCATATGTGGTGTTAAATTATCTGAAATTGAGGTGAGAAGTTTAGGAGAAGAAATTAAAATAGAAAATATCCTTAATCATAATCAATACAAGTGATTAAACTTCACTACATGTTAGGAAATCCAGTTCTTGGTATAAGGAATAAGAACATCACTATATTGATAGAGTATTACTTACACTAGACTAAAATTGGCTAAATTTCATTTATGTTTGAAGTGAGGCTAGGGGGTGATGCAAAATAGCAGAATGAAGAGATTCTCAAAACTTAATGTTATAGATGAATAAATAATATCCCAATTGTCTATCATCTTCCTCTTCTTATTCTGTGCCACTATATTGGATTAATCTGATTGACTGCAGTTGCATAGAACGTTTGCCTTTGCCTAGTAAAAGATTAAAGATTTGATTGAAACGAATGCCCTAAAACAAAGAGTAAGACACCCAGAAAAATTCAAAGTACTATAAAAATTCTCCTGAGCAATGCCAATGTCAAAAAATATGAATTCTTTATTTATCAAGGTGACCTAACACTGTGCTGTTACCTACAAGGTTAGCGGTTTGAAACCACTATCTGCTCTGCTGGGAAGAGTTGACTGTCAAATATTTACAGTCTCAGAAACCCACAGGGGCCTTTCTACTCCTTCCTATATAGGCACAGAGTCAGAATCAACTTGATACCAAAAAAATTATTTTAAAAACCTGGTGACGCCATAGGTTAAGCATAAGCATCTCTCCAATCAAAACACACTGCCATCAAGTTAATGCTGGCTCATAGCAAATCCCTGTGGGTTCCTGAGACTATAACTGTTTATGGGAGTAGAATCCCAGTCTTTCTCCAGCGGAGCATCTGGTGATTTCGAACAGCAGACCATGCGAAATACAGGCCAACATTGGTGCTTCAAATTTACCAGCTTCTCCATGGGAAAAAGATGAATCTATAAGCTCCTATAATGATGTACAGTATTGCAAGCCCAAAGGAACACTTCTACACTGTCCTATCAAAAAGAAAAAGTAACGCAGTACCGTCCAGTGCATGCAGACGCAGACTCCTTGAGTCAGACGCAGACTCGTTGTTTACTGGAGTGGAAAGTTCTCTTTCTCCTGTGGAGTGGTTTCAGAATGCTTGCCTTGTGGAGCAGCCCATCATGTATCTACTATTCCACCAGAGTTCTTTTTACTATAAGGTCTCTATTAGTAGCAATATGTTTGATGGCACTAGATTTGGTCTGGTTTGGTTAGGTGCCTGTCTCTAAGTAATATTGTCGTAGGCGTCTATTTACTTCAAAATGTTAAGCATTTTATTATGCATTAGACGAAGGTTTACAGAGCAGATCATCAGTTTTGCATTCAACAATTTATGCAAATTCTGATTAAACTCATCCACTGCAATCCCCTCCATGTACCATTGCTCTTCTCATTTCCTCGCTCTGTTCACTGTGTGCAGTCCTCTTTCTTTCCTACCCCTCTGAACTTTGTCCTTAGGTAAAGGCTACAATTTTTTTCTTAGTGATTTGTCCTAAATGATTTGTTATTCTAACATATGGGTAAATTCAATCCCAGACCTGAAGGGTAAGGGCAATTTGGGCGTTCCCACAGTCTCTATTCAATGACTAACATTTGTCTCCTTCATGATTTTGAATTCTGTTCCACATTTTTCCCAACTCTATCCAGGCCCTTCTAATGTGAGCCTTTCAGATAAGTTTATAGTAGTAATTGGGTACAACATAACTCTTCTGATTTCAGGATTGTAGAGATTGGTGTTTTTCACTGTGCATTAGTCCATTGGGCTAATTGTTTTATGTTTCTTTCCATTTTTTGACCTTCTTCTTCCCTCATAGCAGGAAGAGAAGAATAATTACCTTACATGGCTGCTCACAATATTTTGAAACACTAGTCACTAATCATCAAATTGTTTACTCAAAATTTAACAGCAAAGTGATATTTGTCATCTACATGCATGCTTTATTAACAAGTCAGCTATTCTTGAAGAAGGACTATGTTCATGTACCTCTGGAATTGACCGAAGATAAATCACCTATGTAAAAATTCTGCTCCCAACTCCAATAGTTCCTGATTCTCCTGTTTACATTTTCTCATAGAAAAGTAAGACTTGACGTATATAGAAAAATAAATAGGTTGTGGTAGTTACATAATCTGGTGTCAACTTAAAGATATTGAGTGAAGGGGGTGGAGTCTAGCCTGTCAATCAGGTCACAGCCTGCTGATGCCTCCTTGTGGGCATGGCCTTCACATGATGATTTCAGGAACTTCCTCTTTCTTGATTCTGCCATTAGAAGAGGCGGGTCTCTCTCTCTCTCTCCTTCACATTCCTGTTGGCAAGCCACTTGGAGCCATGCTGATGACAGCCAGAGCTGGATATGTGTCTACTGCATTGGATCCACAAGATTTTTCACCCACCAGCCTGTGATCTTCCTACATTTTGCATCATTGCATGTGACTGCATGAGTCTGAATTGTGATTTATGAACTGGTATCAGATTGATGGACTAATATCAGAATTATGGACTTGATCTGGACTGGGCTGTGATGCTTAATATACAATTACCCTTTGATATAAAGCTCTTTCATATACATATATGAGTGTCACTGAATTTGTTTCTCTAGTTCTACCTGGCCTGACACATAGGGTAAGGCATAGCCATCACTTTTCTTTTTTAGATACAGTATATTAATGATGTTCAGGTAATGGTTTTCAAATATAAATTATATATAATGCAATAGCAAACAGCCAGGCTTTTAGAAAATGTTTTTAAATTGACTTAGACAGCATTCATGGTTTGTTCATGGAAATGACAGTCGTTGAGTAAATTGAAAATGATTTCAAAAGCATTAGAGTATAACTGTAATATAAGTAGTAGCTGATAATTGTATTCTAAAAAAGAAGTTCAATTCAAGTTGAGCAAATTCCTGATTATTCACAATAGGGTTATTCAGATTATTCATTATCAAGCTTTGGTAATCTTTTTGCCTGGTTCCCACACTTGTCTGCATTTCCCTCCTTACCTTTACCTCTGCCAAAGATGAACAAGAGTACATACAAAGGTGAAATACAGTTCTCTAAATTTTACAACTGATTAATAACACTTTTTGAAAGACTTAACTAGACAACAGTTCAAATTCTAGCTGATGATTTTATATGAGTATGCTTCCTTTTATCCTGAGCCTTACACATATTGGTTTTACCTGGATAGATGCATATTTGTACATCATGATGCTTATATTAAAAATAAGGAAAGCAAACTTACTTTTTATCAAAATAAAAGTATGTAGGTATCATATTGATAAAAGAACTGAAAGGAAAGTAAATTATGTAATGTGGCTCTTTTAGGCAAAGTCTATAACCACCCCTGTATGACCTTTTCTTGCATGGGTCTGATAAGAAGCCTGGGGAAGATACTGATAGTATTCCCTTATGGGTGATCGTGAACAGGATTCATAGGAATGTTACTCTGCTGCATATAACATAATCCCTCTGAGAAATGAGAGGTAGTGGAGGAATCTCATTTACCAGCCAGGGTCAGGAGTTGAGTGTGTCCTCTGCATCCTGAAATTCCTGTGAAATAAATCTCCTGACTACAGAAGACAGCTGTGATATCAGAGGAGCAGCAGCAGAACCAGGGGCCAGAACATGAAACAGAGTAGTGGACTTCCCAGCCCATAGAAAAAGAAAGACTGAATGCTTTGGGGCAGGAGGGTAATTTCTGGAGTGGGGTGCCTCCAGGCACTTAATTAGGGGATCTGGCCTTGCTGCCCTACATTAGTGCAGCTGCGTGCCTTCAAGCTAAAGCTTACTGGATTAGGGTGCCTCTAGGCACTAAATTCAGAGAGCTGAGTTTGCTGAACCCTTGAACCTAAGCAGAATGCATTTGGGTTGAGACTTACAGTGGCGTGACATGTCCTTTGGGCGTCTATTAGCAGCCCTGAAAGGACTTTGTAACAAGTCCTGATGAACAGCCCTATCCTAAGCATTTCTCACTTGCATTACAACCTGATAACTTCCTTAATAAACCCCTTAATCATAATATTGTTTGTGAGTTCTAGGTAGCCATCGCAATAGATATTAAAACCTAGAGGTAAAATAGAGAATGCTAGTTAATACAAAACAATAACATTTGCTAAAGCTCAAAGCACATAGAGTGGTGCACTTAACAGCTAAGTATTAGATTAAAATAGGGGAAAGCCAATCTTAAAGTTCATATGAAACATCAAAAGGCCACAAAAAGTTGAATTATTTTCCTTCCCCATGAACAACCATTCCTGTAACAGGTTGTAGATACCTTTGGAAACCTGGGAGAAAGACAAACAGTATACATTCTTGGCAGTGCAGTGAGGCCCTTCTTCAAGGGAACTTAGCCTCCCATTCACCTAAGATATGCGGGTCTGTAGAATAGCTTGTCCGGGAACTGATTGAGGGCCGTTACTTTACTATTACAGTGATGTGAGTTAGAATTGCTAGGTTTCTGGGATGTTTTCCTTCCTTTCTTGCTTCTCAACACTGAAAGAATTCATGTGGCAGAAGCACTTTCAAAATCCAAGTAACTTTTTTGAGGGAAAGGGACATTTTGGGTAATATAGTCTCAGATAGTACATGCTATCTCTGGGAAAAGATGCAAGGCTGCATGGCGTGGGCCATGGGAGAAGTCATGACAGAAAATGGCTGCTTCAGAGGAGCATCAAAAGCCACATGGAAAAAGTGTCAGAAAGAGGAGTCCACAGAACCAAAAGAGGAGTCCCAGATCCAAACAAGGAAAAAGAGAGAGAGAGATAAAGAGAGAGACAGAGAGAGAGAGAGACTGCGGAGCCAAAAGAATGCCTGAACCAAGAAAGGAAGAGCTCAGGAGAGAGTGAGGGCAAGCCCCAAGAGGGCACGCACATTTGAATGATCCCACCCTCTGAACTGAAAGAGACAGGCTGCCCTCAGCCTGTGCTATTTATCCCCTCCTATCCCCAATTAGAGGCTGAGTTCAGATGCATGTGTGATGTAATGTTGCTGGTGCCTAGTATGCATGGCCAGGTGGACCTTCACCTGTGCCTAGGTGACCTTGGTCTGAGCGTGCCCAGCTGTGGATTGTCCCCATATGTGTCTAGTGTGTGCCTGATTCGTTTCAAACCTCTTTACTGTGGCATGGCTAGCTAGAAATTTTTTAGCATAGGCATTCGGTCGAGACAACCCACTTTTTCTCTAATCTTCCTACCTGTCAGACTGACATTAATTTGACCTACAATTCTCCTGGTTATACAGACAATGTAAATATTTAGTCGGTTTCCCATATATTGCATTCCTAGGGATACAACAAAAACAAACAAATAAAAACTGTCACAGCTATCAAGTCAATTCTGCCTCATAGCAACTCTATAGGACTGGATAGAACTGCCCCTGTCATTTCCGGAGACTAACTTTATGGGACTTTTTCTCTTGTGTGGAATGTCTGGTGGTTTTGAACTGCTAACCTTGGGGTTAGCAACCCAACTCCTAACCGTATACTACTAGGGATACCATGTCTACATAGCCATTTTCATAAATCCATGAAGATCAGGCTATTCTGCAGTAACCACATCCACCTTGATTTTGGCAATTAAATAGCACCATTTTGCCCCGTTCACCCCTGGGTCCAATGAGCCTCTTTGTAGTTAGCTAGGTGTCTTATTTTGCTAGAGCAATTGGAACTATCAAATCTGCTGTAGCAATGACAGCAGTCTTCCAGGATTCGAGTGCTCCCTTTACAAATTAGTTCCCTACTGTTGTTGAACAATGATGGCATAGAGGGTACTAGTTGAGCTGCAAATACAGGGTCACAGTTCAAAACCACCAACCACCAGTCGCTCAGTGGGAGAAAGCTGAGGCTTTCTACTTTCTTCAGAATCCCACAGGTGCAGTTTTATCCTGTCCTATAGGGCCACAGATCGCAATGGACTTGCTGGTAGTGACTGTGAGGTTGATAGTTGTGGTAAAGATATTTGTGCTCTGGGCAATCCATGTATGAGTCTATGGATCTCACCTGAAACTGCTAATTTCATTACGTCTTTGGATACCTTCACTTGGACACTTTCTAAGAAACAGCAACGAAGGTCTTGCATTTCAACTTCATTTTGTGTACGTCACTATTTAATCGATGCTTCAGTGATCGAATCAAACTGTTAGATCTTTTTCTAAGCTCTCTAGCTGAAATAACAAATGAAGAATCTATGGGAGTTGGCGGATATCTATAAATTCAGACTGATATAAATGTATGTCTCTTGTAACAAACAGTATTCCATATTCTTAATTGCGATACATATTCCCAGGAGTCTGTTTTTCTATATTAGAAAAATCAAGTTGTTCACTTGGAGTATAGCATACTTCCTCCTTGGTCACACTTTGTACAACTGAGGGACCATTTTAATAAATTATTTTGGATTTGTGTTTTATTTCATAGATTTTTTTGTAGAGTGGAAAAATTGACAAATGGTTTTGCAAATTATAATTTTAAGAATAAACATGAATGCGTGTTAAACTAGCCAGTGTTACTTCTATTGTTGAGGTGTAAAAACAAGCCATAGAGAAGTTATAAAATATTTAAGAAAAACTATAGTTAACATTAGGAAAAATGAATTTAAAGGAGAGCTATCTGATGGAATTCATGGGAATATTTATTTAGGACAAGAATCAATAAAGGGCAGTAAGTTTGCATTGCATTTTAAATATTTATTTTTGAGTAGGTCACTACTTAGCATAATGCTATTTCTATGTATGCCTGAGGCAAAAAGGTAGTCATTTAGTGTATTGAAGCAAGAATAGAATATAACATTCCAATGGCTTAAAGTGTTCTACATTGGGTTAAAACACTGGGTTAATATAATACTGTGCTAAGTGTTTGGTACATGTTATTTATATAACCTTTAGGAATAGATACAAGTTATTTTAATAAGGCCCAGATAAGATGAATAACTTTCCTCTGGTCAACAGCCAGTGGATAATGCTTTTGAAATATTCAAACTCAAGTTCAACAACAAAGTCTATGCCCTTATGTACCCCAAATCAATTGTTCATATAAGTCAAATAAACAGCAGCCTTTATAGGTTACTGTCTCCTTGAACTGGGTGCTGGATCAAGTTAGTATGCTATCACAATGCCTACATAGTTTTCATTATTTTATGAACTAGATATCATAGAGATATAAAAAGAATACTGCTGAGTATTAGAATATAAAGTATAAGTGAATAATGTGGACAAAGTGAATAGTGTGGACAAAGCATTAGACAGATAGGCAAGAATCAGATAAAAACATAAAGCCTTGGTCTAGGAGTGGTTAGCGACCTTGAAGATGCATCACGATAAAAAATGTCCATGTTCTACTCTGAATAAGCTGATTTATTTGATTTGTGGTGAAATCCAGGAACAGCTAAAGATCCACACATCTGAGGTTGATCTAGAGTTCTTGAGCTCTCTGAAGACCTCCAAGGCATGTGAGAACAACATTCTCAGATCTCCAATTCACCACTGTGGTCACTCCTATGGAAATGTATGTGGCTTTTTGTGATGTGCCTGAAGATGTGAAGTTTCATAAAGATAGTATTTAGAGATATTCATATTGATGAGTGGCATTTTCAACATTTTATTTGGAACCCACTAGTTGCAACATCTACCAAGACATGCTGGAGTGAAACAGCATACTGATAGTGAGGCTGCAAGATATATCAAAATTCATTTGTTGGGGGCTCTTACAGCTCTTATAAAAATCCATACATCAATTATATCAAGCATATTTGTACATATATTGACATCACCATTTTCTAAACATTTTCTTTCTATTTGATACCTTGGTATCAGCTCCTCATTTTTCCCTCACCCCACTTCATGATCCCTTGATAAATTATAAATTATTATTATTTTCATATTGTACAAACCTTTTCTCCCTTCACCAGAGTTTTCTGCTGTTCTTCCCCTAGGGTGTGTGTGTGTGGTTATGTCGATCATTGCAATTGGTTCCCCCTTCATCCCTTCCTCTCCCCACCTTCTACTACCTTCCTGGTATCACTACTCCCATTTTTGTTCCAGAGGGATTTAACTGGCCTGGATTCTGTGTCTGGTGAGCTCTTATCTGTACCAGAGTACATGATCCAGCCTAGCCCAAAGTGAAAGGCAAGACTGGCGTCATGATAATGGGGGGTGAGGAAGACTCAGGAAACCACCGGAATAGTGTGTGTTTCATTGGAGTTATACTGTGCCCTGATTGACTCATCCCTTCCTTGTGACCCTCCTATGAGGAAATGTACCATTGTCTAAAGATGGGTTTGGGGTCTCTGCTCCAGCCCCCCTCATTCTCAACTATATCTTGTTTGTTAGTTTGTTTTGGGTCTTCTGATGCCTGTTACCTGATCCCATTGAGACCTCATGATTGCACAGGCTGGTGTGATTCTTCCATGTGGGCTTGTTGCTTCTCTGCTAGATGGCTGCTTGTTTAACTTCAAGCCTTTAAGACACACATTTTATATCTTTCCATAGCCAGGCAACATCAGCTTTCTTCACCACATTTGCTGTGCCCCCATTTTGTCTTCAGCCATCATGCCAGGAGAGTAAGCATCACAGAATGTCAGGTTGTTAGAACAAAATATTCTTACATTGAAGGAAGACGAACAGAGCCCCAAGTCCGTCCACTACCACAATGTATTGCCCTGTAAATGTATGTACATAGACCAATACTTCTATTTTTATTAATTAATATATTTAAATATGTACACACCTATGTTTTTGCCTCTAGCCATAGCTTTGCTTTCTAGATCTTTCCTCTGTTGCTTCAAAATATTTTAAATTCACAAGAAAAACAGAAAAAAATCAACATCTGTCTGGTGATGAGTGGGCTATCTGCATATAATAATCGATCATTTCATCATTAGAACAAACTGCATCCTTTGAAGTCTTTAATGGCCTTACTAAGGAAAGGCTACTTAACACACAAAAATCAATGAAGAACAGGAAATTAAGGCATCAGTGGCTTTTTCAATTCCAATAATAAAGGAGTCACATACATTCCATTAATAAGTGTGATGGTTAATGGTATGTGTCTGCTTGACTAGGGTTTGATTCTCAGTGATTTGGACAGAAAGGTAGTTCTTCCATAATGCGATATAATTAAATTACCCCAGGTTTACTAGAGAAGCAAATTCAGTAACACTAGTATATGTATAAGACAGAACTTGATATCAGGAGGTAATTATATATCAAGAAAACACCCCATCCCAGTGCAACTCAAGTCCATAAGTTCAATTCTGGTCCATCAGTCCCTCTTCAGCCTCACACAGCTACCTGCCATGAGCTAGACTACAGGAAGATCATAGACCGTGGGTAGAGTCATGGATCCAATGTCAGTGGAAACATGGCAGGGCTCCAGTAGATCTCAGTGTCAGTGGTAGAGCTCCAACAAACAAGGCAAAGAAGCAGAGAGAGAGAGGGAGATTCCCAGGATCCTCGCTATAAGAAAACAAGAGCCCCAAGGAGGTAACATCAGGCTGTGACCTGATTGACAGGCTGGATTTCTCCGATGCACCTTCATACATATTCAAGTTGACATAAAATCATCTAACTTCCACAATAACATAATCACCCATATGATGAGTTCTGATATGATAAGCCAACAAATTAATTATAAGAGGAATTTCCTTGGGGGTGTGACTTCAATGAATAAATATGGACATTTTGGCAAAGCTCAATTACTCTGGATTCTGCATCTGACCTGCCATCATCTGACCATCAGTTCTCATGATATGAGCCAATAGTCTGACTCCTGGCTTGCAGATTCGGGGATTTACCTGCTCTTACAGTCCAATTCTACTGTTTATTTGTCAGTTTGAGACACTGTGGTGGCTGGTGTAGTGCTGTGATTGAATGAATCACGGCAATACACCAGGACAAGAAGAAAATGGAAAGAATGCAGTCATTATATAAAAAAAATGGGATGACATTTAACCATTTCAAGAGCTAGCATATGCTCAAAAAGCAGTGGAGCTGAAAGAAGAAGTCCTAGCTCTACTGAAGGCATTAGTCAAAAACGAGACTCCAGGAATTATTTAATAGAATAATAGAAATATTTCAAGCACTCCCTTGTCTATGCCAGGACATTTGGAAGACAGCCACCTGCTCAACCGAGTGGAAGATACTAATTTTTGCACCTATGCTAAAGAAAGCCTAAATTATTGAATAATATCATTTATATTACATGCAATTAAGATTTTGCTGTAGTTCATTCAACAATGTTTGCAACAGTACATTGACAGGGAACTGCCAGAGGCTGAGGCCAAATTCAGATGATGATGTAAAACAAGGTATAGCATTGCTCAAGTCAGAGAGATTTCGGCTCTAAGCAGAGAACACAATAAACACCATAAAGAAATTTACTTGGCTATGCCAAGGCATTGCACTGTGTGGGTTGTAACAAGTTATGGATAGCTGGAGAAGAATGTGAATTCTAGAAAATTTCATTGTGATCATGTCAAACCTGTACATGGACCAAGAAAAAATTATTTTAACAGAACAAGGGGATAGTGCAGGTTCTTAAATCCTTAATGGTGTGCATCAGGGTTGTGTTTTCTCACCATAGTTACTCAATTTGTCTGCTGAACAAAATCCTCACCACTGGACCGATAGGCAGCATCACAATAAATGGAGAAAAGACTGACTTTCTCAGGATTTCATCTTGCTTGGATCCATAATCAATGTTCATGGGGGCAGCAGTCAAGAGGTTAAACCATGCATTAATTGCATCGGGCAAATCCACTGCACAAGATGCCCTTAAATGTGTCTATGAAAGGATAGCCCCCCAAAAAAAACCCTGCAATTATTACCCAAAACTATGTATTTAAATTTCTTTATAAAACAACCTTATCACCTTCAAAGTACTCTCCATTACACTTAATACACTTGTCAAATCTGCGATTTCATTCTTGGAAACATTTGTCAAGCTCATCTGTTTGGATGGCTGATAGCAGCTCTCTCATTTTTTTCTTCATATCTTCTATGTCATCATATCGTTGTCCTTTCATGTCCCTTTTCATTCGCAGAAACAAAAAGAAGTCACACAAAGCCAGTCAGGTGAGTACGGTGTAGGGTCATAGAGGTGTGCTGTATTTTGCCAAAAACTGGAGCACTGACATGGCTGAGTGAGCAGGCATATTGTAGTAGTGGAAAAACCAGTCCCTTGCCTGCCACAAAGCAGGCTTTTTTGCTGTACATGGTTATGCAATCTTTTCAGAACCTCTAAGTAGAAAGTTTGATTAAAAGTCTGACCTAGTGGAAGGAACTCCAAATGTACTATCCCCTTCACATCAAAAAATCTAATGAGTATTGTCTTGATCTTTGATTTCTCTTGATGAGTTTTGGGGGGAAGGGGGGCGAGGTGGTGATGGTGACTTCCACTGCCTTGATTGATGTTTGCTTTTGGTTAGCAGTTCAAATACAATATATAATTGATCAAGGACTCATGAAGGTAGGAGGGAGGGGGAGAGAGGAGAAAAGAGAACAGCTTATTCTAAGGGCTCAAGGAAAATATTTGGGAAATAATGATGATAACATATGTGCAAATATGCTTAATATAACTGATGTATGGAATGTTATAAGAGCTGCGAGAGCACCCAATAAATGACTTTAAAAAGAAGAAGAAAAGGAAAAATCCTCACAATTGGACCAATAGGTAACAGTGAAAATAGGTAAACAGTGAAAAGATCGAAGCTGTCAAGGATTTCATTTTGCTTGGAACCACAACCAAAATTCATGAAAGCAGCCGTTAAGAGACCCAATGATGCATTGCAATGGATAAATCTGCCACACAAGAACTCTTTAAAGTGTTAAAATGTAGGGATGTTATTTTGAGGACTAAGGTGAATTTGACCCAAGCCGTGGTATTTTCCATTGCTTCATATGCATGTGAAAGTTGGACATTGAGAAAGGATAACGGGGGAAGACGCAATGCATCTTTATTATGGTGCTGGCAAAGAACATCGACAGTACCAAGGACTAAGTACTTGATAAAGTAGACAGGCTGAAAAAGAGGAAAACCTTTGACAAGAAAAAGAGGGAGACCCATAGCAGGATGGATTGACACAGTGGCTTCAACAATGGGCTCAAACATAAGAACAATTGTGAGGAGGGCGCAGGATTGGGCAGTGTTTTGTTCTGTTGCACATAAGGTCACTATGAGTCAAAACCAATTCTAATAACATGCTTAAATCCAAAAAAATCGAACTCACTGCCATCAAGTTAATGCTGACTTATAGCGACCCCACAGGACAGAGTAGAACTGCCCCTCTGGGGTTCCAAGACTGTAACATTTTTTAAAAGTTTTATTTGGATATAATCCACATATCATACAATTCAATAGATCAATCATATCAAGAATAATTATACAATCATTACTACAATCAATTTTAGAACATTTTCTTCTCTCTTATACTCCTTGTTATTAGCTTTCCATTTTCCCCCAACTTCTCCTGCCATACTCCCAAGAAACCATTAATCCAGTTTCTGTCTCTATAGATTCACTCATGTTGGATTTCATGCTAGGAAAAACATACAAAAATGAAAACACAAAGAAACGAAAACGCTTACAATAACAAATAGAGAAAAAATATCAATAGACAACAAAGCAGAAATAATAAAAACTAGAACAACTTGAAGTTGAGTGTAAAAGGAGGTCTAAAGATAAGGTGTTAAATTTCAATTTAACTACGATTGCTATAATCCCCTTTCCAATACACTCTGCTTGGTAGCAAGGCTATTGACATTCCTGGTCTATGTTCAGAGGGGATTCATGAGAGGCTTAACCCACACGTATTTCCCCTCACTTCTTTCAAAGCATTTTATTTGGACATAATCCAGACATCATAACTCTTAATGGGAGTTGAAGGATTCATGTTTTTTCCATGCAGTGACTGTTGGTTTTGAAATGCAAATCTTTCACACAGCAGCCCACTGCTTATCAACTATGTAACCAGGGATCCTACAAGATGAAATAGACATATGAAAATAAGTCAAAATTATCGCTGCAGAATTATAGAAATTTTATTAAAAACAAATATCAAAATATAACTCTTATTATTTCTTGACATATTCTTGATCGAGGTCTTTGCCCATCTGGAAGCCGTGCTTTACTCTCTCTAACCTTTCCCTGGTAAGATTCAATGTAATGAAGACCAAAATCCTCACAACTCTACCAATAGGTAACATCATGATAAATGGAGAAAAGGATTGTCAAGGATTTTGTCTAGCTTAGATCCACAAATGATGCTCATTCAAGCAGCAGTCAAAAGGTCAAAAGAAGAGTTGAATTAGGTAAATCTGCTTCACAAGACTTCTTTAGAGTACTGAAAAGCAAGATGTAACTTTGAAGATTAAGGTATGCCTGACCTAAACTATGGTATTTTCAGTTGCATCATATGCATGTAAAAGTTGGACATTGAATAAGGAAGACAAAAGAAAACTCAAAGTATTTGAATTGTGGTGCTCGAGATGAATATTGATAGTATGATTACCTGCTAATAGGACAAACAAATCTGTCTTGGAAGAAGTACAGCCAGAGTGCTTCCTAGAGGCAAGGATGCTGAGATGATGTCACGTACTTTGGACATGTTATTAGGAGAGACAAGTACCTAGAGAAGACATCATGTTTGGTAAAGTGGAGGAAAGATGAAAAGGAGGAAGACCTTTAAGGAGAAGGGTTGACACTGGGGCTGTGGCGACAGCTCAAGCATAGGAATACTTGTGAGGATGGAGCAGGACCAGGCAGTGTTTCAGTTGGCTGTGCATAGGGTCACTGGGGGTTGGAGTCAACTCGATGACACCTAACAACCACCAACAGCCTTTCCCTGAGGAATTCTGTTCTCTGTTTTACGCCATAGCAAAACAGTACTTCTGGCATTCTCAAAGGACTCAACTCATGTTATCTTTAAATGTTCTTTGAATTTTGTGGACAAAAAGTTGTCAGAAGTGACAAAATCAGGAGTGTAGGGTAGATACGGTAAAGTTTCCCACAAATTTCTTGAAAGACAGGCTTTGGTACCTTCACATAATTAGAAGATGCAATGTTATGATGGAAAACAAACAAAAAAGCCTCAACACAACTTACTGGCCTTTTTCTCACCAACGTAGCTTAAATTGTCTTAAAACTTCTCCCATGATAGTATCGTGACCTTCAAGGAAAACTGTCAAGATTCTCCCTTTGGAAAATGAAAAACAGTTACCCTAACTTTCTGAGCTACTCTGAGCGTCACTGTAGCAGTAGATTCCTTCAGAAGTCACTTTTTGTTTTTTGGGGTTTTTTTTCTTGTTTTTTTAAAATCATTTTATTAGGGGCTCATACAACTCTTATCACAATCCATACATACATCAATTGTGTAAAGCACATTT
>NW_022103942.1:11799011-11829303 GCF_000313985.2 Echinops telfairi
TGATTGCATAGGCTGGTGTGCTTCTTCCATGTGGGCTTTGTTGCTTCTGAGCTTGATGGCCACTTGTTTACTTTCAAGCCTTAAGAAGTCACTTTTTGATTGAAACTTTAAAACACACACACACATACACTAATGAGACTAAGGAGCACTATTGGAATAGTGGGTTACACATTGTGCTGCTCACCCAAAGGTCAGCAGTTCAAAACCACCAGCCACTCCAGGAGCAAGAGATGAGCCTTTCTATTCCCATAAAAATTCAGTCTCTGCCAATGCACAGAGATAACCATGAGGCTGGCCCCACCATGATACACAACACTCCTCACTGACTCACAGGGCTACAGGGGACAGCACTGGAGACACAGATTGGAAATTGTGCCTGGTCTGACCTCCTCACACTGAGCAAAAGATGAAGGGAGCACAGCAGAACATCAAGGGTAGTAAAAAACAATGAAGTATCCAAGGAATCCCATAAATGGACCTCGGAATTGATGGGCAGGGTAGGACACTTCACCAGATCATATTGGAAAATATTCAGAAGTGACATCAGACAGACCTGGAACTATTTATAGAGTTCTCTCTCTCTCTCTCTTTCTCTCTCTCTCCTTTTCCATATTCTTTTTCTCATGTCTATCCATATAGGATAGACAGGATAACCAATCCTGAGGAGAAAACAGTGGGGCTGAGGACTCTAGGGGGACATGGGAGAGGAGGAGGTGGGAGAAAGAGAAGGGGGATCCAGCAAACCCAGGGACACGGGAATAACAAGAGATTTAAAAATCAATGGTAAGGAGGGTGTAGAATGTCTGATGGGGTTTGATCAAGTGCTATGTAGCCAGGAGAAAGAACTGAATGTCGAATGAAGGTCAAACATGATAGTGGGGCAGGAAGAAAGTAAAAAGAAATAGAGGAAAGAACTAGGAGGCAAAAGACACTTACAACGATATAAATATAGGCTTGCATTTATGTAAATATATTAATATATAACAATAAGGATATATGTCTATGTAAATATATTTAAATGTTAATTATTAATGTAGCAGATGCACATTGGGTGTCTACTCAAGTACTACCTCAATGCAAGAATATTTTGTTCTAATAACAAGGCAACCTGTGATGCTCACCTTCCCGACAAGATCACTGAATTCAAAATGGGTGCATAAGCAAAGGTGGTGATGAAAGCTGATGTTGCCCAGTTATTAAATGATATAGCTTCTGGGGTCTTAAAGGCTTGAAGGTAAACAAACAATCCCACATGGAAGAAGCACACCAGCCTGTGTGATTATGAGGTGTCACTGGGATAAGTTATCAGGCATCAGAAGACCCCAAACAAACAAATATATTGATGCAAATGATGGGGGTCGAGAGGAAACCCAGTGTCCATCTGTAGATAATTGGATATTCCCTCATAAAAGGGTCTCAAGGAAAGAATAAGACTGACAGAATGCAGCACAGCACCAATGGAACACACAACACTCCTCTAGTTCTTTAACGCTTCCTCCCCACCTCCCACTATCATGAACCCAGTTCTACCTTACAAATCCGGCTAGACCGGAGCAAGTACACTGGTACAGAAAAGAGCTCTCAACACACAGAATCTAGGACAGATAAAGTACTCAGGAACAGTAATGGGAGTAGCAATACCATGAGGGCATGGGGAGAAAGGGGAAACCAACTCAGTGACAGACGTATAATCCCCTCCCCTCCCTACGGGGACAAATGACAGTAACGTGGGCAAAAGGAGACAGTGGGTGGTGCAAGATATGAAAATGATAGTAATTTATAATTTATCAGGGGTTCATGAGGGTGGGAGGGAGGGAAAAAAGAGGAGCTCATACAAAGGGCTCAAACAAAAAATATTTTGAAAATGATCATAGCAACATATTTACAAATGTGCTTGATACAATTAATGTATAGATTGTTATAAGAGCTGTAAGAATCCCCATTAAAATGATCTATTAAAATAAATAAATAAAAAATCACAGTCTCAGAAACCCACAGAAGCAGTTTGAGTTTTAATGAAAGTAAGAGTCCTGGTGGTGCTGTCAGCTAAGTATGTGGCTCTTAACTGCAGGTTTCCTTGTTCAAACCCACCAGTCATTATGAGGGAGAAAGATGAATCTTCTTGCTCCTGTAAAGATTTGCTGTCTTGGAAACCATGTATCAGGCTGCTATGAGTCAAATTTCATATGAATTGATGGCAGCAGATTTAGGTTGGTTTAGTTTATGGTAATGTGATAGGTCAAATGTATTCCTGAGAGAACATATTTGCCATCATCCACTAATCTCAGAGGCATGTTTAAATATGTTTTGCTTGTGATAAGCCCAGTTGTGTAAGAACTGGAACTGTAATAGCAATACTTTTAGCTACTCCAGTATTTGCTTACAATATGCAGGATATTTTTAAGCTGTTAATCATGATAAACTTCAAGGTGTTCAAAAACATGCTAAACAAACAAACAAGCACCAAATACAAACCCAAACCCGCCGCTTTTGAGTTTATTCCAACTCATAACAACCCAAAATATACTTTATTTGCACTGAATTTGTAGGTTGCATGGCAACAAAGGCTTTTAGAATGTCATGTTTTTGCTCCCTTCTCATTTTGTGACTATCATTCAGCATACACATTTCCAACATCTGACCAACTATTTGAGTTTTGACAGCTCCTGCCAAGGTAGTAATATTTCTTGTAATTGCTCTTGGCTGGGCTTCCAAGCCCCTGCTACAGGCAGAAACATCCACAAAATCAGCTCATTTATCTGCAGTGGCACTGACAGCGACACTATCCGAGTATGAGAGTACAGGAGAGTACAAACTTTAGAAACTACAGTTTTAGAAAAATAGTACTAAATTGAATTATGCTTTATTTAACCAAAATGAAAACTACTATTGAAGATAACTATTTAACAGAAATAGAAATTGACACAATTTAAACAGATATTCCAAAAGAGGGTTCGATATAGGATATAAGTTATGATTATATATTTGGCACAGTTTATTTCACAACAAATTAAGTAATCATCCCTAATACCAGAATTATGATAAGAAAAATATATCACATATTAACTTATTTTCCTAGGGTCTGGCACATATTTTTTTTCTATATATTAAAGTTATTACAAATTAGAACATGGATAAAAATAAAGCTATATCATGTCTTTGCTTCTAAAGCACCAAACAAGACACAATATCAAGCTTTATTTAGCTGGAAAGTATCTTTTTTAAAAAATAATTTTATTAGGGGCTCATACAATTCTTATCAAAATCCATACATACATCCATGTGTCAAGCACATTTTTACATTTGTTGCCATCATCATTCTCAAAACATTTACTTTCTACTTGAGCCCTTAATATGGAAAGCATCTTAAGCTATATTTTCTTTAATGAACTTTGAGGAAAAGTATCAAAATATAATAATTCTTCATTGAGGTCATTTTCTCAAGCATTTATTCATAATTAATTAAATAAACATTACTATTTTAATTGAAAAATAACTGTGGCTATATTCATCATATGCTTGTCATGCAGTGTGATTTTGTTGGAAAATGTTTATGTCAGCATCTACAAAGAATGTAGCCAATATACCTATGTAATTTCTCTACAAAGTGATGCTACCATCAGGGTTATAAAGACACATTGAGCCAGTAGAAACATTTATAGCTTCCTAATGCATTCTGTCCATCTGAGAATATGTGACTGCAACACATTAATTCTGTATCACAAAAACACATGGTAATCTTTTGTGCCCACTGTGAGTCAAAGAAAGCTAATCCCTACATTGACTTCATTTGTATTTTGATAAAATGATATATTTCCCTGTTGAAATATGTGATTTTTGTGCTCAATGGTTTGCTGATCCATTTTTATGAAGTTCAACAATTTCCACAGGAAGGTAATGAATATAACTTCTTTACATCCCTTTTATTCTGAATACCTCCTTTTCACACTAAGGAACACAGTTTATATCATTGGATTAAGCTTGTTTTATAATGTTTATTAAACACTGAGTTTCCTGGTTGCTTTTTCAAGCTACTTTAATAAGCAGCATTAACTTTATCATGATGCCTTACTTAGAAGACTGAATAACATCAATGTCAATTCAATAATTATAGCATGAAGAATCATTGTCTTTGGAAACAATTGAAACAAAATGCTATCATTCAATGAATCAAAATTATATTGAAATTGAAAACATCTGAGATGTTCACTGGCTTTGACTGACTGGTGAAATATAAAGGGGCATAAAAAAGTTCATGGAAAAATAAAATGAAAATGTAATGGAACTTTTAAAGCCCCCTTGGATGTGATGACTTTGTATTCAGGTAAAACAAGCATAAAATATTTCACATTTCTCTGATGCTGAATTTGTTTTGAAAAAGTGCCAGTAAAAATTAGTAATATTGACTGCACGGCAAAATTATTTTTTTTAATCTTAAAATTGCCTGTCATACTGGAATGCTGAATGGTGCTAAATGGTGCTCTCAAGTTTTCCTAAAATGTTGTATGCTTTTAACAGCCTCTTTAAAAAGATAAAATTGTGATTAGCATTACTTTGATTCTGTGCATCTCTTTACAAATAGCCCTGGTGGTGGAGTGATTAAAGTGATCAACTGCTAAACAAAAGATCCAAAGTTTGAAACTAAAGATTCTGTGTGAGAAAGATGTGTCAGTCTATTTCCATAAAGATTTAAAGCCTTGGATCTTCAGATAAGATAGACACCACCCACCAAAAAACAAAACAAAACACAGCAGGACATATCATAATCAAACATTCCAAACTAAAGACAAAGAAAGGATTCTGAGAGCATCCCAGGAAAAATGATATGCTATCTAACTTATAAGACCAAGTTCTGACTTGTCCACAGACTCCATGTAAGCAAGAAGACAATGAGATGACTTGTATAAAACCCAGAAAGAATAAAGAAAAAAACAACATGCCTACAAATTGTCCCTCAAATATGATGGATACTTTAAAATAATTCCAAATAAAAAGAACTTGAGACTTTTTACAAATACCTCTCAGAATTGTGGGGGCACTAACAATGAGAAAGCTGAGGCTTCTGACTCTCTTAAAGAGTTCCAGTTTCAGAACCCCACAAAGTCAGTTATACCTTGACCTCTTGGGTCTGTATGAGTCAGCATTGACTCAATCACAGGGAGTTTTAACTTTTATCAAGAGGATAAATGCTCATGCAAATCAGAATTCCAGAATATCCGTAGAGAAAAAGAGAATACACAGGGAATTGTCAGAAAGTTCATTTTCTGAAAGCAAAAAAAGATATTTGTCCAAGAAGTACAATGGAACCCACATAGGAGAGATCAAAGAAGAGAGTCAGGAATACATAGCATAATAAAAAAATTCCAAAAGAAAGAATGCTGAGAGTAGCTCAGGAAAAGCAAAAACTAACCTACAAAATGGAATCAGTTAGACTAAGCTCTGGTTTCTCAGCAGAAACCAGGCAGGCAAGATAATGAGATGATAAGCTACAAACAGTTTTTGGGGAAAAAAATCCATCATCTTTTAATTAAATTTTACCTGAAGATTTTACTATTCTTACATATACTAAATCCTCAAAAGAGGAAAAATATTCAACAAAAGCTATATTGAGCAAAACTATCTGTCAAATTCTATGGTGAAATTGGGACATTTGCAAATGAAAAGAAATGAAGGAAATTTGTAAAATCCAGAACAATCAGAGAACAAATGCTCAAAGGAGGGTTTTGGGACACACACAAAAAAACATCATAAATAATATAATATACATGACTGCGTCATATGGAAACCAACCCAGAAATAGAATTTTCAAAAACAAAAATAAATTTACAACACTCAAATTAGAGAATCAGAAATGTCAATCTGTATGTGATGACAACCACAGAGAAAAATGTGGGAATAAATGGAATAATTACAGAATTTACAAATGGAGAGGAAATAAAAATGTCAAGATGGAGAAGATTATTTTAAACATAGGAAGACATAAATAAATTACATGGTAGCCAGAAAGAAAATGAATACACTGTACAGAAACAAGAAAAAAAGAATGAAACCCTGTGACACCCTCTGCAAACAAAAACTTCAAAAAAAATCAAAGAAGACTCTGAAATTTAAGTTCTAAAACTTAAACTTGCTGTGAGAACAGTAACCTATATCAAATATATCCTGGTTAGTCAGCGGGAAAAACCCAGCCCAAGGTCCCTGCCCTCCCAAAGCTATGAATTTGTGGTTCCCTCGATGGGATGCCCGGAGTTACCTCTTTCCCTAGTGCTCTAAGACTTGGCAGAGAAAGAAGGGGAAAGGTGACACTTGCACTGGCACTGAGATTTATTCTAAATACAGAGTGTCATTTTTCCCTCAGCATATCTAGAGGGGTGGGTGTGGGTAGGAAACCCATAGTAAGTGTGGCCAACATGATGGAACTGGCCGGGGAAAATTAATTAGCTCCTTGAAGCACTAGAATTGAGAGTGCTATAGTCCATACATCAGATACCGGTCAGTAAGGAATGATTTAAATCAGCTGGAAGCTCGCTGGCAATACCTCCCTGAATTTGAGAGTTGATTTGGTGATACACCTTCTCTGGCATACCTAGGAGATGTGGCCAGGAAGGGCAAGATTAGGCAAACCTGTGTGGGAGAAAATTAGCAGGGAAAAATTTGAAACTCAGCACTCCGGGGCCCTAAAATAAAAGATATATAGCCCACTTGTCAGCTCAGAATTATCAAAGACAGGTTAGGGAGTGGGAAAGGATATTAGATGTCTTCTTTCTCCCTTCATGACAGCTGTATTTGTCAATGGCCTACACTTACTGAAAAATTTAGGAGTTGGCCTCCTGACCCAGACCTTGGAAGAATATAGTAGCAATGTATTCCTATCATCAACTTTTGCTCAGAATAGGCTATTTCCACAAGACCTAACTTCGTTTGAACCTTTAAGAACTTCAAAAGGTGCACAAAAAATATCATTAATTCTATTATTATCTGAAAGACATAATAATATCAGCATCATGCTTCAGAAACAACAGCCAATCTCTCTGCATATGAGAAAATGAGAAAAGATGGCACAGCAGAGCAGGCTACATGCAAATTAGAACCAGAGGATATCTCAGATGAAGAAAAAGGTTTTGATCTTCCTATTGAGGAGTTTACACAAATGATCTCCAGCTGCTTTAAGTAGATGGAATACATTTTTGATAGAAAAACAGACAAAACTGAAGGGAACATAGAAGAACACAGGAGAGAGCACCACAAAAACAATATGACAAAAATAAATGAGTAGTGAGGCATAATTTAACAACCCAAATAAAATTTCATGCTGCAAACACTAAGATACTAGAATTGGATCACATTTTAAAGGAATAAAATGGAGTAATGGAAGTATAAATCTGTGATGTTGAAGATATATCTCAGTACCAAAATACTAAAAGACGAATCTATTTTAAAAAATCCCCAAATTAAGCTGAGAATTAAGAATTCTATGGTACACTATCAAAACAAACAATTTGCATTTGAAAATCATTCTGGAACAGGAAAAAGAAAAAATCATTTTTTTCTGATTTTTTAAATCATTTTATTAGGGGCTCATACAACTCTTATCACAATCCATACATACATCATTTGTGGAAAGCACATTTGTACATTCATTGCCCTCATCATTCTCAAAACATTTGCTCTCCACTTAAGGCCCTGGCATCAGGTCCTCATTTTTCCCCTCCCTCCCAGCTCCCCTCTCCCTCATGAACTCTTGATAATTTATAAATTATTATTTTGTCATATCTTTCCCTGTC
Source organism: Echinops telfairi (assembly GCF_000313985.2). Classification (NCBI taxonomy): domain Eukaryota; kingdom Metazoa; phylum Chordata; class Mammalia; order Afrosoricida; family Tenrecidae; genus Echinops; species Echinops telfairi. Next base: position 11,806,796 of record NW_022103942.1, read on the forward strand.
CGACGTCTCCCTTCACCCACTTTTCTGTTGTCCATCCCCCAGTGAGGCGGTCGCATGTAGAGCCTTGTAATCAGTTCCCCCTTTCCAACACACTTTCCCTCTATGCTCCCAGTATCACCACTCACACCTCTGGTCCTGAAGGGATCATCTGCCCTGGATTCCCTGTGTTTCCAGTTCCTATCTGTACCAGTGTACATCCTCTGGTCTAGCCAGACTTGCAAGGTAGAATTCGGATCATGATAGTGGGGGTGGGGGGAAACATTTAGGAACTAGAGGAAAGCTGTATTTTTCATCATTGCTACAGAGAAAACAGTTCAAGAAATACTAGAAGGAAGCTTTCCAAAGTTCCAGAACAGAACAGAAAATATTTTCTGTGACAGAGCAGAAAATAACCAATCAAGAATTACAGAGGACCCCAAACAGAATTACCCAAAAAAGACAATCACAATGACACATCACAGTCAAATTTCTTAACATCAAGGAAGAGGAAATAATTCAGAAAACAATTTAGGAAAAAGAATAAATACCTATAAACGCAAACCAATATAAATAAAATATGATTTTTCAATGAAAACCATGCAGGCAAGAAGGCAGTGGAATTATATACAAATTCTTGAAAGAAAAACCTGTCAACAAAAAAATCAGCAAAATTATCCCTTAAATACTAGAGAGCAATAAAGACATTTTCAGCCAAAGAAAAACTAAAGTAATTTATAAAAACAATACCAGCCTTACCAAAAAAATAAAATGCCAAAGCAAGTTCATTTGAAAGAGAATCAACAACTGACAGCACTGACACCTACCTAAATCAGCATACAAGACACTATTATAAGGAAATCATCCTACTTAAATAATACAATATATCCAATATCCAATATATGATTACCAAAGTTTTTCCCAGTTTGTGGGTTCCTTTTTAACTCTTTTGATGAATTCTTTTGAAGCACATAAAATGTAAGCAAGCAAGCAAGCAAACAGGTTCCCAAGATGATAGTGCTTACTGGAGCAGAAAACCCAGTATTTCTCTTTATAGTGTCTTATTTTAGAAAATCTCAGTCATTTATTTTGTTCTCTGTTGTGTGATTTCCATTGTATTTGATAGTGCTTTATGCCATATGTTAGGGCCCTAATTCTGTCCCTAATTTTTCATTGGTGGTTTTTATAATTCTAGGGTTTACATTTAGATCTTTATTTCATTCTGAGTTTGTTTTGTATATTAAGTGGGTTATGAATCTTGTTTCATTCTTCTGAAAATAGAAATCCAATTTTGCAAATATTACTTATTGAAGAGACCATTTCTTCCTCACTTGATGTTTTCAGCCTTTTGTCAAAAATAAGTTATCTATAAGTGAATGGATTTACTTCTGGGTTCGTTACTGTGCTCCATTGGTCTACATACCTATTTTTTTAAAGTACCAAGCTGTTTTGAACATTGCAACTGTGTAATAGGTTTTGTGGCTGGGAAGTGAGAAGCAACTTACTTTGTTCTTCTTTACTAATGCTTTGCTTATACTTGATCTCTTTCCTGTACAGATAAAATTAGAATCTAAATCAGAATGGGATTATGTTTATAGACTGATGTGGGTAGTATTGATATTTTCACAATGTTAAGTTTTCCTATCTACTATCATGCAACATTCTTCAATTTATATAGGTCACTTGTGGTGTCTTGTATTAATGTTTTTTAGTTTTCTTTGTGCAAGTCTTTTGTTTCTCTGGTTCAGTTTATTCCTAGGTATTTCATTTTTTAAGGTGGGGATTGTAAATGACATTTTTCCTCTTTATTTCATTTTCAGAGTTCTGTTCATTCTCATACAGGAACCTGATGAACTTTTGTATGTTCATCATGTATTCTACCACATTGGCAACTCTTTACATTATTTCCAATAAATTTTTCATCAAGTCTTTGGAGTTTTCTACATATAAAATCATACTATCAACAAATATAAAGAATTTTACTTCTTTGCAATTTAGGTGCCTCAATTTTCCTTTGTTTTCTAAAAATTATGAATAAGATTTTCAGAACAATACTGAATAAGAGTGTTGCTAATGCCATCCTTGTCTGGCTCTCATTGCAAGGGAAATATTCTCATTTTCTCCCCATTGAGCAATACATTGGCCATTAGTTTTTGGTGTGTATGGCCTTTATTATGTTGAGGAACTTCCCTTCAATTTCTATTTTGTTAAGTGTTTTTACCAGGAATGGATGGGTGTTGTATTTTTTTCAAATGTTTTTTCTACAATTATTGATAGAATTATCTAACTATTTTTCGTTGCTTTATTTATATGGTGGATCACATGGATTAGTTTTCTAATGCTGCATTTGTGGTGTTAACCCTTCTTAATATTTTTGTGATATATTGTTGGATAATATTGACTAGGATTTTGTTTAAAATTTTTGCATCTATGTTCATAAGTGATATCGTTCTGTAATTTTCTATTCTGTGAATGTCTTTGCCTATCTTTGATGTTAGGGTTGTACTCATTTCATAAAATGAACTAAGGAGTTTGTCATATTTTTTTTTCTGGAATAGTTTGAGTAAGATTGGTGTCAATTCTTCTTTGAATGCTTCGTAGATTCTCTGGTAAAGCTGACTGGTCCTGGATCTGTTGTTGAGCGCTTTAAAACAACCGATTTATTTTTTGAGTATGAGAATGTTAATGTATCTTACATCAATTTTGATTTAGATGGGTGGTGTGTTTCTAGAAATTTGACTATTTCTTTGAGGTTTTCAAATTTGTTGGAGTAAAGTCCTTCATAATAGTGTGTTATTATCTATTTTATTTCAACTGATTCTATTGTAAAGTTGGCAACTTCATTTCTTATTCATGATATATGTATCCACTCCTTCTTTCTTTTGTTAATTTTGACAGTAGCCTGTCAATTTTGTTAATCCTTTCAATTAATCAATGTTTGGTTTTGTTAATTTTTAAATTTTGTTTTCTGAGTAATTTATTGCTGCTTTAATTGTGTCCCTTGGTGGATGGTTCATTTGATTTCTTTAGTGCTAATTGTTGAAGATAATGGGTTAAGGTGTTCCTTTTATTTTGAATGTATGCCCTTATTACTATAATTTGCCCTTTTACTGATTGTGTTGTGTATTAAAAGTTTCTGATAACTGTATTTATTTTCACTTGTTTCCAGGAATTTTAAAAATTATATTCCTTAAAACCATAGTTTTAAGCCAGGTCTGTTCAGTTTCCAAGTATTTGATTTTTTTCCACTCATCTTGTTATTGTTTGTTTTTAATATTATAGCATTGTGGTGTGAGAAAATGTTTTCTAATTTCTCAGTGTTTTAAAATTGATTAAGGTTTTCTTTGTGGCCTAACATATGATCTATTTGTACAATGTCCTATGTTCATTGGAAAAATAATGTATATTGTGATGTTGAATGGTGTGTTCTGTATGTATATAGGAGGTCAAGTTGATTAATGGTTTTGTTTACTTCTATTATGTCTTTTTATTAAGTTCATTTCTAATTGTGTTATTCTCCTGAGATAATGGTGTGTTAAAGTCTTCTGTTGTGTTGTAGTTTATCTATTGTTTTGGCCACAGAACTGAAGCTATAGACTGCATGATACACTTTGGCAAGATGAAAAACTCCATTGTAAAAACACAAAAGGTGATGAGACATGTGGGCTTCTCTAGGTGGAATAGATAGAAATAAAATTAACCACATCTGTATCAAGATACCATGGAGAAGCTCAAAATCAACAGCTAAAGCCAGCCCAGGGAAATAGACCAATTGCTCATATGCAAGTACAGGTTAAAGCTGAAGAAAATTGAAACAAATCCACAAGAGCACCAAAATACAACCTTGAGTCTATCCCACATGAATTTTAAGAACATTTCAAGAACAGATTTGATGTATTGAACACTAATGATAGAAGATCTAATGCATTGTGTAATGACATTAAGGTAATCCTGAAAGAAATGGGACTGGAATGATGATTTTAAGAATGCCCCTTTCTTTCTTTAAACATAAAAGTATTTATCTCCACTATGTCATTATTCTTGTTAGACTTGTGTCTATTTGTATGTTTTTTGGTGTGTTTATCTATACAAGTAATCCAGGAAAGGCAACCTTATGGACACAAAGACTGGATTAATGTACAGGTAAAATGCTCCTTAGAGGCAACAATGGTGAAATTGGTCTCATATACTTTGGACATGCTATCAGGAAAGACCAGTTCCAGGAGAAGGACAACAGGCTTGGTACAATGGAGAGGCAATGAAAAAGAGGAAGGCCCTCAACAAGATGTATTGACATAGTGGCTTCAACAATGGGCTCAACCACAAGAACAATTGTGAGTATGGCAAAGGACAGAGAAGAGTTTTGCTCTATTGTACATAGAGTTTTTATGAGTTGAAACTGATTGAATGACATTTAACAACAATAATATTGTCTCTTTCTCTCTTTAATTTTGTAATTGTAGGAGTGTGATTAATGTATTTTAAATGCCTTTTATTGGGTGCAATAATGTTTATTATGGTTATGTCTTTTTGTTCAAATTGTCCTTTAGTCATTATTCACTCTTGTTCTTGATGGATTTTGCTTTGAAGTCTGTTGTATTAGAGATTAATATTGCCACTCCTGCATTTTTATTGTTAATAGCTTGATGCATTTTCCCATAAATTTTGGTTTTTAAATCTATTTTTGTCTTTGTGTTTAAGGTGTGTTTCTTGTAACTAGCATAATAATTAACCCTATTTTTTCATCTCATCTGCTACTCTGCCTCTTGACTGGTTCATTTAACTTATTTACATTCAGCGTTTTTATTGATTTGTTTTGATTGATTGCTGTCATTTTAATACACTTCTCTGTGTGTGTTTGTTGCTTTCTTCCTTATAAATTTATGTGCTGAGTTTCTTTTTGTAAGGTTTCTTGTCACTTTTCTCTTTGCTGTTCCCCCCGCCCCTTTTCCTCAGTCTTTGTATGTGGGACTATAAAGAGACTTTTCCCCAGCTTTGCCACCCCCAAAGACATGCCAAACATTAGGGGCTTTTTGCCAGTATATGGTGGAAAATCAGATGCATAGAGACATCCTCCCTGAAGGCAGTCAGTGGTCAGACAACTGTCTGGTAGCACTGCAGGTAAGGCCTGCTCCCTGCTGTTAAGGACAATGGGCTTCACACCCTACTGATAATGGTTTCTATGGAGATCCAGAGAACAGGTTAAACCTGCTCAGTGAGATCCAAAGTTAGGCTGCCATCCTAAATCTAGGATCCCCCCCCACCCCTTCTCATTGGTTCTCCCTCTCCTCTCCAGTCCTAGCTCCCTTGTTCCCTTTCCCCTTGTCCTCTTTCCCCTCCCTCTCTCTCCACGTGGACCACCAAGCGGGCCTGAGGTGTGCATGCTACCATGAAATGTGTCTGACTCCATTATTTCAATCTCTTTTATCTGTCATGCTCTCTATGACTTTAATATAATATTTATATATCTCAACCATACAATTGCACTTATTGAACCAGCGATTAGTGGTGGGGGGCTGGCCCTCCCCCCACATATTTATATTTTTGTATTTTGATGAGATTTTTCCATTGTCCTTGTTGATGTTACCTTGTTAATTATTATTTTCTTCCCAATTTTAAGGTAGTGTTGTCTTTAGCAAACTACTTGACTTCCTCCATATTAGAGTTTTTTGTATCAGTAGTGTTCACCTTGTTACTTTATAATTGTTTTCATTACAGAATTATATGTATATGGTTCTCGATTTTGTTGTAATTTTGTTTTACTTTGAGTACAGCTTTAAGTGGTTTAATTTACAGTGGAAGTGTTTTGTTTGTTGATCTCAGGTTGATCACTGCTGTTGTTGATTGTTGTCCAAATAAGTGCTTTAAGATTTGTGTTAGTCTAGGTGGACTAGAGAAACAAATCAAGGGAGTGTCTCATATGTGTATAAGAAAGAGTTTTATATACAAAAGTAATTGAATATTGAGAAAACATCCCAGCCTTGTCTAGATCAAGTCCATAAGTCTGATATTAGCCACTATGTCTGATACCAATCAATAAAGTCCTCTTCAGACTCACAAAACACATGCAATGACACTGAATGCAGGAAGATCAAAGGCCAGTGGATGCAAAGTCAGTGATAGTAGAAGCATTTCAGCACTGGCAGGGGTCTCCACGTGTTTCCTCCAGTTCAGGACACTAGTATAGCTCCATGTGTCTTGTCAGCTGCAATATCTCCCAGGGAGTAAGCATATATCCCTTCTCCAGCAAGCTATTTATCTCCTTAGCACCTCCAAATGAGGTCATCAAGCTGTGATCTGATTGACAGGCTAAACTCCTGCCCTTTACTCATAAGTCTCATATTGGCATTATTGGTTGTGGCTGTGTGAATCTGAAGAGAGATTTATGGACTAGTATTGGACTTATAGATTTGAGTTGGACTGGTCTGGGATGTTTTTCTTATACGCAATTATTTCTTCATATAAAGCTCTTTCTTATACATATATGGTGTCTCATGCATATATGAATTTGTTTCTCTAGTCAACCTGGCTTAACACACAGGATAAGAGTTGGTAACTTCTCTTATCAATAGATTGTTATGGGGGATTAAAAGTGATTCTACCCGTACTGTCCTCTGTCCACTTGTGGTTTATTGAAACAACAAATGAATATAGGCAAACCAAACAAACAAACAAAAACCAGGCAAAAACTGAAACCCAAACCCAGAACTGGCCATTGCCTTTACACAGGACCTATTTCCTGAGGCTGAACTCTATAGTTGCCAGTGATAGTTCCACCCTTATTGTGTTATCAAGCCAAAATTCAGGAAAAAATGGAATAAAGCTTTAAAAAGGAAAGCATCAAAAAGAAGAAGTAAAAGGATAAGGGGGAAGGAACATCCAGTCCTCTATCTGTGAAGCTGTTTTAACCCAAAGCTACTGCTGCCCTTTGGGTCTTTCACTAGAACAATGGGGAACTAGGGCTGAGTGACAGATTTCAGCCTCCACTATTGCATATATGAGGGTATACCTATGGGCCCCTATCCTGTTTGAGCCTCAGGGCACCATGGGAGACCTGGTATGATTCAGCTTCCCTTGACTTTGCCTCTAGTGTTGTGTGATGGTTCCATTAAATCCATCCCACTTTCACAGTGCACACACTTGGCCTCTGGAGAGGTACAACATTCTTCTCAGTGGAAGAGATTAAATCCCAGGTATTCCTGTGTTAACTAGGCAGGTGTGGAGAGAGGATGGATTGGCCTACTTATCTCAGAGTTGGCTGCTCCAGGAACTGAATCTCACTGTGGGAGGGTCTTCAAATTGGCCTTCCTATAGATTGCTGCTCCTCTTGATCCTGAGCTCATTTTTATTTTATTTTGTGTCAAAAGAACATGGAAAGCACAGGTTGTGCTAGGAAAGGTATAGGCTCTACTTAAGCATAAGTTCCACCTCCAAGAAAGATTTTGTAATTTTAATACATAATATACATAAGATTAGGCTTTCTTACTCCTGTAGAGTTACAGTCTCAGAAACCCATGGAAGCACCTTTCCCCTGTCTTACAGGGTTGCTATGATTTGGAATCCCCTCAAAGGCAGTGAATTTGATCTTGTTTATATAGTGGGAATAGACAGCATCAATACACTTAAGGTTAACATGGATATACATTTGGAATCAACACAGTTGGATATGCTTGCTGAATAACAAGATGCACCTGGTGAAACACAGGAGGATAACTAAATGGATACTGGCTCATTTAAACCATAAAACTCATGTTTCTGAATAATGTTTTATGACTGGAAATTGGAATGGTAGTGGCACAGTTGGACTGGTTGGCACAGAACAAAACAGTTTATTTGTTAACAAATGCTTTTCATGATTCATCATTGAACCAGTGATTGGATACAGACTAAGTGGGAAAATTGTTCATACGTAGATCAAAGGAGGTTTTAGAAATTCATAAACAACCCTGCTTTAACAGTACAGTCATAGTCTGCAAATGTAAACATTTTCCTGGTTGGTCTTTGCTGTTCGGGATATACAGGCAAGGGTTCCAAAAACAGATCCACATGAAATAAATGTAGGACATGATAATCTTTTTTCTTAGTATAAAACTGTTTTCCATCTTACTTTTGTTTAACTATAATATATCTAAGTAATGTATACATACTAGAAGGCTATGGAAAAACAGCAAATTCACCATTAATGCATCAAGGTGACCCTAACTTTATTCTTCTGATGTGCATAAGAACACATAGAGCGTAATGCATAACAGTGCTGGATTTGGAGTCAAACAAACCTGAGTTGAAAAATATGGCTTTGTTACTACCTGTCTTTCTAAATGGGAACAGGTTATTTAACCACTTAAATAGCACATTCTTAAACTATAAAATGAAAATAAGGAATTTTGCATGGACTGCTCAAAGATCACACAAACGGTTTTAGAAGTACAACCACAATGCTCCTTAACATGAAAAATGTGGCAAGATTTTTTTATTACATACTTTGGACATGTTCTCAGGAGGAACCAGTTTCTGGGAAGGCTATCAGCATGGTTGGTAAAGTATAGGGTAGGAGAAAAAGATAAGACCTTCAAAGAGATTGATTGACACAGTGGCTCCAACAATGGGCTCAAAAATCACAACTGTGAAGAGGCCCAGTACCAGGTTGTGTTTCATTTAATTGTACATAGAGTTGCTAAATTGCCAGGAAGCACCTAACAACAGTATTGAAAATGATCAAATATGTTATCTATTATTGGCAGCTACTGTTCAGGAATGCTGGCCGCACAATATTAGGCAGTATGATTTTAAATCTCCATATAGAGCATATTTCACTAAGTAGCTATCCTATGCAGCTCAAAAACACTATCCTACAATGTCCAAATCACATTTTCACACTTCAGCCATTTCCTGACTCATTAGAGAGTTGAATATGATCATGTCATGTCTTCCCCCAAACAAGTAGTTTTCTCCGCTTGTAACTAGGACAGTTTGATTTTTTGACTCTTTGTCCTTTTATTTAAAGGTCAGCCAATTGATCCAGCCAATTACTCATTAGTGAGAAAGTTCAAAAACCTTCTGATTGATTAGAGTGGTTTATAGCAATAGGCTCTGTACGTATAAATGCACGTTTGCTTATGGTGTTGTCATTTATGCAATCTATATAAAACAAACCAAAACCTAGGGGAAAATGAAGAAAGCATTTGCAGGTGATTGAGTTGCATAAATCATGCATCGGGAAGGAGTAATAGCCCATAGTGCTACACAGCTGTGTATTCAAAATTAAGGAACACAGTGATCTTCTGCCATTGAATTAAGGAATAAGGATATTTTAAATGCATCTTTATAATATCTTTCTAACTCTTCTGTTAAGGGGGGGTGGTGGTGGCTTGATTCTAATTTGCAGGATGTTTTAGGATTGAAACTCAACAGCAATTAATACAAAAAGAACAACAAATGGCGTCTGTTTCTAGTGAACAATTACAACTGTCTATAAAATCACCCTAAACTAGCAATATTCCCCCAATCATTAGGCATCATGCACTCCAACTCTCCTGAGGACTCTGCGTTCACCCCTAGAATGGGTATGCCCCTCAAGTTAACAAAAACTAAAATAGGGATCAGTTGTTGAGGTGCTTTTCTGAGTTGACCGTTGGCTTCTTTTGCTTCCTGTCTCCCAGATCATATCATATACTTCAGCTGTGACACCTCATTAAGTGCCTCCTGGCTTTGCTCCTCAACCCTCAACTCTCCATGTTTGCGTGTTTGTTTTCCTGCTGGTTAAGTTCTAGATAACAGTCAAGATTTTGACTTGCAAACTTCTAAGAATATTTTAAATTTTTGCATGGATATGAAGGGGGCTTCAAAAGGTTTGTGAGAAAATTCATTATGTTTAATTGCAGTTTTCCACAAACCTTTTCAAGCCCCTACATAAATAAATACACAGGAAGAAAAGTAAAAGGTAAACCCTATGTATGTTTTGCACTATTTTTGAAAAAAAAGAGAGAGAGAGAGAACATGCATGCGCGAGAGAGAGCGAGCTAATTGAGTTTGAGATGAATTATTGCCTTAGTTGTCTAGGCTATCTAAACTCACTACATGCATTGCCATCCCTCTAATGACATTCCTACTGGATGGATGCTAAATTATATCCAGAAGTAATTATAATCCATTGTGATTACAGATCTCCATATATTTCCTATGTTAAAATCTTATAGATTATTAAAGCTCAGGAAACATCAATTTCCTTGGAATTTTTCATAGAGAATGATCTAAACTAGAGATTGTCTACTCATGAAAGTCCGTGTATCAGAATAATTCCCCAGAACTTTCTCAAATGTAATCACTGCTCACCTCTTCCCCATTCCAACATAAATTCTGATATCTCTCTTAGGATATATTTCACTCCCTATTTGAGAATTTTTCACTTCCCGCTTATGCTAATAAGAATTGGTATATCTTTTCAGAGTGTTGGAGTTGAAAACATTTTCTGGCCCATTGACTTAGGAATGTAATTTATTCACTCATTCAATATTTACTGAATACCTAAAGAAGGACACACTTTTGAAAAAGCTATATGAGTGTATATCTGTATATATATTATAATGTATATTACTCTCATAAAATATTAGTAAGATTCTCTGTTTTGCCTCCATTTTCTGACCTGCACCCCAATCAAAGGAAGTCAGACTTCATATGCTGATGATAATGGATATTTACATGATGGGGCTTTAAAAAGTTCATGGAAAATTTCCATTATCTCTTAATTCCATTCTTCCACAAACTCTTTGAAGCATCCTCATATAACTCATTCTTTGAAGTGTGCCATTTTACCCTTCCACTATGAATTATTGAGCATTCAGTAGTAATATTCATAATACTTCACATTCAGTTTGCAAATAATTGTAGAGAAAAGTGAAACAGTTCATACTTTTGCTAAATTCTAGGAGCCCTGGTGGCATAGTGGATTATGCATTGGGTTGCTAACCACAAGATCAGCCCTTAGAAACCACCAGTTGCGTTGTGGCAGAAAGATGAGACTTTACTCCTGTGAAGTGGTACAGACTCAGTTCTACTCTGTCCTACACTCTCTGAAAGGGAACTGTCTCAATGGCAGTGAGAGGGTTAGTTTTGTAAATTATTGGCAAAATGATGGAAATTATGAGATTTAAAGTCAAAGTAGATCTATGTCAGATTGAAAAAAAATTATTCCTTTTATTCACTCTTAATCCTCTCATAATGTTGTTATTCTTATTCACACAGTTTATATATTGCATAACTTGTCTATACAAATATATGTAATGCTAATCTGTACATGAGACCATTTTTGTTTTCTATTATTTCCTACTAAACAAATACTTCAATTTTTTAACAATTCACGTGACATTTTAGATATTTTATCACAAAATTTTTGAATAGCTTATAATTATAAAATTATTTGTTCTAAGACTGAACTAGCATACAATTCCCTGAGCTTTTTTTTTGAGTGAAAACTTGCCTAATTATTCGAAGCTAAATCTGGTTATAAAGACTTCTATCACAAATCATATTGTCAATATGTATTGAAGACATATGCTAGTGATAATGTATGTAACTAAAAGTATGAGCAACCAAATCATTAAATAAATAGGCTAGTTTACTATTTACAAGGCAGCTTAATGATTTTAATTAGAGTATAGGTATTTTCAAACTAATTTCTTTAACTTTCTGTCTTTTTCATTTGTCTGCTTCTTCCACATCAGCTAGCAATTGCTTACCAAGTCAAAATTTCTTTTTTCCAAAAATAGGGGGCCTGGTGATATAGTGGTTTCATGGGCTATAAACACTAAGTCAGCAGTCTGAAACCACAGTCACACTATGGGCTAAAGATGAGGCTTCTGTTCTGGTAAAGTGTTCCAGTTTCAGAAACCAACAGGTGCAGTTCTACCCTGCACTAAGGTGTCACCGTGAGTCAAAATCAATTTGATGACCCTGTGTTTGGTTCTTTTTGAGTTTTCTTTCCTATATAAGTGGATTACTGCAGATATAGTTAGGCTAAAACTTAACATATTATCAATTTTTCCTCCTTTGACCCGTTTTAAATTTGTTCTGCTTTATTTTCTTTCTTTTGGATTGAGGTTTTTCTGTTTTTTACTTTGTTGTCATTGTTGGGTTTTTCATATGACCTTATTAATGTAAAATTGAGGAAAGATAACCTATAGAAACAGTATATAGATTAATAGTTCCTTAGAGTTATGGCAGAGGAGTTTTGGATTAATAATGGGTAAAAAAATGAATACATTGTTTTAAAAAGTGATTATGGTGGTGATTACACAAGTCTTTTCTATATATATCAACCATTAACCTGTATAGTATGTGAAATATATGCCAATAAACTGTTAAATAAATAAATAATGTAGGCAAAAATAAATAAAATAAAGGACACAACATAACCTTCACTGATAATTGGTCTTCTTTGAAAACTAAAGTTTAACTGTAACTAAACAAATGTTCTTTAAATTCCATGGAATAGATAATCATGACATAAGCCATTCTCTTTCATTCTATATGGGAAACAGATTTCTCCCAACTACGTATATCCCTACATTGTCCCCCTCTCAGTGCTGTATAACCTATAGTGCAACCCCTTCCTGTGTCATATGTCTTTACCTGTAATTAGGAGGCTTGCATGCCACCCCCCCAAAGGTATATAAGCCTGGGTTAGCAGGTTAGCAATAAATATTGCCCTTGGACTCTCATCTGCTTCCCCTTTTTGTCCCCTGGTCCTCACTCCCCTGTTCCCTTTCCCCTTGTCCTCCTTCCTCTCCCCCTCTCCCCTGCCCTCATGTCTCCCATCTCCAAGTGGTCCACCAAGCTGGGATGAGGTGAACATTGCTATCATGAAATGTGTCTGACTCCATTAATTCAAGCTCTCTTTTATATCTCTTGCTCTCTATGACTTTATTATAATCTTTATATAATATTAACCGTACAAGAGTGCCTATCAAACCCGCAATCAGTTGGGGGGGGGCTGGCCTTTCCCCCACAGTTCTAATTTACACAGCAGAGAAATAAATGCCTCAATTTCTTTCACAGTTCAATTTATGCAATATTTTCAAGATCTGCAATGAGGGTCCTGGGAAGACCAGGATTAAGAAAAAAGGATTAAAAAAGGCCTATCATAGAAGGGAAGGAAGCTGAGCAGCTACTTACATTTGCTATCTTTTGCCATAGGCTGGCTCAGATTCTATTCTGCAAATTGGCTTCTCCTTTACAGAGCTCCTATGCTCAGAGGCCCACTGTTCTTAAAAGATGAAATATGGACTACCCCACTTCACATGCTTACCCTGAGATAAAAATGCTACCTTACATTAAAATCCATAATGTGGAAAAATATTTGCATTTGAATCCATTCTAAGTTCCTTGAATTGTTTTAAGCAGTTCTTGAAAGGCTTAAATGATTCCACATGACTAAAAAAGCCCACTGCTATCAAATCAAATGTCATGCACGAGTGATCCTACAGGACAGCGTATAACTTCTTTAAGTTTCTAAGACTGTAAATCTTTACAGGAGTTTTCTGCTCTTGTTTCTCATGAGGAGTGACTGGCAGGTTTGAATTGTTGACCTTGCAGTTAGAAGCCCAACACATAGTTCACTACACCACTGGAGCTACTTCCATGTGATTCCAAAAACAACAACAACAACAACAGAAAAAACTCACTACTATCAAGTCCATGGAGCTAGCTGGTGGTTTTGAAATGTTTACCTTGCGGTTAGCAGCCCAATACCTAGATTTCTGATAATGCTTTCTGAAGGATAAACCCTATCGAAGGATTTCAGTTATACGTTGAAGCCTCAGAGAGTCAGATTTAAGAAGGTTCTATAAAGGTTTCCAGGATGTAACATGCAATTAGTTGCTAGGTTTAGTAATTAAATGAATGAATTGAAGCCTCAGAATCACAAAGTTCTTTTTTAGTTGCACCTGTACAATTCAAGCAATACCTATATCAGAGAAGATTCCTAGAGTTACATGAGCCCATACAAGTGAACGATTTGGAAAATAAAAGGCCTAGAAATGTTAGCTTTATCATGAAAAATATATGCTTTTCAGCTATGCTTGCTCTTGTTCTTACACTGGCCATCTTCTCCCACAGATACAAATCATATACTCTGAACATTCCACCCACTTCCAGGAAGGTGTCTCCAAAACATGTCTTTCTAACTCCCTTCTCTCTGGATACTAGTTTCACATGTCTCTATCTAAGTGAATGTCCCTAAGTAACTTATCTGTATTATTGGCTGTGTTCTTAATATCCTCTTCCAAATCAACTCATTTTCCACAGGTGCCAGTTTCTGTAAATGGTACCAAACTGTCTGAGTTAATAAGACTTGAAACTGGCAGTCTTTCTTGGTTCCAACTTCTTCCTCCCTAGCACAGGGAGACAATTCCCTAGTAACGGTGATTTGTTACCTCTATAACACCTGTCAACTCTAGCTCTCTCTTTTATTTCTGTATATCTGATACTTTGAGAAACGTCCTCTTCACTTTCTGCCTCTTTATTTTGTTCATAAAGCAAAGCCAGCCTGTTTATGTATTTCTCCAGCCCAAAGGAAAGCTTTCTAAATCCTCCATTTTTGTGCCAGTGTTTTCACTTTCAAAACCCCCAGAACAAACCACACTTATGTTATGGTACTTTTTATTACTATCTGATTTGGATTATAGATACTCTTATACTTGCAATAGTTGCACTATTTATCTTCATTATTTTCTATATTCAAGTATCCCTATTTGGTATTATAAAATTCTAGAGACTGCATAAAACATTAATATCCACATGTGATATAAGAAGTACTAAAATTAATTATTCTTTGATTCTAATTCCAGTTTTTCCACCAACTTAGAAGGTGACACTTAGCAAGTCACTCAATCTGTAATTTTCCTTCTCCATAAATTTGTTCAAAATACTGCACTTTTCTAAGTTTGTAAGTCTATTCCTTACTAGCTCTTTCACTTTTATGACTTTGGACATGATACTTATCCTCTCAGGGATCAATTTCCATGTATAAAAATAATAGGACCTCCTCCATATGGTTACTATGAAGATTAAATGAAACAATAGATTCGAACTTATTAGAATAGCTGGCACCAAATGACCTCCACAAATATTAACTATTATTATCATTCTGTGAAACTTGAGAAACTGTTTCTATGTGGAATGTTTCTCATGTGGATCTTGAAGAACATTAACATTCGATAAATTGATAATGATCTTGCAATGCTATGCTTATCCTCCGTTAGCCAGTGAAGAGTGAACCAATTCTACAGTAAAAATGGCCAGATTATGCATTATGAAATTTCAAGTTTTTACACAAAAATAACGTTCAATTACACTGCTAACACACACACACACACACACACACACACACACACACACATAGTTTCTCCCACAATGCCTGAGATCACACCAAATGATCACAGAATCCATTTTATGTGGTTAAGCACTGCTCTCTTCTCTCTTTTTATATTGGTGATATACTATTAAACTGAAAATCTCTCAAGAATAATTAATACATTAAATGACACACATTAATATGATTGGATCTGTGAAATTCGGTTCTCTTTCACTGAGAAGCATGTGATCATTTGCGGTTACTCACTCAAGATAAACTTTGCTACTTCAGAATTTTGCCAAAGGCAGCTCGGAAGCTTCCTGTTATTTTTTTTCATATGTGAAAACTGCCCTCCCATAAGTGGACTGTTGTGTTTTCTAGGTTACTCTTTCCAGATGTACCAAAGAAGAAAAAATATGCAAATCCAGATTTGATGCTTCTGGAATGTTTGCTTGAACAAAAAGAACTTAGGGCATTGTCAGGAATGTTTCATCTTTAAATAAAGATTAACCTTCCTCTGTTGCCAAAAATTGCCCAGACATTTTGCTTTCTGCCAAGAAAGTACTCTTGAACTTGCAAAATTTTTTTCCAATTCAGTTCTGAATCAACCTTTGTTCTTTAATTACAACAAAGCTCTTCATTAACCCATTTTCTTTGTACTTTTTAAAACATGTAAATAAGACTGTTTTGTTCTTGCTTCAACAAAAGCTTGCCTAAAACTGCAGTAGCTTTCTTCCATAGCAGAGACATTTTCATCTGAAAAGGCATTGTCAGGGGTTTCCTAGTAGAAGAAGTGAAGGGATGGATGACGTCCCAGGATAAGTATCATTTGGTCCCTTCTTTCTTTACCCTAGCCAATATTTTTAGACCGACAAAATCAGGTTGCCTTGGATGTGAAGAACAGCCAGAAGGAGATAAAAATGCCAGTGAGGATGAGGGGAAGAAAGGGAGACAAAAGAGAAAGAGAGGGATGGGGATAATTGACATCCTTACCTGTTATTACGACCTTCTGGAAGAAACATAAATAAAAACCTTTGACCTGCTACCAGCCTCTACAGAAGCATAATTTATCTCCCAGGTCCACACTCCAAAGCATACATAGTGAGGCTGTGGTTTAAGCAATGAGATACTAACTGAAAGGTCAGTGGTTCAAATCTTTAAATCAGTCCGAGGGATAAAGTTAGGGAGTCTTTTTCCATAAAGATTTTCAACTTCAGAAACCCATGTAACAGTTCTAGTCTATCCTATGGCATCACTAAGTGTCAGCATCAAGCAGATAACAGAGGATTTGGGTTTGGTTTACCGCATACAAACCATGGGAGTCACACCAAACATCCTCTGG
The DNA here is from genome assembly GCF_000313985.2 of Echinops telfairi. NCBI lineage: Eukaryota > Metazoa > Chordata > Mammalia > Afrosoricida > Tenrecidae > Echinops > Echinops telfairi. The sequence continues at coordinate 11,823,463 of NW_022103942.1, forward strand.
CTACACAGGAGGAAGGAGAATCCAACTATACACCAGTCCAAAGTTTACCCTATTCTGAGACCAATTGTCCCTTCCACTGGTGGATGTAACTGCCCTTTGCAATGGTCACACAAAACTCACAGACAAAACTCATGATTATGCAGTTTATTAAAGAAGTTAACAGGTGACAAGTCAGAATAAAAAATGTTTAGGATACGGGTCTTTTGGTTGCAGTGCCTCTTTTCAGCCATGCTAGAAGGCACATCCCTCTCTGTTCCTTGAGCTCTCAGCCACCCAGTCCCTTGGGCTCTGCCCAGCTAGGACAAGTGGTACAAAGGTACTTCAGGGCTGATAAAGATCCACAGGGCCACCCACTGGGAAAGCCAGCTTGCCAGAAGGTACTCAGCTTTACTCCTTTCATGAGCTATGAAACCAGTTGCCTGGGAGTCATGGACCTGACATGAACGGGGCTAGGTGCCTTCTCAATATAAAGTTGCTTCTTAATCGAAATATCTGTCTTACGTATAGAATATTGTCACTGGATCTACTTCTCTAGACAACCCAGCCTCACACAATAATATTCTTTGAAAAGATTGGAAACAATCATGCTATCTTCTATCTTACATCTGCTTTTCTTCCTCTTATGCCTGATAATTTCCTTGGTAGAGCAGTTGGGGATCCAATTTCTATCATAGAAATTATTTCTTGAGCAAGGCACTATCTTGACCAGAACAAAAAATAAGGCAAAAGAGTTAATAATTGTAGTAGAATTGCAGAGAAGAGCTTGACTTAAAGTGTGTACGATGTAAGTAGTAAATGTTGCTGCACCATGTTGTTGTTAGGTGACATCGAGCTAACTACAACTCATTGCTACCCTATGTACAACAGGGGAAAAAACACTACCTGGTCCTGGGCCGTCCTCCCGATCATTTCTATAGTTGAGCTCATTGCGGAAACCACTGTGTCAATCCACCTCATTGAGGGTTTTCCTCTTTTGTTGTTGACCCTCTACGAAATATATAGTCCTTTTACAAGGGACTGGTCTCTTCTGATAACATGTCCGAAATACTTGAGAAGAAGTCTTGCCAGCTTTGCTTCTAAGGAGGAGCCTGGCTATGCTTCTTCCAAAGCAGATTTGTTTGTATTGTGGCAGTCCACGGTGCGTTCAAATTGTGTCTTCAACTTCCACCTACATTTACATATGAGCAATCAATGGTCTGTTCCACAGTCCATCCCTACCTTTGTTTAAGCTAATAATGTTGAGATTCTCTATCATCTCTTCCCACAGATGTAGTCAATTTGGTTCTTTCATATTCCATATGGAGAAGTCCATGTGTACAGTTGCTGTTTATATTGTTGAAAAAATGGTATTTGCAGTAAAGATGGCAATGGTCTTGCACAATCTATCATGTGATCTGTAGCATGAGTTCTATAACCAAGGACATATTTTCCATCTACAGATTTCTTCTTTGTTTCAGACTTCCCTATTGCAATAAGCTGTAATTATCAATGCACCTTGACTCCATGTTTGATCAATTTCAGATTGAAAAACTTGGTATAATTCTTCAATTACTTCATAATTGACTTTAGTGGTTGGTGCAAAAATTTGAACAATAATTTTATTAACTGGAATTATTAGTGTATAGATATTATCCTATTACAGATAGCATTGTTCTTCCAAATAAATCTTGATATGACCTTTTTGACAAGGAATGTGACAATGCTCCTCCTGCATTTGCCATTCCTGGCATTCTAAACCATATGGCTGTCTGATTCAAAATGACCAATAACAATCCATTTGTTCTCTGTACTGTCTAGGACATCAATCTTTATGTGTTCCCCTTCACATTTGATGACGTCCTAGATTCATACTTTGCACATTACAAGTTCTGATTATTAATAGATGTGTGCACCTATAAACACTCTATCTACATAATCAAGGTCAACTTTATGTTGAGGAGTTAGCTTTAACCCAGTCATCTTCTGAGTGCCTTCCAACCTTAAGGACTCCACTTCTGTCACAATACACGACAACATTCCACTGCTTTTCATAAGGTTGTATGGGTGTATCTCTTAGAAGTAAACAGCTGCTTCCATCTCCCTAGTTTCTTCTTAGTATGGAAGCTACACTGAAACCTGTTCACAGTGATGACTCTGCTCATATTTGAAATATTGATAGCATAGCTTCCAGTATCACAGCAAGATACAAGCCACCACAGTACCATAAACTGACGGATGAGTGATGAGTAAATGAACATTAGGCTAATTAAAGAGAGGTTTCAGATCAAACTTAAAAGTGGCAAAGCACTGTTAATGGACTGGCTTACTAAGTTCAAAATGATAAAACAGCTTGACATAGAAGAGCAAACATTTTATAAGTTCCAACATTTATAAAAATATCAATTTTCAAGTGAAAATATACTTCTTAAAAGCAATTCTTGTTTGATTTTATTGAGCAAGTGGAAACAATATATTATTATAATGTTATATAAAGAAATCGCAATTAAAATGTAGCTTCATGAAGAAAATAAATGTGTAGGCAGAAAATAGTTGACAGTAGTGTTTCAAAACACAATATTCATTTGCTTCTGAAAAAATAAACTATAACCAGTAATCATGAATCACTACACATCAAACTGAATTATATTCTGAAAGTCCTTTGTCTAAGAAAAATTACTTTAAATATTGTGTTGCAATAATGAGATACCTAAAAGTTATGTTAAATGGTTAATCGATTGGTTTTATGTCTTGTCTTTCACTCTTTTATTTATTTATGGTTCTCATTAGTTTATTCTTTTTAGCTTTATTTTACTTTTTTTTCAATCCCCTACATATGATTTGGTTCCATTCTTCACCTGCACATCTTCCACCTGTGTCTATACTCTCTGCTCCTTCATTTAATGGAAGAGCTGCACAATAAAAAAGTAGAAAACCAATCTTAAAGTCTAATTACACCAATTTCCTGTAGCTTTCCCTGCAGGGCAATCTTGAAGCCCAGAACTTTATGACAAATCTTAGAAAATTGGTTTGGCCTTTAAAATTTCCAATACAATCTTCCCATGGTCAAATGGATATATTCTTATCATACAAGCTTCACGAGTTAGGTCTTTGCAAACAAAATCATTGGGATATTTTTTGGTTGTGATTCCAAACTTCTATTGACTGGAATTTTTCACAAAGTTTTTGTAACTAAGATTACATATCAAAGCTTATAGGCTTCAATACTCACATTAAATAAATAATTATGAACTTTATTTTATACTTTTCATATGAGCAAGTTTTGATTTTTATAAGCATACAATGAGTAGTTTGTATGTTTTATGTTATAGAATTTTACTGAGCACTTATCCATCATTTTATTGTAACAAAGTAGGGGAGATCAGTGAGTTAAGCTCAATTCATATTCAATTTTTTCTGATAATAAAAAGAAAATCTCCTTAGAACACACTGGAAAAAACTCAAGTGTTCACTTCAAGAGAGAAAATGTGAAAGTTATAACAAGTCAATGGCGATAGTTATAGAAGTGTTGAAATTTGCTTATATGCGGGTAATACCATGTGCTTATATGCCATGTGAAACACTTAAATATTATCTACATTGTTACCATGATAATAAGTCATTTAAGTATCTGAAAGATTTTAAAAAGGCTAAATTCCATATTATTACATCTAAATTGCATTTAAAAATAAGATTTATGGAAGAAAAATAAGGAGAAACAGTAGTTATGTTATTATAATAAGATTACATGTTATTTCTGCTTTGAAATTTTATTTCTAGATGCTTTCAAATATTCTGTGAAGTGCTTATTTTCTATATTAGTAAAGTATTTATCAAATGTTTCCATAGCATTGACTGGTATAGACATTTTATTTCTTAAAGCTTTAATACTGATAAATAACTGGAATTAGATGAGAAAAAATAAATGATCAACAGTTTTGCCCAAATATATTTGAGCCTCTTAGCTGCTCTTTGAAGCATATGGCTCTTGTTAAAATGAAAATCCATTTGTTGCCCAAAGCAGAACAAATAATTACTTTGAAAATCACATTCAATCACAAATCAAAATCACATAGCAATAATGAAACTCACAACCTTCCTCTAGTTCTTGAACGCTTCCTCCCCCCAACTACCAGGACCCCAGTTTCGCCTTGCAGACCTGGTTAGACCAGATGATACACAGCGGTGCGGATGGGAGTTGGAAGCGCAGGGAATCTAGGACGGAGGAGTCTCTCGGGACCGGGGGCGACGGTGGCGATACCAGGAGGGAAGGGGGAGGTAGCAAGGGGGAATGGATCACAGGGAGCCGCGTATGGCCTCCTATCTGGGGGACGGGCACAGCGGGGTGGGTGAGGGGAGGCGCTGGACAGTGTAATGTAAGATACAAGAATAATTTATAAATTATTAGGGGTGCATGGGGAAAAGGGGAGGGGGAAGGGAAGGTGGGGGGGAAGGAAGATGAGCGGATTCCGGGAACCCAGGAGGCAAGAGAATTTTGGGAATGATGAGGGCAACAAATGTATAGATGTGCTTTACACAATTGATCTATGTATTGTGATAAATTGTATGAGCCCCAATAAATTGATTAATTAAAAAAAAAATCACATTCTGAATCTTAAGAGTACAAACTTGAAATTTGTATAAATTGTATCAAGTGCATTGTTTTAAAAATGGCTTTATTCTCTTATGAAACTCATACTTATGTGCTTTAATATTATACAATTTTAATATAAAATGCTTTAATTGCCTTACAGGAGTGCTAGAATGTACTAGCATTCTTTACATACATTATACTATCTCATAAGAAAGGATTAAAATAGTGATAAAAGCTTACATTTCTATAAGATGTATCATTTTAAAGAATGTAGTGAAGTAGGTATTTTTGTTTTAATATTTTTTCTTTGTCTTATTGAAGATTGGAGAGGTCAAATAACTTGTCAAGAGAAGCTAAATCACAACTTGAAGACACATTTTTGGCACTTTATTTTATTCTGAAATATATAAAAGATACTCTTCATACAAGTTTCCAAAAGAGATGTAATCCTTTTTTGTTTGAGATGAACTTGTTTTTCACTAAAAACTACAAGTTCATTTCAGTTTTACTTTTTCTCCTCTTTTTTATTAACCACTTGGACCACTCTTTATGTTTAAGGGATAAGGAATATAGAGGGGGGTTTTCTTCTTCTTTTGTAAAAGAAACACACTATATATATTTACACTGCCCATCTCAAGAAATGAAATATACAATATTCTGTTAAACCCTCCATATATGTGGTTCCTCTTCCCTGCACTTCCATCCTTCCTCCCATCCTATCCCATCCTCCCATCCCTTCCTCGATCCCAAGAAATGTAGTCTTCTTGTAGCTTTATCTGAATCTAGCTGAAAAGTTAAATTCCCACACCAAACCACAGTCATACCTTTCCAGATACAATGGTAAACCTTTCTAGATCTATTCCAAGTTATGCTCTCTTTTTGTTTGTTTGTTTTGAAATCTTACAAAATGATTTAATATGATAAATCAATTTATCTCTGAGTTAGAACCCAAGGACAATAAAATTTGAGCAAGTCTTCAGAAAATAACATGTGTTATTTGATAGATGGCAGGTACTTCACTGTATTGGGAAAGGTACTGGAAGAGAAAGTAGGCTTAGTTTTTGCAACGTTTGAATATGTTTAAAAACAACAAAGCCACTGGGATACAATTTATTTGAAACATTCTAAATGTTCTCAAATATATAGGGCTTCAAAAGTTTGTGAACAAAATCTACTATATTTTGATTTCATTTTTAAAAATCATTTTATTGGGGCTCATACAATTCATCACAATACATAGATCAATTGTGTAAAGCACACGTATACATTTG
>NW_022103942.1:11829492-11884578 GCF_000313985.2 Echinops telfairi
TGCCATCCCCCAGAGAGGAGGTTATATGTAGATCCCTGTGATCAATTCCCCCTTTCTACACCCCCCCACCATCTTCCCTCCTGGTATCACCACTGTCACCCCTGGTTCTGAGGGGTTAATCTGTCCTAGATTCCCTGCGTTTCCAGTTCCCATCTCTTTTAGTAAAGCCTTCACCAACTTTTCTAATTAAATGAGATGGTGTAATTCATGAGATACTAAAGCTATTTAGAACTTTATAGGTCCTGTATATTTAATCAGAGGCCCTGCCCTGATACCATAGTGGGTACGTGGCGGGCTACTAACCACAGGTTTTCTGAGGAAGGAAGATGAGGCTGTCTCCCTCTGTAAAGATGTTTCATGTCTTGATCTGAGTCAGCAAGACATCACCAAGTAGAGCACGAGGGAGGCGAGCACAGAGCGGTCAACGAGGGTGATAGCCTACATTTTCAGACTGCAAGATTCTCAGCATAAAGAACAGTAGACATGAATTTATTTTTTTTTAAAAAAAGCACCAAAGCCTGATGAAAGACTTCCCTTTGTCACTGACCCGAAGCATAAGCTGGTGGAATGCAGCTCCCCAACTCTCCTGACCAATTTTTCCTGGTCCTGGAGATAACTAGTGTTGCTGCCCTGCTACACTGCATGGACATAAGTATGTGTCCAGCCTGGAGTGAATATAAGCACAAATCGGCTTGGCTCTTGCCCAAGGCAAGGAAAGTCTGGTGTGACAACCTCACAGTCCTACCTCCCTAAGAGCAGGGATCTCCCAGGAAACCTGACATGGAGCTACCTAACTCTACAGGTCTGGAGTGGGAATGCATAGTGAATAAATTAACAATCTCCCCATGCTGGGGGAGCTTCAGCCCTACTCTCAGAAACAAATTCCCAGTTCCCGAGGTAGAGGTCTGCAGGGTGCCTTTCTTAAGGCACCCCAAAAGGACAGCCATTCGCAGGCTTTTTAAAAAACTTCTTTTGTTTGCAGACAACACACACCAGGCCCACCAGCCAGGTGTTACCCTAACAATACAAATCGAAAAGGTAACTTAGGTTTTATAAAATACAGGCATGGAGTTTGAGCATTAAAGACCACAGGACCCAGAAGCTGCTTTTAGTTGACATACTAGATACATCTGGCAATGCACCAGCTGTCCCAAGACACCAGCTCCTAGTTACCACCCAAAGCCACTTAGAGAAGCAACCTGCCCTTTAAATAGACTATTGTTTCATCCTTCTCTCCTATACCACCTAGGTAGATGGCAGTTATAGACCCCACTCTCCTACCTCTACTTGGTCACCTTCATAACCTGAAAATAGCGAAACCAGACCCTTCTGGCCTGATAAGTCAGAGGTTTATTCCTTTAAGATAATGAACCTAAATCATAAGAATATAGGACAGTCAGCCATACCAGACACCAAAATCACTTCCCTAACCTTAATCTCAATCCTACCCTGACATCCTAAAAGACCACAAGGTAGTAAAACAACATGCTAACAGAAACTGTCCCAAATTGCTCAAAAGACCACTGCTCCACACAGTCCTGATTTCCCCCCAGGACAAGGTCTAGACCCCAGCTGTTGTTCTGTTGGCATTGTTATGGCTCTGTGTTCTATCAGCCCAATATGTTGCTCCTCTTTAAAACAAAGTTGTGCTCGATCCTTATCATTCATCCTCGATTAGGATTTCCCAAACTGGATATACATAAGGACAGGAAAAATATTAACTTTATTGATTTAAATTTACATTCTTTGTTTTCTAGTTGCTTAACACATCATCAATCCACAAGTTAGCAGCCACATCAAACACAAAGCTCCTGGGCAAAGCTTAGAGCCCAAACATGCATTGACAGCTCTTCTGCTTCTTATTCTAGTATGATTTTTTTCCTGTTTTTGTTTTAAATACTTTTGTCTCTTGCCCAATCCATCTATAATTTTAATATCTAATTTTTTTATTCCATAGACCTTTTAAACTTTTTTCTTTTTCCTCCACGTTAATCCTTCTATTTCATAAAACCAAAAGTTGACACTAACCCTCATAATCTCCCCTTTTTCTCTCAATATTATTACCCATTCCTCTGTCATTGTAAAACAAGGTATTGTTTTTGGCCTAATTACCTTTCTTCTTAGCTACCAATTAACACAACCTAATCCCTCCCCTTTTTACGCATTTTTCGGTTCTTTCTCCTTTCTCTAACACTTCCTCTTCCACTTTTTGATTTTCCCCTAATAATTAATCTAATACTGTCCTGCACATATTTAATATAAGGTATCTACCACTACTCTATGGCATGATCTAACAGAGATAACTGCTCCCACATAACCCTATCTCCCTAACGCACGAAATACCTATAACTACACAAATAGGTCAAGAAAACTGCAGAAGATATCAGTTGACACACACACACACACACACACACACACACCAACAAATCTCGCTTAAGAGAAGTACAGCCAGAATGCTCCTTAGAAGCCAGGATTCTGAGAGTTTCTCTGACTTCTATGCTTTTGATATATCATCAGGAGAGACCAATCCTGAGAGAAAGATATCATTCTTGGGGGGGCAGCAAAAAAGAAGTCCCTAGACAAATTGGATTAACACAGTGACTGCATCGATGGGCTCAAACATATGAACAACTGTGAGGGGGAAAAAAACCCCAAAACTGGGAGGATGGTACCAGGCCAGATGGTGTTTTCTTCTGTTGTATATAGGGTCCCAATGAGTTGGAACCCATGTAACAGAATCTATCAACAACAAGGTGCCTTGGCCGGGCTTCAGATTGCTAATGGAAAGGTCAGCATTACAAACCCAGCCGTCATTCTGGAGAACAATAAGTCTATGTGCTCCCTTACAGATTTACAGCTGGAGAAACTCTAGAATGAGGCAATGAATCAAAGAAGAGAGGATGGCAAGATTTTGCCTAGCATGTCACCAGGCAAGACCAATCCCTGGAAAAGTACATCACACTTGTTAAAATAGATGATTGACACAATGGCTGCAACAGGATGTCTGCGAGTCAGACCGTAAATTTAATTTTCTAGGTCATACTGAGCTACTACTGTTTCCTACATATTTGTTATTTATAGTACATATTATCAAACTGGTATGGTGAAATGTTGAACAAATTTTTGTTCCAACCATTTGTGCCCATTTCCACTTGCTTCTGCTTCTTCTTGTTGTTACTTACCATCTAGTCATTCCAAACAGAGTGGAGTCATTGGGGCATAGTACAGTCATTGTGCATTGGGCTGCTAATCACAAACCACTAGCCACCCTGGAGGAGAAACACAGACTTTCTACTCCTTTTTGAAGAGTACAGTACTCTTCTCAGAAAGCCACATGCACAGTTCTACTCTGCGCATGGAGTCAGAATTGGGTTGATGGCAGTGAGTTTTGTTTTGTTTTTGAGTTATGCACAGCAGAACAAAAAATTTTGTTTCCTGTTCCACACCACGATATAATTTTTCTTGAATAATAGGAAAAGGCAATGTATATGAGAACTTGATTCATTTTTATCTTTTCATTTTCTTCTATTAATACAAAACTGCTAAGAAGTAAATGTTATTTTTAAAATTAAGCATCATTTAAAGTCACAAAATAAATAAAAATGCGATACAACTATTTAAAAATCAGGAATTTATAGACTAATATGAGAGAATGGCATTGTAGTCAAATAGAATACAGACACTAAAATGTCTGCTTGAGAAATATTATATTAATATAAGGAAAAAATATTGCTAAGTGCAAAAATCAGGCTACTGAACAATTTTTATAATATGTTTTATTTTCTAATGAAAAAGGTATAGATACAAGTAGAAAAGCATGATTAAAGACAAACAGGAAATTGTATGTGTTGCTATTTTAGGATCTTAATGTTTATAAGTATGTATTTTTCATTTTTTCCTATGTTTTTCAGATTATCATCACTGAGCATACATAATTTGAAAACAATTGAAATGATTTTTAAAAATGTATTAAGATCAGGTTACAGAAAATAAATCTCAGTTCCTACCTCTACTATATACAAAAATATATACAGTGATATCTCGGTTGTAGAACTCAATTTGTTACAAATTCATGACTAAAACAGTAAAGTTTGAGGACTGAACATATTTTCCCCATAAGAAATAATGGTAAACCAAGTAACTGGTTCTGAGGCTCCCAAATTACACTTACAAATTCACTATGGGGGCTTTTAGCTTTCTTGCATATCACTGTCTCTGATACGGTATTATCATATACTGTATAACAGAACATTTATCATCATTAATGATACAATATTGATGCATCATTGTTATTAACAAAAGTTCGTATTTTACTCAGTTTTTCTTAGTTTTTGCCTAATGCTATCTAGACAACAAGAGAAACAGGCACAAATACCAAACAGTCCTAAATGAAATGCCTTAACATGAACATGATATAGAATTACTAGAAAGAACTTAAAAGAATGATGATTGCATTCATACAATAGATAGAGGAAAAGTGAAAAAGACAAAAGCTAGAAACCTCACTACATGCCTTAAAAGAAACACTTCAAACAGAAACACTAAAGTCAAACAGTACAATAGCCTTCTTGCATATCACTGTCTTAGATATGGGATGGTCATTGACTTCTTTCTGATTTATCCAAATTTGCAGTAACTTTTTAACCTCTTCAGTGGTCTAGGTTATTTGTTTCAGGAGTAACGAATTCACACCTTTCACTATATTAGCCACTTTAATAATATTTTTTTTCAAGAATGTTGAGGTCGTCTTCGTCATGTTGTTTGAATTCAGCCACCAAATCAGACAAATTTCACAATGATTTCTTTCATTAACTCTATTGTGGCTCTCATCGTTTTCCTCTTAGCTTTACTGATGGTATCACTAACTTTCTTTAGAGGTATGGTTATGATATTTCATACAAATAAAGTACACAAAAAAGCACAATGGTGAAATTTTTAAATGCACTAACACAAGCACTGAAAGTTGTCGGCGTGAGAGTATTGCTTGACCTTTTTGTATCTGAAGCAAGACACAACACGTGACTCATTCTCCACCCATACAGGCTTTTCAAGCCATATTTTCAGTTTGACTATCAAGTGAGGTATGAACACCTGAGCAGATTGTTTCAAACTTAGCTGTTCCAATAGTTCGACAACAGAGGTGTCGCTGGACTTAAAATGGATCACAGATCATAAAAGCTAACACATAGAAGAACATATAAGAATTAACCTGTATGAATTTGGATTAAAGAGAGATTTCTTAGGCAGGAGAAAGTAAAAGATTAGAATAAATACAAGCTAAAAATTTAAAAGTTTGTCCTTTGAAAAGTGCAGTGGACACTATACTGGAAAGTATGTTGAATATCTACTCAACAGGGTAATGCCAAATTCAAATCATAATGTAATACCACTGAAAAGTAGACTGATGTTGAGTGACAGAAGATAGAGAACGCAAAGGCAGAGTGAAAGGGGCCAGGTGGCAGAAAGCACTGCAAGTGGCAGGATATCTGGAAGGGTGGTCTCAACAGCCTAGGACAATCTAATATTAACCCAGCATGCATCAGACCCCTAGGCTCATTCTAAACTCCAAGGTCATCAGACCCAAGACTATTTTGCTGAGTTTGCATGCATACTTCCTTGTCCTTGCCCAGGCAACACCCAGCCAATGGGAGCGAGCATGACTGGATCTAAGAAATAGGACCAGCATGGGATTGGTCAGTGCATAACCTGGAGAGGCAGACCCCACTAGTGCCCCACACCTTAGAAAAAACCTCCAGACCAGTGGTTCTTAACCTTCCTAATGCCCCAACCCTTTCATACAGTTCCTCATGTTGTGGTGACCCCCAATCATAAAATTATTTTCATTGCTACCTCATAACTGTAATTTTGCTACTGTTATGAATCACAATGTAAATATCTGATATGCACAAGGTATTTTCACTGTTACAAATTGAACATAATTAAAGCATAGTGATTAATCACAAAAATAATATGTAATTATGTATTGTGGAATATTTATTTCTAATGACGAATAAAAGAAATTCTGTCTTGAAACATGGTGTAGCTTGGGTAACAGCCTTCACACCTGGTACTCATTTGTGGGCGTAGCTGCGTGTTGTCAGACCCGCCTGCAGAAGGATAGAGGAGCGCTGTCTGGGTTCCTTAGACCATGGGAAATATGTGTTTTCCAATGGTCTTAGGCCACCCCTGTGAAAGAGTCCTTTGACCCCCTAAGGGGGCTCCACCCACAGGTTGAGAACCACTGCTCTAGTCAGTTCATTCAAAGGCAAATCACTTGAGTCTCCACCTGCTGAGTCTGTGGTTTTTCTTTCCTTTCCAAATAAACTCTGCGGTTGGGTGGTCTTAAGTCCATTCTTCAGTTTTTGTGACCAAGAGCTTCTGGACAAAGCAGAGCAGTTGCAGCACTAGCAGAGTGGTTTATGAAAGCTGACTGCCACAGCTTCCCCCACTAGAAGGGGCTGCAGGGTTTGAACTGCAGACCTTTGTGTAAGCAGCCGAGCTCTTTAACAACTACACAATCAGTTTTCCTTAAACACCACACTCTAGAACCAAACCAAACTCACTGCCATTGACTTAATGCTGACTCATAGCACCCTGGTGCTCCCAACCCGTGGTTTTTGAGACTGTAACTGTTTACAGGAGTAGAAAACCCAATCTTTCTCCCCTGGAGCTGCTGGATGTTTTGAACTGCGAGCCATGTAGATAGCAGTCAAGCACATAAGCACTACATCACGAGGGGTCCTTAAACACCATTAGAATGGTGAAAATTTAAATAACTCACAATGCATATGTTGACAAGGATGTGTAGCAACTGGAACACCCATGTTGCTGGTGGGAGAATAAGATGGTGAGACAACTTTGAAGCTTTTTTTTGCAATTTATTATAAAATTAAACATGCAATTAATCTATGATCTAGCAATTTCAATTTTAGGTATTTACCCAAGAGGAAATGCAAATATATGTTGACCCAGCTTGTATTCATATTCATAAAACCATATTAATGAAAGCTAAAATTTGAAAATAAGCTAAATGTTCAGCAGTAGAAAACTTGTGTCATAGAAATCTAAAGAAATACTAGTCAGAAATAAAATGAAATGAATTGTTAATAGATTCAGTGCGATGACTTTCATAAACATTATGCAGAGCAAAAGATGCCAAATATCAAAGATTTCCTTCTGCTCTCCATTTATTAGCTAGAGAAGGGAGAAGAGGTGATGATGGCAAGAATCAGGCATAAATTGTAACACAAGAGAGAGGTGGAACCAGGTTTCAGCATGGACCTCTCAGGCACAAAGGGAGGTGAAAGGCAGGTAAGACACATTTCCTCATCAAGAGAAGAGACTGGATATCTTGAAAAGGCTGGGTGGAGAAAGGCAGGATATTCACACTACCCCCACAATGTCTGAATAGACTCTGGGGTTTGGGTCTCAGACAAGGTTACCACCTGATGTCTGGAGTGCTGGATTGAACTTGTTTGCGAGAAGGAGGTAAGCTACATAGGACCAGCCAATAGCAGAAGACCTACCAGAAAGCCAGCCTATGATGGGAGGTCTGTCATTAGCAGAATATAAGGTCTGGTTCTATATTTTGCCAGGCCTTTTAAACTACTTAAGGGCCCTTGAAGTCTTTTCCATAGTATCCCCTTTATTGAACTCGCTCATTCTGTTTAATCCTTTTTTTCTGATTCTGGCCTGATTTTTGTCCCTCCCCTGAACTGAGAAGCAGAGAAGCTTGAAACTTTGTTTGCGTCTCCTTCCAGCAACACGTTTAGGTCCTTGTTTGGAGTAGTTTGGGAAACAACATTGGCAGAAAGCAGGCCGATAGCTGCCTGGGGCAAAAGACGGTAGCCATTCAATGTAAAGGTCCTTCAGTGAAATAGCAGGGGCGAAACCCCGGAGATGGTGGCACTTAGTCATCCTTGAAGTCGGAAATTGAACACATGGCTCTATTTTCATCCCAAAACTGGACAAGTCTACAAGGGGTACACTAACTTAGGGAGGGTATGTTCACCTTGGAACAATGAACCATTTAAGATAAAAAGTGAAGCATTTACCTAAGAACCAAGTTCAAAACGTTTCCGAAAGGAGGAATGGAACCAGGGAACAGAAAGTGTGATAAGGGACTTTACGCTGAGGAAATTGCAATGAATTCGATGAATCAAAACGTGTATGAATTGCTGAGTATAAAACGGGGGACCTACTCTGTAAACCAATTGATTTACAATAAATAGTAAAAATAAATAAAATAAAAGCCCTGGGATTCTGAAACGCAGCACTTGAAAGTTAGAACACAGAAGACAAGATCGTGGGGTCTAGAGTGAGTTAGCAGTAAGTGTTACCTGAAGCTGGGCCATACTTCTTCTGAAATGGGTAGGACTGTTTCATCATGCGTGTCGCAGCCCAACGCTTAACCAGGCAGCTGGAATCAACCAGCAGCTCCAACGGGAAAGACTGGCTTTCTTCACTTGCAAATAGTTACAGTCTCGGGAAAATCCACAAGGGGTCGCGAGTGAGTCAGCAATGACTCGATGGCAGTGAATTGGATTGTTTTTTGGTTAGGTCATTGTGAGGAGCCATGGTTGTGGAGTGAGTTCTGAATTGGACTGCTAATCAAAATGTCAGCAGTTAGAAACCACCAGCCACTCCAAGGGAGAAAGATGAGGTTTTCTGCTTCCGCCAAGAGGTACAGCCCTGGAAACCCACAAGGGCAGTTCTCTTCTGTCCTGTAGGGGCTGCTGTGAGTAGGAATCCGCTCAATGACAGTGAGTTTGGCTTTGGAGTTATTTTTTAAAAATAATTTTATGGGGAGCTCATAGCCTTATCACAATCCATACATACATCAATTGTGTCAAGCACATTTGAACATTCGTTGCCCTCATCATTCGAAAGACATGTGCTCTCCACTTCAGCCCTTGGAGTTATGAGATGAAAAATAAATCCACCGGCTGGAAATATAAAGGTAGAGGAAGGTAAAAGGCAAGCTGGGCAAAATGTTTCATTTGATTTCGATTTATGGTGTAGAATGAACAGAAAGCAGGTTTTTACTTTTTGTTTCTATTTGCCTACTACAAGGAGACAAATAATTTCTCTTTGGCTGAAATTTGTATTTGGTTTCGTATATGTCATGATGTTAACATGCTAGGCTTTTTCACACCTCTTTTTGTTCCCTTTATTTTTTATTTGCAGATTTTGTTTCAGTGCATAAATAGACCAGACAGCAGACATTATTACTGTGAGAGCTTTTATTTTGATATAGCCTGCACTGCACCATTTGGACTCCTAAGGAGATGGTCTTTTTTCCCCTTCTCATCTCTATGATATTGCAATCCTTTTACTATTCCTTGTCACCCGTCCCTCTGGATCCTTCTCTGTTTATCTCGTTCTTTTTGTATTTCAAGGTAACTGAGCTGTTCCTTTCAGTTTATTTAAGGGTTTTCAATGAATCAAATAGTGTAGGTATGTTTGTCACACGGTGTGAAAATGAAAAAGAAAATTGCATGTGTAGGAAATGAAATTGGATAAAACTTTTATAACATAGCTATATGTTTATAAAATCTAATAAGACCTTCAAGCTAGAGATATTCAAGGGCTAGCAGAGGTCATTTGCAGCTCCTTTTGTAGTCTTTGTTCAGTTGTTAGATTTCCTGTTATTTGGTCTGTGGCTTGTCAGCTGCAGACTTCGCCCACTGAAACAAGTCCAGGGAATTGTACAATGCAGCACTTGCATGAGAATCTAGCCTAATTTTCAGTTGGGTCATATTTCAATATTTAAACCTATGAATCTTTTCAAAACCTGATTTTCAATATAAGTGAAGTAGATGATAACATAATTGGTCATATTTTCCAAATGATGCCTATGAGCAAATTCTAATGCTGAAGAATATTTTAATTATGTTTTAATGAGAAAGGCAGGCAAGAATGTCATGTGTAATGAGATTTCACCAAAATAAGTATTTCAGGAACCAGTGCCTAAGCAGAGTGAAGAGCTAAATGTAAAAATCAATAGTTGTGTGCTGCCTAGAGAATTACTCAACAGTCTCTTGGTACATATGTTGTCAGCATTGTAATTCCCTATTGAATTGTAGGATTATTAAGTGGGCATGTGGCCAAGTCAGCAGAGGTCACTGTTGTCAAAGGGTAGGGGTAAGGTTTAGGTTAATAGCCTGCTCTTTCTTTTGTTTCTGCTTCCCTCCAGGTAACTGCTGCAGCAATGGATATTTGACCCACATGCTATAGTTCCACAAGTAAATTCCTCATCTTCTTAAAAATGGTTACGTCTTTATTTCTAATTTTAATTAGTCCAACTCCTATTGACCTCACACAGAACATGAACAAAATGCTTCCCAGTCCTATTCCATCCTCACAATTGCTGCAGACTGTGGCAATCCATCTCATTGCGGGTCTTCCTCTTTAGCTAGCTCTATACTTCACCAGTCATGATGTTATTCTGCAGGGACTGGACCTTCCTGATGACATGCCCAAAGAACAAGAGACAAAGCCTCCCCATCCTTGCTTCTTAAGGAGCATTCTGGCTGTACTTCTATCAATTTAGGTTTATTGCCTTCAGTTAGTGTGAGGGGAATCCAGCCCCTAACACATCATCATGGGTCTGGTAGGCGCAACTGTACAGCGATAAGTAAAGATTATACAGAGATAGAAGGGAGATTGAAATAATGGAATCAGACACAATTCATGACGCTCACCTCAGCCTCACTTGGTGGTCCATGTGGAGAGAGAGAGAGAGAGAGAGAGAGAGAGAGAGAGAGAGATTGATTTAATGCTAACCAAGGCTTTTATATTCTCTGGGGATATGCAAGCCCCCTATTTACAGTTGAAGACATAAATCACAGGAAAGGATTGTGCTATAGGCAATACAGTAATGGGAGGGGGTGGTCTAGGGGTATACACGCAATAGGAAGAGGAGGGATTGGGGGTATACGTGTGGCAAGGTGGGCAGATCCTAGTTTCAGGATGGTAGTCTAACTTCAGATGTCACTGAGTCAGTTTGACTTGTTCCCTAGCTCAACTATAGAGACCATTATCAGTAGGGTGTGAACTCCCACCTTCAGGCACCAAAATCGATGACTTTAGGGAGAAGTAGCCCATTGTACTTAACAGCAGGGAGCGGGCCCTACCAGTCCAAACAGTTGTCTGGCAACTGACTGCCTTCAGGGAGGTAACTTGACAATCATTTACCATTAGCTGCAAGCAGTGTCCTAAGTCCAACATATTTGGGGGAGATGACTTGGGAGAAATCTTTGTTTCCCACAAGTTTGCAACTCAGTGCTTAACTCACTGCACTAGCAGAACTATGGAAAACCCAAGTCACTGCTGTCAAGTCAATGCTCAGTCATAGTGACGCTGTAAGACAAAGCAGAACTGTCCCTTTGAGTTTTCATATCTGCACATCTTTGCAAGAGCAGACTCAGCTTTCGCCCATGGAGTAGCCGTTGTGTTCAAATTGCTGACCTTGGGTGAAGTATGATACTTAATTCACCAACACCCCCAGGACTCAAGAATTACAACTCAAAGTTTCAACATTAACTTCAATTTGTTCAGCTTGAAAAACTGTGAGTATTTTCTTCCTTTTGGTTTACCAGCTCCAGGAGACTGCACATTTTACTTTCATATTTTACTTTGTCTTCTCCAGCTAGCCTTAGAAATTTTCTGTTCAGCTGTGTTACTTCATCATTTATTTGCCATTTTCATTTATAATCAAGAGTGAGGAGCCCTGGTGATGTAGTGGTTATGCCTTGACCACAAGGTCATCAGTTCAAAACCACCAACTGTTCCACAGGAGAAAGATAAGGCATTCTACTCCCATAAAGTTACAGTCTTAGAAACCCATAGGGGCAGGAGTTAAAGGTTCGCTATGTCAGAATCAACTTAATAGCAGTGAGTGAGTGAGTGATTGAGTGTGTGAATAAATGAGTGAGTAAATAAGTGAGTGAATGAGTGAGTGGTATTTAAGAGCAAGTGAATAACGTCCATGCTAGTCTTTTCTTTCTTTCAGGACTCTTCTGACATAATGATAGTCTTTTTTCTCTTTCAGGATATTTTGCTTTCGTCAATGTGTGATGCTCTTGATATCATCTCACAATTATTCTGGCTTTATATCTGCAGTATTCAATATGTCAAATCTATTCTGGAGATAGTCTCCAAATTCAGTTGGGAGATACATAAGGGTTTTTTTTTCTGGTTTTCCTGGACTTGTTTTAATTTTCTTCAACTTCAACCTGAACTTGCAAAGAAGCAAATTCTTGTAAGACCTGAACTTGCGTATAAAACTGATAGTTTCACAGTCAGTCTCTGGGTTCATTTTGACTAATGTTATTGATCTTCTTTGTTGCCTCTTTACCTACAACCTATCAGTTCGTCACACTGCGGTGGCTTTTACATTGCTATAATGCTGGAAACTGCCACTGGTATTTCAAATAACAGCAGGGTCTCCCAAAGTGAACAACTTTCAGCAGAGCTTCCAGACTAAGAAAAGACTACAAAGAAGGAATAGGCTGTCTACTTCAGAAGAATTAACTACTTCTGGGTAGCATCATAACATCATCAGATCCTAAACATCTCATGAATATCAGCAGAATATTGTCATTGATAGTGTCAGAAGATGAGCCACTCAGTTTGGAAGGCACTCAAAATACTACTGAGGAAGAGCTGCCTTCCCAAAGTGGAGTCAGCTGTAATGATGTGGAAGGAGTAAAACCTGCATGAGCGAAGCCTTAGGGACCTTCATTTGCTACTGGGGCATGACTCAAAATGAGAAGAAGTCAACATCACTGAATAATCAGAGCTTAGAATGTATAAAGTACGAATCTAAGATAATTGGAAGTTATCAGAAATTAAATAGAGCACATAAAGCTTGTATTGATCATTTTAAATCAGAAAAACATAGGGCTTACTATACTAAGAATGACACAACAAAGAGAGATGGGTTTACATTCATTAAAAAAGGACATTTTATGATCTATCTTAAAGTACAATGCTATCTGTGTTAGGAGAAAGTCTATCCCCATATGAGGATATCCAATAAATACAAATACTATTCAAAATTATGCCTGAACTTCTAAAGTTAATGAAACAGAAATTGAAGAATTCTACCAATGTCTTTAGTCTGAAATTGACCAAATATGAAAGCAAGATACACTGATGATTATTAGCAATTGAAATGTAAAAGTTGGAAACAAAGAGGAAGGAACAGTAGTTCTAAAATATGGTCTTGGTTGTAGAAATGAAGCTGGAGATTATATAATAGAATTTTGCAAGGCCAATGACTTCTTAATACCATATACCCTTTATCAACAACGCAAACTGTGACTATATATGTGGCCTCAGATGGAATACACAGAAAGCAAACAGACTAGGTCTTTGGGGAGAGACAACAAAGAAGCTCAATATCCGCCACTGCAACCAGGCCAGGAGCCAACACTAGAATACACCACCAGTTTCTCTGATGTAAGTTCAGAGGGAAGCTGAAGAAAATGAAAACAAGTCTATCAGAGCTAAAATATAACTTTGAGTATATTCTATCTTAATTCTTAGAACATCTCAAGAACAGATTTGACATATGGACCACCAAGGACAGAAGAATGGATGAGCTGTGGGATGACATCAAAGTTATCAATCAGAAGGAAAGCAAAAGGTTATTAAAAATTCAGGAAAGAAAGAAACTATCGTAGTAGATGTCAGAATAGACTCTGAAACGTGCTTTTAATTATGAAGTAGCTAAAGCAAATGATATAATGTTGAAGTCAAAGTGCCAAAGACATTATTTCAAAAGGCTGCTCAAGACGACAAAGTTAAATATTATAATGAAATATAGGGTTGTCAGACTCATTGCCTCCATGGGATCAAGCACAGGAACAATTGTGAGGATGGTGCAGGACCAGGCGGTGTTTTTTTCTCTTGTGCATCCGGTCGCTATGGGTCGGAACCAACTAGATGACACCTAACTACAACAACAGCAACGGCAGCAACAGATTTTAACATATCTGCTATATCAACTACTTTTCATTTTGCCATACTGTGGTGGCTTGCATGTTGCTGTGATGCAGGGATTTATGCTATGAATATTTCAAGACCCATGCTTGAGCCAGTGGAGGCAATGAGTTGGACAATACTTTCTGTTTAATGGTGATCTTAGTTACTATTACTTTCAATGGAAGTAAGCATTGTTGAGATTCAGCCAGTTTGAACTGGTTTGGCAACCCAATGCCTAATTTTTTGTTGAGTTCCATGAACTGCTTTTTAAAATGGCACTTGTAATCATGGTTTTCTCTACTTTGGGTGGCTGGACAACACAAACCACACATTTCTATTCCTTGCTTTTATTTAAAATTCATCTACAAAACAGCATATTCTAAGTGCCCGAGGTAATGTTGATTCCATCCATGGGTATAAAAAATTAGATGGGACTACAATTGTAATATTGTATAAAACTTGTTATACTTTGGGTGAAGCACTACATTCTTATGCCCTTGCGTTCGTTACTTCAGTAAACAAACACATAACAGAAAAAGTACCGAAAAACTAGAGGGTGACATGCTGTCATTCATTTGTTTCAGCTTTGTTCTATGCCCTAAATTCCCGTGAAATATTACGAGTGAATTATGAAATTTCTATAGTCAAAGAACTAGCAATGTTGTCAGAACAATTGCTGTAATTTTAGCTTAAGTGGAAAGGCTTTTCTCCCCAATAGTTTTATTGAAACATTATTCACATATCACATACTTCCATTGTTCAGTTGTATTTAAAAAGTTGTATATAAATCACTACAATCAGTTCTAGTGCATCCTCCTCCCTCCTATATTCATTATTTGCTCCCCAATTCTCCTCAACCTCCCATACCCAATAAGCTATGACATCAATGACTCCATTTTTGTCTCTACCCATCTGCCCCTTCTGTGCTTCATAAACTGGGACATAGCAGAAGCAAAGCAAAAAAGCACAAAACAGTATATCTATATCTATCTATGTATCTATGTATCTATCATCTATCTATCGATCTATCTATCTATCTATCTATCTATCTATCTATCTATCTATCATCTATCTATAATCTATCATCTATCTATCTGCAATGCCAGAGAGAAAACTGTCAAGAAACAAGAAAGAAATATTTGTTTTTTATTGATTTTCACAATTATGGGGGTTTATTTTTTTATTTTTAAATCATTTTATTAGGGGCTCATACAACTCTTATCACAATCCATACACACATCAATTGTGTAAAGCGCATTTGTACATTCATTGCCCTCATCATTCTCAAAACATTTCCTCTCCATTTAAGACCCCGTCATTAGGTCCTCATTTTTCCCCTCCTTCACCGCTCCCCCCTCCCTCATGAGCTCTTGATAATTTATATATTTTTATTTTGTCATATCCTGCCCTGTCCGACGTCTCCCTTCACCCACTTTTCGGCTGTCCGTTCCCCAGGGAGGAGGTCACATATAGTTCCTTGTAATCGGTTCCCTCTTTCCTACCCACTCTCCCTCTACCCTCCCAGTATCGCCACTCACACCACTGGTCCCGTTAACAGTTTAGCACAAGTCAGGTTCATAAAATCTTAAATATAGTTCGTAGTTCACAGCAGTGCCTCTTCTTATCCATGCTAACATCCACGCCTCTCTGGTCTTCTGCAACCTAGACATGCAACCCCTTGTTCTCTGCCCAGTTGTGGCAAGTATTAGAAAGCTTCTTTGTGCCAATAAATGCCCAAAGGATACTACACTTTGTAGGCTGATTCCTGCCCAAGAAAGCTCAGCTTTACTTATTCTATGGGTCAGGAACTTGGTTGATCTGCCTCATGGTTTCAGAGTTGTTCTTCTGCTCTCTCATGATTATAATGGTGGGGCTTCTGGTGCCCCCGTTGCCTCCTACACTTGAGGCAAATATCTCAGATACCCTCCGCTGTTGCACAGAGACTTTCTCTGTTCCTGCTCTTGAAACGACTCAGCCTCATAGCTGGCAGAATGACGAAACATACTGATCATTGAATTAGAATTTCACATGCCCTATTTGTATGATCTCACCAAACATTGGGTGGGAATTACAAAGATGATGGGCAGAAGAACTAAACCCAGCAGGTTCACTTCATCACAGGTTCCATACATCTTATTTGCATGGAGCAACCCAAGTGAAATAGTGGATTATATGTCCCTCTTCAGGCTTTAAGAAATATTTATACTTAGAACCAATCCAGAATTGGTCAATAAGGAGATCAAATAACCAGTTAGCATATTATACTGTAGTTCTATCCACCATAGTCAAGTTTATAATAATTTCTGTCTGATAGCAAGGCGATTCAAGTCCCTCAACAATGTTCAAAGGGGATCTGCCAGACTTCTAATCTGCATAGGTTCTCTGTAGATGGATTTTGGGCTTCCACGGTCCTCCACATAGCCTTCTACAAATTGGGTGTTCACAATTTGAGCTCTGATACCTTTCCCTTCATCATATTTGGATTTGGTTATTTGTCATCTTTGGATCACACAGGCGGGTGTGCTTTTTAGAAGTGGAAAGAGGTTTTTCAAAGTTGAACATAATATGTTAATGGAAGAGAAATCACCTATTTCTAATATATCAAACACAATGACTGTTTTCTAATTGGTCTCCCTCTAAAGGAATGGGATCCTACTCCTATGGTAAGAAGATGGTTTAGAATAAATCATACAGCCTATGATGATTGGATTAAAGTAATGAATATTTCAAATGAGGCTCCCAATCAAGAAGCAATATAGAAATATCTTAAACAACAGTTGCATTGTTTTTTTCAGGTATTATTTAATATATTTATGAATATTTAAAAACTTCCTTAAAACAGTAGGAGCCCCGATGTTGTAGTGATTATGCATTGGGCTGTGATCCACAAGGTAGGCCACTGAACCACCAGCAACTCCGAGGGAGAAATATGGGGCTTTCTACTCCCTTAAACAGTTAGTATTGGAACCAAACGGAGTCAGTTCTACTCTTTCTATAGTGCTGCTCTGAGTTGGCATTAACTAGATGACAGTAGGCTTTATTTGAATCATAAAATAATCTACTTTGTGTACTTCTTTTATTGCTCTTATTTAAGTATTAACTGTGTGAATTAATAAACTATCTTTTGATATAATATTTTTTACTTAAAATGATCGCTAAAGCAACAAACTGGTTGTTAAATTGTATGAATTCCACCACTAGCTTGAGCTCATTGTTTCAGGCACTGAGTCAATTCATCTCATTGAGAGTCTTCCTCTCTTACGCTGCTCCTCTACCAAGGATCATGTTCTTCTCCAGGGACTTGTATCTACTGACATGTCCACAGTATATGAGATGAAGTCCTGCCATCCTTGCCTCTAAGGAACACTCCAGCTGGACTTCTTCCCAGGAAGATTTGTTTGTCCTTTTAGTACTTCATGGTACTTTCATATTCTTTGCCAGCCCCACAATTCAAACACAGCAATTCTTCTTAGGTCTTCCTTTTCTAGCCACTATTTTAAAAGCAGGGATATTTTGACTTTATAAAGCCACCACTTTACTACATGTCTATCAATGCTGCAGTTAAAATGGCACATGAACATTTTAGTAGTATTTCTAGTTTGTATAGTATCCTTATTATTTTCTTGCTCAAATAACTACTGAGATATAATTTATCTACAGTATACTTTACATATTTAAAGTGTACTATTCAATAGCTTTTGTTATAGGCACAAAATTTGCAATAATCATCAGTCTAATTTTAGAACATCTTTAACTTCCTATAAATATGTTTTGTTTATTAGAGTTTTCTATAAATCTCTAGTAATACCTTTTTTTTACTTACCCTCATACCTGGTGTGTTAGTCCAGGTAGACTAGAGAAACAAATCCAGGGAGACTCATATGTGTATAAGAAGCAGTTTTATATTGAAGAGCAATTGAATATTGAAAAAATATCCCAGCCCAGTCCAGATCAAGTCCTTAAGTCCGATATTCGCCCATATGTCTGATACCAATCTATAAAGTCCTCCTCAGACTCATGAATCCCAAGCAATGATGCCAAATGCAGGAAGGTCACAAGCCAGCGGTTGGTAGGACTTGTGGATCCAGTGGTGGTAGGAGCATCTCAGCACTGGCAGGGCTCCATGTGGCTCCTTCAGTTACAGGGCTCTGGCTGCATCAGTGTGGCTCCATCAGGCTTGTAGTCAGTAATGTCTCATAGGAAGTGAGCATATGTCCCACCTCCAGCAAGGTATACATCTCCTTAGCACCTCCAATTAAGGTTGGCAAACTGTGACCTTATTGACAGGCTAAAATCCGCCACTTCACCCTTAAATCTCAAATTGAAAACAGATTATGTAACAGTCATATTTTTTTCCCTTGGTCCACACATATATCAAAATCCAAAGCTAAATCCATTTTCCTTTAGTCATAGTAAGAGAGAAATGCTCTATAGGGTTCCCAAGATTGTAAACCGTCATGAAAGCCAAACTGCCACATCTGTCTACCAATAGTTAGGTAGTGTGTACCAACCGCCAACCTGTGTGTTAGTAGTCAAGCACTTAACTACTGTGCAACAGGGCTCTTTAGACATATGCACACATATGCTTAAATCAGTTTTAGAAATTACACTTAAAAAATGAACTGGTGTCTTTTGCAATTATCAGTCCAAAATGCCTTCATTTTATTTCATTAACAACAAAATACCCTTTTCTACATAAGAGGAGCACTGATGGCACAGCGGTTGTGTGTTGGACTGCTAAATGCAAGATATCAGTTGGAAACTTCCAGCTGCTCAGGAGGATAAAGATGGAGTTTTTCACTCCTGTAAGGAGTTACACTCTCAGAAACTCACAGAGGCAGTTCTACCCGGTTCTATAGGGTTGCTATGAGTTGGTATTTATTCAATGGCAGTGAGTTTTTTTCCCCCTCCACAAAAAATGCAACCCAATTTGATTATTTCATTGCAACCCAACATTCCTCTATGGCTATGGTAAGTATATTACCATCACCTACCTGCGTGCTTAGATCTCTACAATTTACAGCTCAGAATGACCCTAAATCAAACTTCTTCAATATCTTGAAAAGTCTATTTACTATGAGATTTTCCTTTCTTTTGAACCTGTGCTGCAGTAGAGCTTGTTGGTAGTAGTGGTTTTAGGCCAACTGGTTGACTCGGAATCCTCATGAGGACACCAGATGAGGCTCTATATGAAATATTTTCCAACCATACCAGATTCTTTAGCTTATCTTCTATCACCAATTCTATTATTCATTTACAACATTAGGTACATGACCTCAAAAATTCTAGAGTACGTTGAAAAACAAAAAACCCCAATTATATGAATATTCTTAAGAATAAGTACAATAGTTATTTAAATAAAAAACAAATACTCTGATTAAGAGCAAGTACTAATTGTCAGTAAGTTTTCCTGATATTGTACATAAGCCAATATATGTATAAACAAGATTAAACCAAGTCAATTTCTATATAATTTTGAAGTTCTATTTATTATGGAAAAGACTATGCTGGCATGATAAAATATTCAAAATTGGATACCAAAGATAAACACACTTACTTCTTAAAAATGAGGTCTAGAACATTTCAACATGGAGGTGGCGGTGGACAAACTAGAATTGATGCTCTAGAAAGCTGATTCTGATCTGGATTTAATTCTGTACAGGCTGTAACATGAAATAAAGAACAATTATCCTGATTCAGCTCGTGAGAAAAATCCAGTTATGCTCTTGAAGGAATTGTCAGCTATCAAGTCTCACTGTTAAACTTTGCATACACGGCTTAAACCAGTTCCTGCTGAACAGAAAGGTATTAAGAGCTGCATTTGTGTTACATTGTTTAAGACTATGGCCATGATACAAGCACTACCAACGCTAACAGACCTGGAGCTATCACCATTGACTGAAGAAGAGAAAATTGCAGAAAACCAATTAAAATTCTCACTTTCCTCTAGTTCCTAAATTCTTCCTCCCCTCTCCCACTACCATGACTCGAATTCGACCTTGCAAGTCTGGCTAGATCAGAGGATGTACACTGGTACAGATAGGAACTGAAAATACAGGGAATCCAGGGCGGATGAGCCCTATAGGACCAGTGGTGTGAGTGGCAAAACAGGGAGGGTAAAGGGAGAATGGGTAGGAAAGAGGGAACCGATTACAAGGAACTGTGTGTGACCTCCTCCCTGGGGGACAGACAACCGAAAAGTGGGTGAAGGGAGACGTCGGACAGGGCAAGATATGATAAAATACCAATTTATAAACTATCAAAGGCTCATGAGGGAGGGGGGAGCGGGGAGGGAGGGGAAAAATGAGGACCTAATGTCGGGGGTTTAAGTGGAGAGAAAATGTTTTGAGAATGATGTACAAATGTGCTTTACACAATTGATGTGTGTATGGATTGCGATAACAGTTGTATGAGCCCCTAATAAAATGTTTTAAAAAATTCTCACATGGCAAATTTGTGAAGAAATGGACTTGCATAGGGGAACTCTACAGGAGATCCAATTCCAGAGAACTTTAGGAAGCTGTCTTAACACTTGCTGACTAGGAGGTACAGGGACTGGTGAGGTTTGGCTAGATGACTAGATAGCGATGCCGTTCATGAAAGAGGGGATATAAGAAGAAAAAACAGACATTAAATGGATCAAATTCAGACAAAAAGATGAAAAAGAAGTAACGTGACTTTAAAAATATATTCTGACTTAGTTTTGTGATTTCAGGCAGGAACATTTTTTAAAAATATTTTGCTTCTGTTTTCTTTTTGTATAATTGGACATCTTCACCTATTGTAAGGGATGCTTTATGTACTGACAGTCAGAGTATGCATGAGCACACTTTAAAAATAAAAGATGAAATATTTATAGTTTTTTAAATGAGGTCTATTTGCCTATCTTTAGTTTAGGTGTTCATCTCTGAATATCAAAAATGGAGGCATTTAAATGGTCCCAAATTTTATCAGAAATAATTTCTTGCACAAACTCAAGAAGCAGCTCCCTAGCTCCCAAAATGTGCAGAACAGTTTATGAAGAATGTTTATGACAAGTCTTTGAGTATATCAGTCTGAAAAGATGCATTATACATTTATCTCTTGATTGTTTTCCTTTTATCAAAATTCATTAACTTTCATTTTTCCTCATTTTAAATCCCAATGTAGTCCTTCATGATTTTCCATTAGTTGTATTTTTTTGCTTCAGCCCTTGAGCTAATTAATTTTAATTAATTATTCTAGTTGTCTTATGAAATCCTTGTCCTGCTGAGTATTTTTGATAGGGTAATTTTGTACCTATCCCAAGGACAAACCCTGTATTTGCAACTTAAATAATCAGTGGAGATGTAGAATCAAAAATACTACTCACTAGATTAAATGTAACATCTTTTATTTTCGATGCTTTTAAAATAAAATATTTGTGATAATTAATATAATCCTTAAAAGAGCACCTAGCTAGAATTAAGTTTTACGAATGCAACCAAAATACCATTGGGTGGTTAACAAAAGACTCAAAATAAGGAGATTTTTGTGACTTTTCTAGAGTTTTGCTTCCTCATCTCAAAATCAAGGAATTGAATTACACTATTAATTTGTACAATCTAGCCCTGACATTCTAAAATCATTAACAGAAGTGGTCTTTGGATACCAGATAGCAGCAGCTTGTTAATTTTAATGCTATAGATCAATTAAAGAAACATACATTTTTATTACTGAATATTTTAAAAATATGTTATGAATTTTAAATGTAATAACATTTTTTCGACTTTTTGCAATCTTACTTCTCTAGAAGCGAATTATAAGCTACTGGAAAATGGTCTCCATATATTTCACTTTTCAAGGGAGATATTGTGCGTATTCTGAGCCTATTTTTCTTTGTATATAATTTATCCAGTTGTTTAATTTGACAAAATCCAAACTTACAGAAGATGAGAAAAATAGTAAAATGACGGCCCATCTAATATTTCTCATTTAGATTCACCAGTTTCTAACACTTGCTTTCTCATTCTCTCTCTTTAAACACACACACACATACACAAACTCATTTTTGCTAAACTTTTGAAAGTATTTTGTTGAAATCAGACATCCCCCCAAAATATTTCAATGTTATATATCCTCAAAGAACAATACTTTTATTTTACCATAAAATCATTACCATGTCCAATAAATTTAAATATACATAAAATATTATAGAATGCATATTCAAATATCCTCAATTATATTTACAGTATTGCTTTTAATTGATTCAAGAGCCAAGCAAACCATTAAGAGATTTTCTTCTATTTATTTATTTTAATAATTCATTTTATTTTTATTGTGCTGCTGAGAATATACACAGTAGATATACACAAATTCAACAATTTCTACATGTACAATCCTGTGACATTGAATACATTCTTCAAAGTGAGCAACCATTCTCATCCTTCTTCCCTGAGTTGTTCCACCCCATTATTATGAGCCACTGATCCTTAAATTCCCTACCTAACCTTTCAAGTACTATTATTAATTTAATTCCAAATTAGTTGTGTCATAAAATTCTATGAACAAGATTTGTCAAATTATTTATTCATTATGAAATTCAATTTAAAAATTCTATAAGATTTCTAATACATAGGTAATATATATTTCAATAACTTTAGAAGGCACATAATGAAAAGTTGACTCATTATTGGTGATAAAGAATTTGACTGATTACTTAGAAGATGTCTATCTGTAAAAGTACTTTTTCCTTTGAAATTAGTAAGTATTACAAGGCCAATAATTGAATCCATGTGACTATATTTTCCCCCAATATCCTTTAATCCAATGGTTTTAGACATCACTAATATTATTTGACTAAATAAAAATCAGAACACTGACACCAAAGGGTAATTATCTAATTCCATTATCACTTCGACATCTATTAGCTAGAAGTTTTCTTTAAAGAAAGCTTACTTCCTAAAATTTTGTTAATAACGACCTTGTCAAAGATATTCAAACCAGAATAATGTAAAGACCCCAGTGTATTTATCACCCAGCTTCAACAGTTATTATAGTCAGTGTGTTTCATGTAGCCATTTCTCCATCTTTTTGAGATTGCATATTGGTTTTTCTGGAGTATTTTAAAGCAAATTTAAGATATATTATTTTATCTTCAGCCTGCTTCCCTTTTATGTTACCATATTAAATTAAACTGTAACCTGTTTTCTATTTGATTATCAATAATCAACTAAAAATAAACAGGAAGATGTTAAAGACAGGAAAAATGAGAGCAGTGAGATGTTATAGTGTATAGTGAAACAATGTACAAATGAAAAAGTAGATACAGAATAAATTTGAGTTGATTTAAAAAACAATTCTACGTGTTTATAATGTCAACTCTGAGTCAACCAGAAGAAAGGTGTTTATAAAATTTATGATCTTTATATAAGTATCCAAGTGCATGTATACTGTATTTTATAAAGGTATATAGATGGATAAATAGGTAATATGTAATAAAATATTTATAAAATAAATACAGGGTTTTGCATGAGAATAAGACATCTTTCATATCTGGGAAATTCACTCATATGACCATATAAGAAAAAAGATGAATGAGATATTGCATTAAAAATAATAAGCATAGTTTCACTTTAAATCTTGGTAAATAAAATGAAAATAGAAATTTGAAGGAGGCAATAAAATTTGAGGTCATAAATAACATAAATTATTAGTATTATACTTCCTACATATGGTTGCTATTAGATTAGATAAACCAAAATGATTCACTGCCCTCAAGTTGATTCCCATATATTAAGATCCTATATGACAGAGTGGAATTTTCCCAGAGAATTTCTGAGGCTTAAAAAATTATGGTAGCAGACTGCTTCCTTTTTTCCCATGGAGGAGCTCAAAAAAACCCTCCCAAAACCCAAACCTCAAATTCACTGCCATCGATCTCAAAACAAACTCACTGCTATTGAGTCGATGCTGACAAGGTAGAATTTTCCAGGTGAGTTTCTTAGATACTATAACTGTTTATAGGAATAGAAAGACCAGTCTTTCTCTCAGGGAGAGGCTAGTAGTTTCAAACTGCTGACCTTGCAGACCACAGCCCAATGCATAACCACTATGCCACCATGGCTTCATAGAGTGGCTGAGGTGCTTGAAAATGCTGATATTTTGGTTATCAGCCCAATATTCAGTCCACTACACCACCAGATGCCTATAGGATGTTTGTTAGTCTGGGATAACTAGAGAAACAAATCCAGACACACTCATATGTGTTTAAGAGATAATTTTATATCAAAGAACAATTGTACATTAAGAAAACATCCCAATTCAGTCCAGGTTAAGTCCATAAATCCAACATTAACCCATATATCCCTTACCAGTCTACAAATTCTTCAGATTCATGCATCACATGCAATGACGCCAAATGCAAGTGGGTGCAAAGTCTTCTGGAACCAGTGGTAGTGGAAACATCTCAGCGCTGGCATGGATCTTCAAGTGGTTCCTCCAGCTCAATGGCTCTGGCTGCATCAGTGTAGCTCCATGTGGCTTGTCAGCAGGAAGATGAAGCAGAGAGTGTCTCCCGCCTCCAGGGAAGAATACTGGATTTCCCAGAAACCTTAGGAGAAGGTCACACCCACACAGAGGCCTCATTGGCTATGGCCTGATTGATAGGCTAGACTTCACCCTTTGAAAGTTGACAGATTATGTAACTGCCACAGAATGCAATGAATCTGTTGTTAGGTTTAAGTTATTTTGAAGCATGACTCCTTCAAGTCAATTGTAGAAACATCTCAAGACCCAACTAAATGGAAAAGTCACAATGGTGAGTCAAATTGCCTCAAACCAGCGTAAGCTTCATCCTGATTTTCACATAGAGATCTTTAGGACTCAACTCCCAAAGAATGGTGTCTAGTAAAAGTAAATAAGATGGACAAAACTCATCATTCTACACTTTGTAAGAAAACATGAGTTATTCTACAGGCTTCATTTCTGGATTGATGCCAATTTCCAGAAATGAAGATATGCTAACTTTTAAAAAATGTTCAGGTTTGGCTTCAAATATCTATTTTATAACAACATTGTAAATGGAATCCATTTTAGAATAGCAATCAAAGGAAAACACAAAGGTGATCAGATTATGGTAGCTGGAATATTAAGTCAGAGCTATTATATTAGAGCAGGAAGAGATGAGGAAATCCAATAATTTCGTTTCTAATGGAACAAGCTTCTGGAGGTTTCTGTCCAAGATTATTTTTTACACGTTTTTCTTTTTACAAATAAGTTACATTTAGGATTTTTTTATATATTGGTAGCACAGTTGAAAGTGAAACTTTCAATTGGCCAAACAAGTTTTTTGCCAGTGCATTGGAGTGATTCTGAAAAGTGAAAGGAGTTCACTGGAGATTACTGAGGATGCAAGCCAAGTTGATTTGATCTTGGGAATGACAATGGGGTGTCATGAATTCATATTAATAGAGAAGCATGTCATTATTTTTTATTTTAGAAACGAAGTAGTATTCACTTTTGAGGAGAGACATTCTGTAACTGCACAAATGGGTGACTGATTATAATAAATAATATAGATGCTGAAGAGCCATTATCATTATGTCAGGTCAGGAGTGTGTGAGGTAGATTTTTGCAGGTAGGGTTCAAATCTAAACTGTGAGAGAGTCAAGAAAAAATGAGAGCAAGAAACTGACAGTGAGTAGTGAATGGGATGAAATGGAAAGACAGAGAGGTATTGAACTTTATTGTACCTTTTTTTGTGTGGAGGTTAATGAGTTATACTCAATTCATATTGACCTTTCATCCATAATCCTTTATGTGATTTATAATTCTGGATCATACACTTATGCCTAGTTTTATTTTGGAGAGAATTATTGTGTTAGTCTAGGTACTTTAGGGAAACAAATCCACTGAATCTCATGTATAAGACCTCCTCCCTGGGTGACAGACAACAGAAAAGTGGGTGAAGGGAGGTGTCGGACAGGGCAAGATATGACAAAATAACAATTTATAAACGATCAAGGGCTCATGAGGGAGGGGACAGCGGGGAGGGAGGATAAAAATGAGTACCTAATGCCGGGGGTTTAAGTGGAGAGAAAATGTTCTGAGAATGATGAGGGCAATGAATGTACAAATGCGCTTTACATAATTGATGTGTGTATGGATTGTGATAAGAGTTGTATGAGCCCCTAATAAAATGATTTTAAAAAAAGAGAGAGAGTTTTATATGAAGGTTAAGTGTACATCAATAAAACATCCCAACCCAGTGCTGCCCAAGCCCACAGTCCAACATTAACCCATATGTCCAACACCAATCCACAAAGTTCTCCTTCATCTCACAAAACACACACCATGATGCCAAATGCAGGAGGAAAGCTGAATCAGTGAACGTGTAAGCATCTCAGCGCTGGCAGGGGTCTCCAAACGGTTGCTACAGCACCCAGGGCTGCATCGGGATAGGTCCATGCGGCTTCTCCTTGGGGATGTCTTGCAGGAAGTGAGCCTTGCCAGCTGAAGCAGGGAACTGGTAAGGCAGCTGCACCCTGGTCCAATCATCACAAAGCAAGAGACCGAGATCCAGAAAGGCGAGGCTCACCGAGCCATTTATCCCTCCACCCTTCAATTAACACCACGTGTTTATAGGCCAGCTTGGCACAATAAAGGAACTACCTCAATTATCTACTAATAAACAGGAAAAGGATGAAATTATGTTCTAACCATAATAGAAGGTGTGAATTAGATCCCATTCTTTGTTTAATGGTTATCTTGGTTACTGTACTTATTTATAATGGATGTAATGAATGATAAGCTACAGGTAAGAAGAGAATAATAAAAACTGGTTCTGGAGTGACCAGAAAAAAGCCTGACTGAACAAGATTAATAAGAGTACAATGACTACTAGAAACATCCTCCCGGAGGCATAAATAAGATACAATTCAGGGGTGGAGAATACCTTATTATATTTAGGTGAAATTTGATTGTTCCATGTAACTCCCACCAAATGAACTGTCCCTGCATGGGTCAGGTAAGAAGGTGGGGGAGAAGCTACTGATAGGATCCACTTGTGCGTAATAGTGAACAGGATTCCCTGCATTGCCATCCTGCTGCTTATAAAATGAGCCCACTCAGAAGCAGGGGCTGTAATCTCATCACCGGAAAGAGTCAGAAGCAGAAGATGCACTCTGGCTGCAGGATCTGGCTTACCTCTGCCTGCTTTTTGGATTTGGGACTGAACAGCACCCACCACCACATGAGACATTTTCCCACACTTTTGTGAGTTCTGTGGAACACAGAAGCAAGTTGAAGAAAGCATGGATGTGAGGAAATAAACTCAAAGGAAGATTGGGGGGGGGGGTGACGATGGAGTAGACTAGCATCTTGCAAGAGTTGGACTTTGGGACTTTTTCAATGTCTAAATTTTTGGGACTACAGCTATTTTTCCTGGTTGCATTTTTCATGAATGAGCTCCATCTATTTTTAAGTTGTTGTTGTTATGTGCCATTGAGATGATTCTGACCCTACTCACAGCAGAATGAAACATTTCCCAGTCCAGCACCTTCCTCACTATTGTTCCTATGCTTGACACACTGACTGTCACAATAGGCTCAAATCCAAAAATCTGCTGATGGCATGTCCAATGTATGTAAGATGAAGTTTCGCCATCCTTGCTTCTAAGGAACACTCTGGATGTACTTCTTCCAAGACAGATTTATTTGTCCTTTTGACCCTCCCTGCTACTTTCAATATTCTTCACCAGCATCACCATTCAAGCACATCGATTCTTCTTCTACCTTCCTTATTCAGTGTCCAACTTTCACAATCCATTTAATAATAAACACATACGATAGTTGTTTAAAAATGCAAAATATTGGACCCCATGTGATTCAAGAAGCTTACCCAAAAATCTGAGTTTTAGCAAAAATATTATTTCAGTCCATACTATCATATACAAGTATGGTAGAATCAACACATCAAGTAAACTTAGCTGTAACAATAAACCTGGTTGAGTGAGTGGTAAGGCAAAATTAAAACAAATGATGAGATAGTAAATATCTAATTGAGCAAGGAGATTAAAAATTTTGTTCTGGAATTGTCAGAGAATCAGTTAAAGATAGCTAAGTTAGTGATAATGTTTCCAAAGCATTTACCCATATCACATACAGATTGAAAATCTAGATTCCTAGATTGCTCCCTAAATATTATTTAATAATGTCAGTGAGAAAATGAGTGGTGAAAAATAACCTAAGTGCTCTGACAATCAGCCAAATTTAGAATCCTATTAGTTAACCAGTAAGAAATTACCTGTAATTTTGAAAGTCAGCCCAGAAAATTTCAGGCTCTGGATCATAGCTTCAGGAGATACGAAGGTCCATTAGTATAACACAGCACACAAACACAATATTCTAAATCCTATTTTGGTGAGTAATAGCTGAGGTTTTAAAAGCTTGGACAATGGAATTATGTGTGGATTGTGATAAGAGTTGTACGAGCCCCCACTAAAATGATTTTTTATAAAACCTTGTGAGCAGTCATTATGGTGAAACGATTGGTATCTCCCTGTTCAAAGGAAAGAAGGGTGAGGCGAATTGAAATGCACATGGAAGTGACTAGACCAAAGAACTAATATACCACATGAACATCAGTCTCCGTGATCGGAGACCAGAACCACTAGCTGCTAACACCGTGTTAGGAAGGATCATATTAGGAGTTCTTAGAGTGGTAGGAAAATGTGGAGTGAAATGCAAAATCATAAAAGAGGCCAGGTCTCAGGATTGGAGGAAAGATCAGTAACCATCTGTGGTATGCATATCACACAACTCTGCTTGATGAAAACAAAGAGGGCTTAAAGCACTTACTGATGAAGATTAAAGTCTGAAGTCTCCAGTATTGATTACACCTCAATGTTTATTTAAAAAAATCCTCCCAACTGGACCAATAGACATCATAATAAATTGAGAAGTGAACAAAAAATGTCAAGAATTTCATTTTACTTGAATCTACAGTCAATGTTTATGAAGCAATAAAAATCAAATGCCATTTTCACATTGGGCAAATCTGGTGCCAAAGACAATTGAAAAGTGTTATTTAAAAAAAGAGGCAAAAATGCCATTTTTGAGGACTAAGGTGTACCTGACCCAATCTAGACCTGGAAAAGAACTGATGCTTTTGAATTGGATCTCATGAAAGAATACTGAATATAGTATGGATTGCCAGAAAAATCAAATCTCTCGGAAGCAGTACTGCAGGAATGGTCCTTAGAAGGGAAGATGGGAAGTCTTCATCCTTTAGATATGTGATCAGCAAGGGCATCATAAAGGATCTTCAATAAGATAGATAGACACAATGTCCTACCTGAAATAATCAGTATCTCCTCTAAAGCAATAGCCACCACAAATGATGAAAGACTGATCGATATTTCATACTATTAAATACATTGTCCTTATAAGTCAGAATCAACTCATGCCAAGGCACCTAACAACAACAACGGCGACATATTAACTGGCAGTACTAAGAAAAAACCCCTCAGTGACTCTTGCATAATTTTTGACATTTCAAGCTCACTCTGCAAACCCATGTTCAGAACATATTCTCAGGAATGAAGTTGACTGCAACAAAGCACATGTATGATCCAAAGGTCCTGTTCCAAGGAAGCAACTGCTTTGTTCTGAATTTGAATAGTTCTACATCTGAGCAAAATAGGACCACTCACTGCAAATGCATCAATTTAGCAAGACTAGAACGTCACAGCAGAGAGTGTGGAAACGGCTTCCACAACCCAGAAAAAACGATTGTGGGTGTTAATTATAATATTTTTAAGAGACTGTGGCCTAGGAGCTTAAAGTTTAAAAAAGCATTTCCCAAACCATGGCAAGGAAGTTAAGGTAAGATTTGTTGCTTCAAGTGGTTCCAGTTCTCATGACAAAGAACAACAAGCTCTCGGGTTGGAATACAATCCCTGGGGGCCAGTACATCACATATAAATATTAGTACAGTAATTGCAATCCTGATCTATTCCTCTAGGCTGAAAAGAATAAAATTCATCTTCATACAGCAGTTAATCAAAATATATTACAGAAATACTCAGGCTGTGATTCTTTTAATTGTCCAGACTATTTCTAAGCAACAACATATATTCTCTTTATGAAATTATAAAATCCAGACTGTTTATGAAGTCATTCTTTGCTATCTTTATTGATTTTACTCCCTCATTTCAAACTTGTTAGCCCTTCTGCTCTCCACATTAAAGGATTTCATTTCTCAGATGAACATCAAGTGATCTCGT
Source organism: Echinops telfairi (assembly GCF_000313985.2). Lineage (NCBI taxonomy): Eukaryota > Metazoa > Chordata > Mammalia > Afrosoricida > Tenrecidae > Echinops > Echinops telfairi. The sequence continues at coordinate 11,859,725 of NW_022103942.1, forward strand.
TTGCAGGTAATGGTTAGAGTCACACTTTCCCTTTTTAAGAAGAAGAAAAGCCTACTGAACATGAATGTTAACATTCATGACTGTTCAAGCAGTTTGCCCAGCTTAGAATAACCCCCAAATATTATGCATTTAGGTCCTTTATTTTCAAAGGAAAAAGAAAATTTAAAAAGAAAGTCCACACCAAGAAAATTTAAAAAGAAAATCCACACCACAGTATTATACTGAATAATTGAGAGACATATTTTCAGAAAAAGGAAAATATGCAATTTCTTGAAGTTGTCAACATCAAGGCACTTTCTACAGTCACAGTGATGATACTGACAACAAAATGAAATAGTATATTCCTACTTCTGAACATGTTCCATGAAGTAAAGAATACCAAACTCCTCTAAAGGAAAGGCAATGTTACACAATTCTGTCATTGAAAAACCCACGGTGTTAAGACAATTCTGACTTACAGTGACACCATAGGACAGGGAAGTATTGCCCCTGTGGGTTTCTGAGAGAGAACTCTCCAGGGGAATAAAAAGTCTCGGCCTTCTCCCAAGGAGAAGCTGATGGACTTGAACTGTTGACTTCGTGCTTAGCATTACAACACATTATGCCACCCAGGCTCCCTTAAGTAGTTCAGATAATTTGTTTGTTAGATGAACTTAAAAAATACGTTTTATTAATTTTAAGTGAACAATAATAGCTAGCTATAATTATTTACACCAAGTACTGTTCTAAATTTTTGTATATATTATTTAATATACTTGTTACAACACCATATAAGGTAGATTCTATAATCGTCCACTTTTTACAAATGAGGCAAAGTTCACATGGCTCACCAAAGTCACAAAACTGAAATAACACTGCCTTGAGTCCATTCCAGCTTAAGGCAATTGAACTGCCCCATAGGGTTTCCAAGGTTATAAATCTTGATGGAAGCAGGCTGTCTCAGAGCCCCACCGGGCTCTTAAGCAATAACTCCAATTTAGGCCCTGGAATCTTCACACTTAACTGTTATGGTGTATTGCCCACTGGATGGCTAGATAACTAGCTTACTAATGTTGTTTTCCATCTCTGCTGTTTGATTTATTTAAGTAAAAAATAAATGAAACATTCCACTGGGATATATTAACTTTTGATTCTATATGGATAGCACTCAAGAATGGAACTAGTACCATCAGTGATTCCTGATTTAGTTACAAAAATGTTGTTTAGATGGCAAAGCAAATCATTGAGTTTTATATGCTGTGATTTAATTGACTTTATTTTCTTTATACAAATAGAATGTTATGTCATTCACATCTCACTTATATGTCTCCTAAATTCAATGAGATTCACTGGAAAATATAATACTCTGGATCCAACATTTCCCTACTGTTAACTATGTGTTATATCAAAGATGCTTTAATATTTGCTTGATTTTAATAGGCACACTTTTTTGGATTTATAATAGCTTGCCTCCTTCAAGGAATCCTGGTCATGTAGTGGGTTACACGATATGCTGCTAACTTTAAAGCACCAGCCAATCCAAATGAGAAAAATGAAGATTTCAACTTCCATAAAGTGTTACAGTCTTGGACACCTTAAAGGGCAGTTCTACCCTGTCCTATAGGGTCACTATGAGTGAGAATCTACTTAATGGCAGTGAGTTTTTTCCCCTAAGGATCCCTGATGGCAAGGGGTTAAGTACTCATTTTCTAAGGAAAAGGTACAGTGGTTCAAATCCACTAAGCCACTCCAGGGGAGAAAGATGTGGAAGTCCTCTACTGTGAAGATTTGCAATCTTGGAAACCATATGGGATAGTTCTATTCTATTCCTTAGGGTCTCCTATGAATAGGGTGGGCTTTGGATGGTTTATGCCTGCCTTCATAGGGGATGCCATGCCATTCTCATTGTTGTTAGTTACCATTGAGTTGATTTTGACTCATGTGAACGCTGGCTCTTCAGAAGAGCAGGGGGCTCCATAAAACTTTCAAGGATGAGAAATTTCAGAAGCACATCCACAAGCCTGTCTTCTAAGGCAATTCAAACCACCAACCTTTTGTTTAATCTTTGATGCCACCTAGGGCCTCCTCATGACATTTTATCTGAAGTCCATTTGAAAAGTAAAAGGACCCACGTTTCCTTGTCTTAGCATCTCTTTTTTTGTTTGACCCTTTCTACCTGCTTAAAGAGTACCATCCCCAAATGTCCATGGTTAATCAAAATGATGACACAAATCGTTAGTTTCTCTTATAAGGTCCTGTATAGTATGGCCTCTACTCCCATTGCTGATTTCATCTATCGAGAGATCAATCTCATGTCTCTATACATGAGCTATTTTTCTCTGCCTAGCACATTAGCCCCACATCATTTTCACCACCATGTAGTAATTATTTCCCTTCTCTTCAGCCATAAACCTAAAATTTACTTCCTCAGGAAAACACTTCTTGACACCCTTAACAAAGATAGTTCCCTGTATCTTATGCTGTCATGCATACCATGTCACTCTTATTTATAGCACTTACTACAACATATTGTTGTTTTCCCAAAGAGACTAACTGAATGAATGACTGCCATGATCAATGTAGAGACCTTCTGTTCTAACTCCACCTTAACTCCCAATGTCCAGTTCTAGGTTACAAGAAATCAGTCACTTAAACGTGGAAAACATTTAGTGCAGATATGCATATGCAACATCTGGAAATATATGTGAGTTACCTTAAACTTCTTTAGGCTTCATCTTCTGAGAACAATTTTCCTACAGCTTTGTCAACCCTTTATCATTTGAGTGTGAGAGGTAACTCAAGGAAAGGTGACAAAGCAGACAAAATTAGTTATTTTTGCACTTTCCTTTCAGCTTTGGAAAGTCCTGTTAGGCACACAATTCCATTCCACTGCACCACGATTTTGTGTATTCCACTATAATGAATATGGCTTGTTATTTCACAAAGAAACACAACCAGGATGGTACATGAAACTTGCGTGCCAGAAAATAGAAGCATTGATTGCCAAACATTCTAGGTCAGCCAAAGTCTTGTAGGAAGCAGCAAGAGGCACCAATGACAGGAGCACCCTCACAGCTAGAAGTCTAGAAATCATTAGAAACTGGATTCTAGTAGATGCATATATACATTTAGATAAGACAACTCCTGGAGAATGGATCCATTATCACTGGAGCATCCATGGTATGGATTTGTTGGACTTGCAAAGCAGATTTAGGCAACTCTGTGAATGTAGTAACAGAGATGCCTTTTCTTCTCTGTAAATATGCTTGTATTCGAACTGGCATACTAAAGTATAGTTGAGGTCCAGCAGCAATTTGTTAGTGATGTGAGATGTAGAGTCTTTGATTGCATGACTTTATACTAGATCTGTTAAAAAAATAACGACCGTAAATTGGAGCTCATAGTTAGTTAATAAAGCCAAAACATTAGCACAATTCTCAGACCACATTACAAAATTATCAAGGCCTGGTATATGAGTATTCTTTCATATTTGAATCTCTCTTCCATGTTTCATCATGTGTGCAGCAGCAGCACTGTGCATTATTTAAGACCATAGTTATTAAATCAGATCGTATGACTGCAAATTCTTACCAATAACTTAACAACAGCTCTGTGACCCTGAACAAGCTACTTAATGTATCTGTGTCAAAATTTCCTCAAGTGTGAAATGTTAAGAATGTAATTATACATTTTCTTCCTAGATTTGTTGTGAGATGATATTTCAAAAATTCCTAACACAGCCTTGAAATTAGAATATCTATTTCTATCTACATTTACACTGTCATCTATATATGTATATCTATATCATCTTTATCTCTCGATATATTGCTATCAAGTCGATTCTGACTCATGTTGACCATATAGGATAGAGTATAGCAGTCCTATAGGAATTCTAACATTGTAAATTTTTACAGAGGCCGACTACCCCAACCTTCTCCCATAGAGAAGCTGGTGGATTCAAACCAATGAGCTTTTGGTTAGCATCTGAGAGTTTTAACCTCTGCACCACCAAACCTGTTGCCATAGAGTTGATTCTGATATATATATATAGCAACCCTTTAGAACAGAGTAGAACTGCCTTATAGTAACTATAAGCTTGTCATTTTTAAGGATGAAGATTGACACACAGAGGAATTAATAAATTCATACCACACTTAACAGTTAGCATTTAACTGTTGTGTCATAGTCATAAGGAATCCATTAAATGTTAGCCACTGAAATCCTTGAGAGGTGCAAATAGTTAATGTGCTCAGCCATAACTGAAAGACTGAAGATTCAAGTTCATCTGGAGGGGCTTCAGAAGAAATGGCTGGCAATCTACTTCCCCCAAATCAGCCATCAAAAACCCTATGGCACATAATTGTATTTTGCCACACATGGGGGTCAACAAGAATAGGAATAGATTGAAAAGAAATTGATTGAATGGTTACTATTATTAATATATTGTATTAGACGCCCCTTGTCAGAATGGCCACAAGTAAGAGAATATCCAGCCAGGGTGCAGTATAGTACCGATGAAACACACAACCTCCTTCTAGTTCTTTAATGCTTCCTCTCCCCCCACTACCATGACCCCAATTCTATCTTACAAATCTGGTGAGACCAGAACATGTATACTGGTACAGATAAGAACTCACAATGCAGGGAATCCAGAACAGATAAACCCCTCAGAACCAATAAGGGGAGCAACAATACTAGGAGGGTAAAGGTAGTGGGGGGGGGGAGTAAGGGGGAACAGACCACAATGATCTATGTATGACCCCCATCCCAGGGGGAAGGATAGCAGAACAGTGGGCTAAATGAGACAGCAGTCAGTGTTAGACATGAAAAAAAAAGAATAATTTATAAATTATCAAGGGAGCATAGGGGAGGGAAGGTGGGAAAGGGAAAATGGGAGGGGGGAAATGAGGAGCTGATGCCAGGGGCTCAAGTAGAAAGAAAATCTTTTGAAAGAGAAGATGACAACATATGTACAGATGTGTTTGACACAATGGATATATGTATGCATTGTGATAAGAGATGTAAGAGCCCCCAATAAAATAAAAAGTTCAAATATATATATGTAATAATGTATATTCATGGAAGGAACCCTGGTAGCCTGGTGGTTATGGGTTAGGCTGCTAACCACACCTTCAGCTGTTTGAAACCACCAGCCACTCCTCCGGAGAAAGACAGGGCTTTCCACACCTGTAGAGTTACCATCTCAGAAACTCTCAGAGGCAGTTCGACTCTGTCTTAGAGAGTTGCTATGAGTGGGCATTGACTGGATAGGGGCGAGTTTTTTTTTTTCATTATTCTTTATTCAGGGTTGACTATGACATAGATAAAGAAGGATGGCCCAGATTTCCTTCCCACCCTAAACCATCAAGGACCCACAACACTAAATTTCTGATAGAGCCGTCCTGTACAATATATTCAGAGAGATGCATAGCACCAAATGTAGATCCTGTTGATTAGGAATGGGGCAATGCACAAGCATGCTGCTTGCTACATTTCTAACTATCTCTATAAACGAAATACAACGTGGTAGGGAAAGTATGTGTTAAAATCCAGGGTGTGAAACTCAATTAATAGCTCAATGATGCTGATCAAATTACTTAAAGAATTTAAGCCTCAGTTGATGGAAAATGCTAATACCTATGTCACAAAATTGTTGTGAGACTGGTTGATATAGCATATGTAAAATAACTACAGCAGTGCTCAACATGTAATTATCACTCAGGAAATGTTTGATCTCTTTCCTTATTTCACTAACAGCTGTATTCTGACTACACAGATATTTCTCTCCAGTTTGTTAGAAGGGATGGTTATTGATTGTGTAAATGGTATTTCTTCTCTACTTCCCTCCTTTCCAATATATTCTATACCCTTGAACTCAATATCTTTGAAGTAGAGACTGGAAAAGTAGTGAGTCATTTCTTTACCCACATAAGAAGTGAGAAAAATCATAAGTTAAGCCTATCAGTAGGGCTGAACAACTGCAAGTACCGAGCTGTTTGTGGGTTAAAGACATTTCTTAATCTCCTACTGCTATCAATCTCCCACCCTAGGTAAGCCTTCAACTTAGAGGCCAAGGAAAAAGATAAAAGAAACCTCCATTTCTTTTGGACAAAAAAGGATAGGCCAATAGCCTCAAAGAAGTTATTCTTTCACTTTCTGAAAAGAGGGAGAACAAAAACCGCTAACACTATATAGGATGAACAAAAATGTCAAATAAAATTAGACCAAGCTGTAGAGTTAAACCCAAAGGAAAAGCTTTCTTTGAAAGTACTGCATTTCCCTCTAGCTATCAGAGCCTTTTTCTATGGCCATTGCTAATGATCTGAATCAAAAGAAGAGAGCAATTTGAAAGTACATTGGAAAGAAGTGTGTGAGAGTGTGCGTGCTTGTGTGCGTGCATCCGTACGTGTATGTCTCTGTGTGTGAAATATCAGTACATGATAGATATAAGGATCTAGCAAGGGTGTGGGGAAAAGTTTCATTTTCTACAAAGCATATCTTTAAAGAATGTGAAAAGGGAAATGTTGCCTTTATTATAGCGAAGGTTACCTTTTTATCTCCAGATAGTCAAAGAAGAATTTTGTCCTTTATAATGGATATTTATATACTTTCATCCATTTGGAACAAAAGCTTCTGAACTACCAGAATTTAAAGTTAAATGTAAGGTAAAGGCTTAATGGCAATTTTTTTGTACTGATGTGGTTAGGAGTTGACATTATTTTATGCAGGGAGTAGCGTTTGACAGCCCAGGGAAAGAATGTGTTCACTGAATTTCTTCAGAAAAATATACACTTGCATACTGGCATTCTCCAAAATGCCACGGAATTATTGACACTTTACATTATAGAACCAAAAATAATACGGCTTGTAACACACATTGTCCCACTCCTCATTAAGTACACCTTTCTCTCCTCACACAGGCTCAATGTACTTCCAGAATCATAACAGAAGGAAATCCTCACAGTAAAACTAGAAGTGATGAAACTGAAACCAGTGATGAAACCAGTTGCTGTGGCCGAACACAGGCCGGGTGAAAATCAGTGTAGGCTTTGGTTACCTATCTAGAAAGCCAGCAAGATTATTCTTTAAGACCGCCTTGCTTCCCCCCACATGGTTGGAGCTTTTATACTCCTTTGGATGGCAGTGCATTTGCCTTATTATGTTCTTTTTCAGAGTTTAATAGTTTTCCCTTCCAAGGAGTACAACATGCACTTTCTTAGGGTATCAGTACATTTGTTGTGCTACATTCCTTTTCTAGAATGTAATGGCTTCCAATTCAGGAGTACAATCTACATTGCACTGAGCCTTAAGATTTACAATGTGGTACATGGTTGCCCCTGCCCTCTCAGTCAATATTAATGTTCTTAAAGGAAATTGCTGTCTAAGGATGCCCCCTTTAATGCATGAGCTCACACCTTGCTGTTTTTTGTAATAGTTAAGTCCCTTATCCTAAATTGAGGTTAGCAATACAATAATACGGCAATGACTCACTAATCTCAGACACTTGGGGTACATTCTAGGGAGGAAAAACAGGGAGTTTCTCCAGCTGCAGAGAACTAAAACCTAAAATGTGATAAATAAAGCAGGAGATCCCATCTCTTAATATTTGAAGCCTACACAAAGAAATTCCACATTCACATTGAAAATCAAGTCAGATTCACCAATGTTGGTTTCTAAGGTTGAATGGGTCACATTTCTGGTTGCCCTACATTTGACTCCCTAAGCTACAACTACAATTCCACAAGGATTTGTGTGGGTGTTTTCATTTAAAACCTAGTTTTTAAATACATATTTTTCCGAACAAAAATAACCCTCTACTTCAAATAATGTAATCCTACTTAAAACCTTAACCATCCCCTATATAATTTGTACATTACTTCTGTCTGCAGCCTTACATCCACTCTCTCCCTTGCTCACTGGGTTCCAGTCACACTGTCCTACCATTTCATATGCATCTCAAAATGATTTTTACCTTAGAGCCTTTAATACTTTTAATCTATCTGCCTGGGATACTTCTCCTACTTTTGATCATTCAATGATAAGGAAAATATCATCTCTGACAAGGGACTGTCCCTAAAACACACTATCTGAAATAGTCCCCAGTCCCCAAATCACCATTTTCTGTCCCATCACCTTGTTTTATTTTCATTCTGTCAGGAGACTGTGGAGCTCACAGACTTTTGTAGAATCTACATTCCCACAAGGCAGATCACTTAAAACAAAAACATTGAGTTGATTCCAAGACAGACCAAAGAAAGAAATTATGTGCATGTTTTCAAATATCTGCATATCTTGCATGTTGTCACTAAGGGAACCAAAATCCAGTTTATGAATTGTTATCTTTTGCTCTCGATGAATAGATAATAATATTTAACAGCTCAGTGTGCCATGATTCCTTTGGGAATAGTAACGGCAGAGGTAGCAGTAGGAGTACAAGAAAGAAGACATGCCATCAAACATCCTCCCTTAAGACATTGCTCATCGTTTAGAGTATAATTAGCTCGCGTTTACGTGGCACTTACAAGTTGAAATACAAGGAATGGTTAAATCACATAGATCGTGCTGTTAAATAGCTGGCTTAAATTAGACAAATTATTTTACTGTGTTTTTATCTGTTAAATCCACCACTTGTCTGTCAGTTTGTCATACAAAGTTTGATGCTATGTCACTAGTATTTAAAATGAAATACTAGTTGAATTGATCATTTCAAAGGACAAGAAGACAAAGTAAAATATTATAATGAAATGTACAATGACCTAGAATTAGAAAAACAAAACAGAAGAATATGCTCAGCACATCCCAAACTGAAAAATCAAGAAAAAATCAAGTCTCAAGTTGGAATATTGAATGATTCTATGGGCGAAATACGGAATGTTTCAAGAAGAATTAAAAAAAAGATGGAAAAAATACACAGAGTTGCTGAACAAAAAGGAACTAGCAAACATTCAACCATGTCAAGATGTAGCATATGAGCAAGTGGTATGAAAGGAAGAAACACAAGTGGCACTGAAAGCATTACCCTAAAGCAAGGCTCCAGGAATTTTTGGACTACCGATTTGGAATGTTTCCACAAGCTGAAGAAGCACTGGAAGCACTCATTTGTCTCTGCCAGGATGTATGGAAGACAGTTACTTGGCCAACTGACTGGAAGAGATCCATATTTGTATCATTCCAAAGAAAGGTGATCCAATAATGCACAAATTATAGAACAATATCATTGATATCATAGGCAAGTAAAGTATTTTTAAATATCATGAAACAGTGGTTGCAGCAGTATATTGACAGGGAGCTGCCAGAAGTTCAGGGCCGATTCAGAAAGGGCCTTGGAACAAGGGATGTCATTGCTGATGTCAGATAGAACTTGGCTAAAGCAGATAATACAAGAAAGATGTTTACTTGTGTTTCATTGACTATGCAAACACATTCAATCATGTGGATAATAAGAAAAAATGAATAGCCTTGCAAAGAATAAGAATTGAAGAATATTTCATTGTGTTCATCCTGAAACTGTACATGGATCAAGAGGCAGTTGTGCCAACAGAACAAGTAACTACTGAGTGGTTTAAAATCAGGAAAGCTACACATCAAGGTTGTATCCTCTCCCCATTTGTATTCTATGTATATGCAAATTATCAGCGAATTTGAATTATATAAAGAAAAAAAAGTGGCATCAGAATTAGAGGAGAGTTTATTAACAACCTGAAATCTGCAGCCTTGCTGAAAATGACAGGACTTGAAGCACTTGCTGATGAAAATCAGGGATTATAGTCTTTAGTATGGATCATTGAATATGAAAAGACCAAATGCTCAAAAGTGGATCAATAGGTAACGTCATGATAAATGAAAAAAAGATTGAAGTTGTCAAAGATTTCATCTTGTTGGGATCCACAATCAATGCCCATGGAAGCAGCAGTCAAGAGATCAAGCAGACATTGCTTGAGTAAATCTGCTGCACAGACCTCTTTAAAGTGTTCAAAAGCAAGGAGCTTACTTTGAGGACCTGGTGCACCTGATCCAAGCCATGGTACTTTCAATTGTCTTACATGCATGTGAAAGTTGAATATTTAATAAGGAAAACCAAAGAAGAATCTATCCAATTATGATGCTTGCGAAAATTATTGAAAATGCCACGAACTGGTTTTTGGCAAACAAACATAGTATGGTTTGAAAGAAGAATGACCCTTAGAGGCACAGATGACAAGAATGTCTCACATACGTTGGACATGTTATCAGGAGACACCGGTTCCTGGAGCATGACAGCCTTCTGGGTAAAGTGGAGGGGAAGTGAAAAAGAAGGTGGCCCGGGATGAGATCGAGGAACAGAGTGGCTGGAACATACGAATCACTGTGAGGATGGTGTAGGACAGGGCAGTGTTCCATTCTGCTTTATATGGGGTTTTTATGAGTTAGAACCAACTGGACAGCACCTAACAACAATAATAACATCTGGAAAACGAGAATGAGAGTGTCTGTTTGGCCTAAGCCACCAGCCTACTGGAAACTTTAGATTAAATAATGTTTTTGAATATTTTTGTAAAATATTTAGTTTTTTTAGAAAAGTCTTTTCTTGGCTAGTTATTAATATTCAGATGAAATAAAGATTCAACCTTTCTTTATCATGAATACCATACAGCTATTTATACTTCGACCTCCTGAATAAATTTCCATCGAATAGATTCTGAGTTGATGCCAATTCATAGTGACCCTATAGGACAGTGTAGAGCAGCCCCTGTAAATTTCAAAGATTTCAACTCTTTACAAAGTAGAAATCCCCATCTTTCTCACGCAGAACAGCTGGTGCTCGCAAATTACTGACCTTGCAGATAGCATCTCAATTGGTAACCACTATGCCACCAAGGCTCCTACATGTCCATAAAGAGATACCAAATAATAATTTTTCAAGAAGAACAAATTGGAACTGTTTGCTAGTGTATAATGGACCATAAAGTCTCTTGCCAAGGATCTTATAAATTAGCTGGTTGAATTGGATACATCTTAAACAGAGAATATGTGGTATAATTTGACAAGCAACGAGGGCATTATATCTCCACAGGGAAAGAGGGACCAGACTTCAACCCGGTGCTCCAAGATGTGAATGCAACATACCAGCATGAATCAGGAAACCAATAGAGAGGTCTGAGGAGCCGACCCCAATCCCAACTATGTGGACAGTCACCCCTCTCCCAAGAAGAATTCACTTCAGAGGAGAGCACTGAAGCTATAGCTCAGGGAGAGGGACATGTCTGATATGAGCACACAGTAGCAAATGAAGTGGGAGGAAAATAGAGTAGAACACATCCTGGCTCACCAAACCTTGGGGACGATCTCCCTGCTCAGAGCAGCCAATGCAGAGAGGACCATAAGGCCAGCCCCACTATGAGACACGGCATCCCACACTGACCCATAACCCTATGGGGGACAATATTAGAGACACAGTGCTGGAATTGCACCCAATCTGACCCCACCACACGGAGCAATACACTAAGGGTGTGCAACAGAACAGCAAGGGGAGCAGAGCAAAGAAATCCCAAGAGAACACCAAAATAGACTTTGGGGCAAGGGCTTAGCACCTCATCAGACTGGACAAGAAAACATTCCTGAAGGTCAACAAACAGACCTTGAACTATTTACAGGCTTTTCTTTTTTGTGTGTCATTGGTTTGTTATGATATTTTGTTTTCTTTTGTTGCAATGTTTTGCTCTGTCTTGTTTTTTGTGCATATTATTATGTCTGCAGGTCTATCTAGATAAGATAGGCTGGATAAACAATCTGGAGAAGAAAACAAAGGACCAACGGTTCCGGGGGGACATGGGAGAGGGGGACGTGAGGGAAAGGAAGTGGGTGTTAACAAACCCAGGGACGAGGGAACAACAAGTGATCCAATATCGATGGAGAGGTGGGTGTAGGAAGCCTGGCAGAGCTTCATGAAGGGAAATGTAACTGAGAGGAATTACTGAAACCCAAATGAAGGCTGAGCATGAGAGTGGGACAAGAGGAAATTAAAAAGAAACAGAGGAAAGAACTAGGAGGCAAAGGGCATTAAGGTTTAAATACAGGCATGTACATCTGTACATCTGTAAATCTATTTATATATTTATGATGATGGGAAAATAGATCTATTGCTGAAGACTAAGCGGGTACATAAGCAAATGTGGTGAAGAAAGCTGATGGTGCCTGGTTAGCAAAAGATGTAGCATCTGGGGTGTTAAAGATTTGAAGATAAACAAGCAGCCATCTAGCTGAGAAACAACAAAGCTCACATGGAAGAAGCAGACCAGCCTGTGTCATCACAAGGTGTCGATGGGATCAGGTACCAGGCAGCAAAAAACACAAAATCATATCATTGTGAATGAGGATGAGTGCAGAGTAGAGACCTAAAGCCCATCTGTTGAGAACTGGACACCCTCTTACAGAAAGATCGTGGAGAGGAGAAGAGTCAATCAGGGTGAAACATATTACTTTCCTCTAGTTCTTTAATGCTTCCTCCAACCACTCCCAAGATCCCTATTTACCTTACAAATCTGACTAGACCAGAGGATGTACACTGGTACAGATAAGAACTGGAAACAGGGAATCCAGGACAGATAAACCCCTCAGGACTAATAATGAGAGTGGCAATACCAGGAGGGTAAGGGGAAGGTGGGGGAGAAGGGGGAAACTGATTACAAGGATCTACATATAACCCCCTCCCTTGGAAACAGACAATAGATAAATGAGTGAGGGGAGATGTCAACAGTGTAAGACATGACAAAATAACAATAATTTATAAATTATCAGGGTTTTGTGTGGGAGGGTGGGGGGTAGGGAGGGGAAAAATGAGGAGCTGATATCAAGGGCTCAAGTAGAAAGAAAATGTTTTGAAAATGATGATGACAACAAATGCACAAATGTGCTTGACACAATGGATGGATGGATGGATTGTGACAAGAGTTGTATGAACCCCAATAAAATGATGTAAAAAATATTTTAATTAATTAAAAAAATTCTCTGACAAGACTGTCATATTGCCTTAAATTTACTCCATCAGAAAAGTACTTTTCCTGTTTTTTAATGCATTTTGATTGACAGAGAAGTAGACAAATAGAAATTGAAGTACTCACTAATGAAGACAGAAGATTATAGTTGGAATTTTACCTCAATATAAACAACAAAATCCTCACAACTGGACAAATAAACAGTATCATGACAGATTGCGAAAGACTGAAGATTTTTATTTTACTTGTATCCATATACAATGTCCATGGGAGTAGCAGGCAAATCAACTGTAAAAGAATTCTTTCAAGTGTTAAGGAACAAGGATGTCACTTTGACGACTAAGGTGCCTCATATGAATGTCAAACCTTGACAATGAATAAGGGAAAACAGAGATTAATTGATGTATTTGAATTACGGTAATGGTGAAAATGTTGAAAGTACCATGGACTACAAGAAGAACAAACAAATCTTTCTTGAATGAAGCACAGCCAGAATGCCCCTCGGAAAACAAGATGGCAAGACTTAGTCTCACAACTCAAAGACTGCCTTACCTCCTCTCATATTGTCGGCGCTTTTATACTTTTGGGGTGCCAATACATTTGCTTTGTTACATTTTTTTCGAGATTTATGGCTTCCCCAAGGTAGTACAGTCTATATTTCACTGAGTCACAGCATTTACATCCTGAGACATAACTGCCCTCCCTGCCCACTTTGGACAATATTAATGTTTTAAAAGGAAACATCTGTCTAAGATTATTTTCTTTCCTTTATTATCACAGTCTCCTGGTTTTCACCTCAGGTTGATTTTTAAAAATCTAAATATAGGTTAACAATAAAACACTAAATTATTTACAGCACTAACTCATTAAGCCCAAACACCTGGGCAAGATACCAGGGAGGTGTGCGAATGGAGATGTTAATCCTAGCTGCAGCTGCAGGTAAGATTAATCAAAACCTCAAATGTGATTAAACATAAAAAGCATACGGAAATTCATTAAAAGTCCCTCTCTCAGATTGACACAGTGGCAGCAACAATGGGCTTAAACAGAGAAATAATTGTGAGGATGGCCCAGGATGAGACGGTGATTCATTCGATTGTTGATAGGGTTGTTATAACACAGAAATGACTCTGTGGAGCCCAACAAAGCAACCACAGCCTACCCTGGTGCAGTGAAAAGTTCTAACAGATTTCTTAAGTAATTCAGAAGTAGAAGATTAGACAAATGCTGCTTATGTAGAAGAGATTAGGAGAATTAGTGTTGTTTAGAATCTTTGAGACTTAACAGTGGACACTGAGCCGGTAAGAGACAGCAAGGAGAATATCTGAAGGGGGCACTGAAAGTTAAGGTGGTCATCCAACTGGCAAAACTAGCCAGGTCATACAACTAATCAAAAATAGCAGCCAGTCTACCAAAACTACCATTGACCAGAAGCTAAAGCTGAAAATGTTTTTGAGAAGCCTTTATAAAAACTTAGGTCCTCATTACACATATAGCTATTGTTAGCTTTGTGTAGTCGGGCCCAAGTCATGGGGACATCAGTCTAAAATGAATAAGATTACTGTAACCCATAATATTTTCATTGGCTGATATTTTGGAAATAGAATACCAGTTCTTTCTTCCTAGTCTGTGTTAGTCCGGAAGCTCCACTAAAGCCTGTTTTGAATGATAGTGGCACGTAAACCTCCACTGAAAGAGAAGTAGTGGTTATGCTTGAGATTCATTGGCCAGGAATCAAACTTAAGTCTTCCGTATAGAATTTGAGAAGTAGATCATGATGGCTTCCTTACACATGGATTTTTTTCCCCCTTACCTAGATCTTCACCAAAACAAATAATTGCTACCCATTGGTGCTTGAGAGTTACAAGAATATTTTTGTATTTACTTAATAAAATATTTTTGATAGCATCTACCTCCATGATTTATGAATAATTCTTACATAATAAGGAAGAATAAATGTAGCATAAAGTTGGTTGATTAGCCCTTTATCCATTAGACAAATGAGCCATATGAGATGCATTTATAATAACCTAATTCTAATTTCATACAAGTCATTTTCTAATCAAAACAATTTTACTGATCAGCTTTTAAAAGGAATTTGTCTTCATACACTGACTTCAGGATGGCCTATATTTTATTAAAAATACATTTTAAAGGTCTAATAAGAGTACAATTCCCCTAAATGGAATGACTTGGGGGCAAGAGTATTATACAGGGCTAAGGTCTTGCTGAGCATCTAATCCAAGGAAGCTGGTGCAGTACTCTGGAACTTCTACTCATGACTACACTTTAACTTATAGTTGATCATAAACTATCATTGCTTTTTCCTTCTGTTTAGCTTTCATAAACTGTTGTTGCTCTTTTTTACTGTTTAGCTTTTCATAGAGGCTGTAGTAATGGCTATGAATGTCTATGACCTAGGGTAAGTATTACGTAAGCATAAAACAACTAATAGAATATTTTCCACAGGGTATTTTAAATATCTGAAGTGGGAAGAGATTCCCAACAAAATACCAGAGAATTCCCAACAAAAGGGGAATCAGGTTCTTCCAGGAAGCCAGAAATACAACATAAAATGTAAGCACATCAAATGTTTTGTTTTGTTTTTTAAATTGGGGAACCGGTAAATACAGCTGATGGTCTCTGTCTCTCCTTCACTATTGACCGAGCCTCTTCAGGGAACAAACATTTTCTCTGCATGAGCTGATCATTCTCAGTTTCTGTTTCAGTTCACCCAGGCAAACCCAAAACCTAGCAGGCCCCTGGGAGCCCTGCTCAAAAAGACTGTTTGGGCTGCTTGGTGCAGACATCCTCACTACCCATGCAATGCTTTTCTCCATTACCTTTTTTCTTTACTTCCCCTTCATTAGCATGCTTCTCCCCATGCACACACCCCTCCCGTGATACATGCACATAACAACCTTTATGAAAAGCTGGAGTCTACATCTAAATGTGGGTTTCTATTGTTCTTTATATATTCTTTTATTTTAATTTAATCTACATTACTTTTTGACTGTCATATCCTCTTTCTGCATGACTCTGGCCCCCTGCAGATACATGTGCATCCCAGGTAGACACAGGCAAACCATGCACAGCTAAACCAGACTTTTCTTAAAAGTTGGGTCATCTTCCTACTCAATAGCAACAGAACTTCTTATCTACAACCTAGCCAAGCCCTTCTTTTTTTTTAATCCCTCCTATACTCTGCACATATAAGTCTCTCTCTTTTTTTCTCTTTCACCTTCCTTCCCATCTTGGATTTATCTTCCTTCTCTCTTTACTTTATCTTTAACTTTGCTGCCTTAATTTCTCTATCTATCTATCTATCTATTTATCTATCTGAATCTTCTGGCTTGATTATTTGCTCACACTATCTCTTTCTGCTCTCTCCTATTGAACTATACTTCCATGCTAACTATTAAGTCTTATTACTGGCCCCCAAACAGATTTTTCATTATTTTTGCAAATTTTTTGTTTATCCAGAAGGTTTCTTACTAGTACTACTATTACTTTTATTTTATCTCTCTTCATCTACCCATACCCCCCTTACCCTTCTCCCTCACATTTTTTTCCATTTCATCTGTTGCACCTCTCTCTTATAACTCAAAATAACTAATTACCTTACACAACCCAGCATCTCCACACTACTAGTAACAGCACTAAAATGCTGCAAAATCAGCAGTCAACTGTTGTACACCAGAAAATAAATAAAAATGAACTCAAGCCACTGAAAATCTCCCAAACCCATTGGAGTACACTGCAAAAAGATGTCCCAGAATTAGCAGAAATAAAATCCAAAAGAATGGGGTTTAGTTTCCTCCAAGAGATGTAGATAACAATCATGTGACCAATGGAAGAAATTGAAAAACTAAGAGCCTTACACCAAAAGTTACCCCAGATGTGAAACAATGAGATAACAGAATGAGGCCACATGAAAAGACTTGAGGAATTGAATGGAAGAAATAGAAAATTGAATCACTGAGCTTGAAGACAATCACTGACTACAACTGAATAGGGAAACAATCAACAACAATAAGAACAACAACAAAAATGAAAGAATCCAAAGAGTGCCTGAGAATGTTGTGAGATACTCTCAAGAGAAACAAGCTGTCTCAGCTGGATCTCAGAGCACGAACCAACCAACAAACCAATCTACAGAGAAAACAGCATGAAAATTCATGGATAAAATTTCCCCAATTTCACAAAAGATGAGACAATAACTAAGCAAGAAGCTAAGAGAACCTCAAATAGAAACCCAGAAGAAAAATAGAAGCCCAAATTTTGATAACATAGTCAATGGAATAGAAGAGAATCATTAGTGCCACTAGGGGAAAACCGTCATTGAAACTGTACCGGCAATAAGACGATGGAGTGATACATATATCCAGCAAAATGATCTTTCAAATATGAAGGCAAAACAGGGACATTTCCAGATAAGGAAAAAGGTAGAAGAATTCAAAACACAAGATAACACAAAAAAGAAATATGAATGGGATCACTATGTGCAGAAAATCAACAACAGCAGACAAATATTAGAACTTGGTCCAGTAGAACACCATTCAGACCCCAATACATTGAAAGCAGGCCTCAAAACAACACAGAAATAAAGAAGAACAAAGACACCAATGAAACAATGAATAAAACACAGTCTAATGACAGCAAAAACCCCATATATATTAATAATGATAGCAGCAGAATGGGTTAGAAAACAGGTCTGTCTATGAGCTGCCTACAGGAGACACATCTTAAACTCAAAATAAAAGTGGACTAAAAATCAAAGAATGGTGAAAGATGGCAACCATAAAAATGAAGGAGTATTAATATTAATATTAACCTCTGATAAAATAGAATTAAAGACAAATAACAATGAGAAACAAGAATACACACTGCATGATGTTTAAAGAAGCAATAGACCTAGGAAAATATAACCATGATAAACATATGCACCCAATAAAAGACCCTCAAAACACATCAATCAAATACTGGCAGAGGTGAAAAAAAAAAATAAACAGTTTGACAAGAAATGTAACAGTGTATTTTTTTCAATACATACAGTACATACTCTAAAATAGATCACTTGTTAAACCACAAAACAAGCCTAAATAAATTCAAAAACATTGTGATCCTACAATCCATTTTCTCAGATCACAATGCTATAAAACTGGAAATAATAGAAAACACATAGAGAATAAATAACATACTACTTAAAAATGATTGACTAATGCATCAAATATATTAAGACATTCTTTGAAGTAAAAGAGAATGGTAACAAATCACACCAAAACCTTTGGGACACAGCAAAATGATTTATCATGAGGCAATTTACTTCAATCAATACACACGTGAAAAAGGAAAGAAACCTCAAATCAATACCTTAACAAAATACTTCCTACAACAAGAATAGCAGCAACAAGAAAAGTCCTCCAACAACATGGGTGGTGGTGGGGGGCGCAAATCATAGCTGGAGCAGAAATAAATGAATTACAAAAGAGAAAAACAATGGAAAATATAAACTAGAAAAGAAATTGGTTATTTGAAAGAATTAACAAAATGACAAACCACTGACCAATTTAACAAAGGAAAAGAAAGAGAATATGAAAATATCTAGCCATCCAGGAGATGCAAATTAAAAAATGTTGAGCTATTACTTTACACCCACACTAATAGCCCCCAATGATCAATAAACCCACAACAATAGATTCACAAAAACAGAGAACGACAAATGTTGGAGAGGCTGTGGAGAGATCGGAACTCTTATACGCTGCTCATGGGCTTATAAATACGTGCAACTATTGTGGAAAGTGATATGGTGCTACCTAAAACAAATGAAAATAGTAATACCGTGAAACTCAGCAGTACCTCTGGTTGGTGTATAACCCCCAAAAGGAAGACACGGGACATGAACAGACATATCCTCTTCCATGTCCATTGCAGCACAGTTCACAATAGCAAGAAGCTGGAGACAGCCCAAATGCCCACCATTAAAGAATGGATAAAGAAATTTTGCTACATATACAAAATGGAATACTATGCATCCCTAAAAAACAGTGATGAAACCATGAAACACCTCATGCCATGGATAGACCTGCAAACCATTATGATGAGTGAGATTAGTCAGTCACAGAAAGACAAATATCATGAGTCCACTACTTTAAGTTTAAACACCAAGATGAAGACAGGCCTTTGCTCTGAGGTCAAGTAATTCTAATCTGGTCTCCCAAAGAATAAAGGAGTGTGCTGCCTGGTGCCCGTGAACATTATATTAACCCCTTATTTGTACATCTTAAAAACCAATTTGATAAGGGACGCCTCACCTCAGCTGGTTTCATTTTCTCTAGATGAGAGGGGGTGAGGAGAAAACTATGGTAATCAGTTGCTGTCATTTAACCTTGTTCTACGGATGCTCCAAAACAACATACATTCTTACTAGGGTGATTAGTGAACCCTACTGGAAATTCAAATCAAATGTCTGTTGGTGGATAAACCACGAGCGTAAACCTACCATTTGAAAAACACTTAACATTACTTATATAGATGCCAAGAAGTATGTACGAAAAAAAAGAAAGGGGTCTGAAAGTGATTGTAGGGATGAATGCACAACACTTCTTAATATAATTGAACTATTGAATTGCATGTTTGGTGAATTATATACCAATAAAACTACTTTAAAATAGCAAGATTGCATGCTGGAAGAAGAGAGTGGATAGAGAAAATAGTAGAGTAATAGAAATCATCTTTGTAGTACATACACAATTGTTAGGAATCGTTCACATCTAAATCTCATTTCCAGGGACACAGTAGCAGGCCACTGACTGATATATAATAATCATTTTGAAGTGACAGGGGACGTTTTACAAAATGGTAAAGCAAGCAAGATATTGAGGACCTAGATGAAGGGTAAATATATTTTCTTGGTGACACTGCAAAAATTCCAATACGTTCCAATTCAAGTCATCAAATTTCTTCTACATAGACTCAAAATCCCGAAAAAAAATTGACAAACCAGCTGTAAGAATGCAAGAGCAAAAGACAAAGAAAACGCAATAATAACATAGGAAACAGTGTGTTTGTGATGAGTGTGAAGATGGTTACTACAAAAATTAAGAAAACCTAGTTTGGGAAGAGAATTAAAAGTAGGATGGGGAAAAATAGACGGAAAGGGGGAACAGTTACTGTAATTATTAATTCTTTGTTAAGAAGTAATTAGTGGTTGACAATAAATTATTTATAATTAATTTAATGGGTTTGAAACTTCAACATGCGATTGATACATTTGATACATTTTTTAAAATGTAGGCCACAAAATTGTAGCGAACTATACTAAGTGGTATAGCCCACTGTGGAGTGTGGTCTTCATTTGACACATTTTAAAAATTGATGTCAAACATAAAGAAAAAGTAAAAGATAAACTGAGTCAATACGTACAAATATATTACAACGTTATGTTCTTTATAACAGGAAATCATTACACATTTATGAGAGAAGCATCAACCTCTGTGTGCCCACATTCAATATAAATAAGAAAGCTGAAGAGAATTACCAGGATGACAGCAATGAACATATGGAAATGTTTCCACCTCATTGATAATCGTACAGTGCAAATGCAAATCAATTCATAAGATTGCTGGAAATGCTAGAGAACAATCTAATTTCCTCAGTAGATAGCTTGTGCAGGTTAAAATAAGAAGGAAAATTTTATGATTAAGGGGAATTTAAGAGATTTTCCAACAAATGCACTATATAAGCCATGTTTAAATCTTTTACATAATATATAGAAACACAAAAAATCCACAATTGCTTAAAAATACTTATGAGACATTTGAAAAAGTTTAACCACAGCCCAAATATTTGACACATGTATAAGTAGTTATTACAGGAGAAAGATGAGGCTATCTGTTCCCTTAAAGATTCATAATCTTAGAAACCCTATATAGAATGGCTATGGGTACAAATTGATTTGATGGCAGTAGGTTTGTTTATTTTGGTTTTATAAAAATATATAATTATTTTTCAGTTATTTAGAGTATTGTGGTTATGTATTTTTAAAGTGTTTCTTTTTGAAATGCATTTTGAAGTATTAGAGATTAGATAATACAATATTTAGAAATTGCTTTAAAATGATATATTCAGAGAAGGAGTGGGAATGGGTAAATGGTGAGCATATAGATATGTAAAATAAAATTGGCAAGTTTTTGGTGACTTGTAGCTCAAAGATGGGTCAGGGGGGTATTATATTATTATATTATATTCCATATTTTGTACATGATAGAAATTTTCTGTAATTAGCAAGCCAAAGAAAACGAATTAGTAAAATTTTCCTTTAGGAGAGTTTGGCAATATGTACCTAAAATAATTTATTCTAAGAAAATATTCAGACAACTGTGAAAATATGTATACACAAGGATTCTTTTTCCAGGATTGCCTTTCATAAAGGTAGAAAAGTAGAAACAACATAAATATCTAACAAAATAGAATTGGTTAAATAAATTATGTCACATCCATAAGTCAAAAATGATGTACTCATTTATTTTCCTTCTCTCTACCCCAAAGAACCCCCTCCAAATTCACTACCATTAAGTTGATGTTGCCGTATAGCAACCCTGTAGGACAGGGAAGAACTGCCCTGTGATTTTCTGAGACTGTGAATCTGTAGGAGAGTAGAAAGCCCACCTTTGTCCCTTAGAGTTGGCTGGTGGTTTCCAACTGCTATCCTTGCAGTCAGCAGCCCAGTGTAACCACTATGCCAAAGAAGTCATGAAAGGAAAGCATGACTGTTAGAATATTAGCATGGACCTTGTAAAAGCAGAACAAACAAATCCATATAGAATTTTAGAGTTTTAAAATATGTTTCTTGGCAGTGCCAAGCAAAATTTAAGGAGCAATATTGAGTAATTAAAACTGTTAATAGTGTTAAAATACTGGGTACATAAATGTCCATAAATAGGTGACTGATTCTACATAAAGAAATACTAATGTGGTTATCAGAAAGTCTGAAATAAAACAGAGAACTTAATAAAAATGGACAAATGATTTAATAAAATTAACAAAGAAAAGATATGAATGCAAATAAGCGCATAAAAAGATGTTAAACAGCACAAGGCATCAGATAATGCAAATTAAAGCAAAATGAGATATCATTTCATATCTACTAGGGTACCAAATTTAAAAGGCTGAAAATACCAAGAATTGGCAAATGTGGAAACTGGAGATCTCATACATTATTGTTGGAAATGAAAATTGGTGCAACAACTATGGGAAAATATATGGCAACCCCTTATAACCTTAGACATAAAACCCAAACAAGTTGATTCAGACTCTTAACTACCCTATATAGGGTTTCTGAGAATGTAAATCTTTATGGGAAAGACAGCCTAATTTTTATCCCACCGAGCAGGTGGTGGATTTAAATAACTGACATTACCTTGTGGTTGGCAGCCCAACCCCTAACCCACAATATCACAGCGGTACTTATCTTAAACTACTACTTCACCATACGACACAAGAACTCTGCTCCCTTAAAAGGGAAAGGGGAGATTATGTCCATAGGAAGACCTGCATATAAATGTTCATAGCAGCATAATTCATAAAAGCCCAGAATAGAAAGTTACCCAAGTTAACACCAACTGGTGAATGGATAAATGAATAGTCATAGATCCATAGTATTGAATAGAATACTACCCAGTGACAAAAATAAAATAAAGGGATAACAATATTCATGAGTCAAAAATTATGTTAAGTAGAAGGCAAACACGAAAGACTATGATTTCATTCATATCTAGAGAAACAAACACAAAAGAGGAAGAAAACAGATAAGTGTTTACCTAATGATCGTGTTTCTTAACTGCTGCTTCCATGAGCATTGCTTGTGGATCCCAGTAAAATGAAATCTTGACAAACAAAATATGTTCTCCACTTATTAGGATGTTCTACCACACATAGAAAAAAGAGCCTCCTCAGGCCGGAAGTCACTCAAAAGATGACGAGGAAGAACTGTTGTCTCAAAGTAGAGCCAGTCATGATGAAAGAATGGAGAAAAGCCTGTAGGAGCAAACCCTTCAGGACTTTCATGTGCTGTTGGGGCATGACTCAAAATGGGGGTGGGGGGGAAATCAGCTGCAAAAACCTACTAATAATCATAGTTTTAAAAAATTGTAAGTTGTCAAAAATGAAGTGGAATGCATATAGCTCCATACCCTAGGTGTTAGTGAGCTGGTATTGGCTATTTTGAATAAGGCGGTCACATGGTTTACTATCCCGGGAGTGACACAATCAAGGGGAATGACATTACATAAATTCTCCAAAAGGATATTTCAAGGTCTATCTTGAAGTAGAATGCTGTTTGCAATATGATAATATCCATACAAATACAAGAAAATCCATTCAGTGCAATCATTATTCAAATGTATGCACCAACCACTAAAGTCAGTGATGCAGAAATAGAAGAACTCTACTAATGTCTTCAGTCTGAAACTGAACACACATACAAGCAAGACACAATGATGATTATTGGCCATTTGAATGAAAAATTAGAAACAAAGAGGAAGGTGCAGTAGTTGGAATACTTGGCCTTAGTGATAGAAATGAAGCTGGAGTTTGCATGATAGAATTTTGCAAGTGCAAGGATTTGTTCATAGCAAATACTGTTCTCTCAACAACACAAACAGCAACTATACACATGGACTCTGAAACTAAGGAAACTTTGCCCAAGAAGGTTAAACATGTCACTAAAGTTACTGTCAAGAATTCTCTGGTTATGTGCAGAATAACACATAAGCATTTTTATTATTTTATTATGAAAACTGATTGGGTTCAATCCCCAAAGAGGAGAGACTCATTAGTAGATGTGAAAAGACCAAAAACCTGACTGAAAAACCAACTGAGAGTTATCAGTGTATTTGCACTGGGTGCCACACAGGCTTGGAAAAACTGCGCTGCTAATTTTACAGGAAAGAATCCATTACGGAGGTCTTTGTGGGAGTTCTTTTTATATGGCTTACAACTTTGACTTGTCGTGCATGACTAAAATCATAGACTTGTGGCATAATCTGTAATTTGAGGAATTGTGTTATATTATGTGTAAAATAAGTGGAGAGATCATTCACCAAAATATAGAAACTTAATTATTTCCTCATAATCCCCAAATTTTACATGATCAACTCCTTGGTGAATATAAGAGGCTTTTAATTTTTCCTCCAGGGCAAAAAAATGGAAACATTCTTTTAAGAAGTGAATCATGGAATGCTTTTGTCATTCATAAACTTAACTAATGACATAAGGTTCTTATATTCATGTAAAATTTGCTAACTTAAATGTGCTTCTCTCACTCAACAAAGAGTCTGGCCAGAAAGCCATCATTAACTATCATTTGATTACATTAAAAATATAAAGCTACCTTTTACTTATTTAGGTTTTTGATTAGCAAAAGCCTTTCACATGTACAATAAAATACATTATTGTATTTTAACACCTTCAATAAAACCTAATTTCAAAGCCATTGTTTCATGGATTGGTTCAGAAAATTAGGATTAATTTACTAAAACGCCACCAGTCTTTAGAGAATGTCAAACAAAATAGCAGCAGAAAGACCTGGCGTTTTTGAAAAACAATTTAATATGGAGAATAGTGACTGAAGAATTTAAATTGTAAAACTCAGGACTGAAAGAATGGTAAACAAGTAGTGGCTGTTTTAAAGATAGGAGGAATGTCTGACGGCCTCAGCTGTGAAACTGATAATGAAACTGCCTGCCAGCAGCCTAGATATAGGATTCACAGGGCCTCATTTCTAAGAAATGGCTGAAAATGTAGACCCTATGAGATCCGAGGAACCCTCTGCAGTGACTGAGCCAGATTCTGCCAATTTCAGTGAGACTAAGCTTTTGAAAAGTAGTAAAAAAAAAAAAA